>NW_026596073.1:2180475-2239027 GCF_907164565.1 Psammomys obesus | reverse complement strand
CCCCCCCCCCCAGTGGGCAATGAGCTCTCCCCTCAAATGTGGGCAACGCTGCTCTCTTTCCTCAAAGGAGACCACACCATGCCTAAGCTCCCCATCTTACAACACTCTTGTGAGGGTCTGGGCGGGTGAAGCAGGGAACATAAACCATATAATAAGGTACAGCAGTGGGGATGAAGTCGGTGTGTGCGTGCGTGCGTGCATGCGTACCTTTGTGTGTGTGCTATAGTGTATGGTCGGTATTCCAACAAAAGAGCTTCATAAATACCATTTCAATCTCAGTAAAAGCAGTTTGGGGATGACTGATAATTGAGTGACCTAGTCCTACATGGAAGAACTGCATAAATGTGTGCCATTTCACAAAGTAAGTCTTTGCTTAAACGTCCACTTTTGATTGACTAATTGTGTGTTTGTGTGTGTGCTCGCATGTGTGTGTGTATATACCTGCACAGGCCAGAAAAGAGTGTCAGATCCCCTAGAACTGGGATTACAAGCTGTTGTGAGCTGACTAAGAAAGGTGCTGGAAAACTCTAGTCCTTTGCAAGAGCAGCAAGCATTCCTAACTGCTGAGCAACCTATTTGGCTCCTAAGCAATAACGACTAATCACTCTCACAGATTTTCTGGTGGGAGATGGGAGATGACTGCAAGACCTCATATTTGCTAGGCAAGCACTTTCTACAGAAGTGAGAGGAAAGGCTGCTAGTAGCATTTCATGGCCCAGCTGAAGTGCAAGCTGCACAAGCACAAGAGCCTGAGTCTGGATCTCCAGCACTCATGTGAAAAGCCAGGAGGAGGTGTGCACCTGCAGCACAGTACCATGAAGGTGGAGGCGGGAAGATCCCAGGGATTGAAACTGATAGCTCCAGGCCACTGAGATTTGGTCTTATAAGGAGCACAAGGTGTCAGAGAAGACTTCTGACATCGATCTCTGGCTTCACCACACCCACTCACCCTCCACAGTCATTTGTGGCATGGTTATCTTAATACTTCAAGCTGAGGGGAGAAGCTGACATTGACATAACACTAACATTCCCTACCCTGTTAAAATTCATATATATCCAGGACTTCCCGCTCTGTAACAATTTATAAGGCCCTGAATGGAGGATCCATAGTACTCAGAACATATTCTGGACACAAGAGATCATAAATTCCTATGTAGAAGTTATTGTTAATTTAAACGTGTTGTTTTGTGGGCAGTGGTAGAGAAAATGATACAAAACTTTCTTGTGTTAGGAAGTACTTTACAGACTGCTATTTGAAAAGAACTAGTAACTCATGTTGACTTATTGGAGCTATTTCTAAACATATAACCATCTTCCTTAAAAAAAATTGACTGAACTACTTTTACTTTTTCAACCTTTATTAATTTCTGTTGGCTCCAAGACAGTATTCTGATTATCACCAACACAAATATGTAACCATTCAACAAATGCTTATAATAGAAACGCAATTATGGTTTCACAAATAAACCAAACAGGAAATAGCCTTCACAAAAGGATACACTATGCTCCTTCAGGAACAGTGGCTCAATTTAACAGCAATGAGAAAGAAAACAATGAAAATGTAGTTTTAAAGCATCAGATGACACATCCCATCAAGATCTCAAAATAATCACCAGAAGCAAAATGAAGAGGGAAGGCTAGCTTCATCCTTTTATTCTAGGGATATGCAGCAACAGCAAACAACAAGGGTAGAACTATATTTAGAAATTTTAAGAAGGAAAGGAGAAAGGAAAGGCAAGGAAAGGAAAAAGGAAATAAAAAAGGCAAGGGGAAAGGAAAGGAAAGGAAAAGGGAAAGGAAAGGGGAAAAGAAAAAGGAAAGAAAAGGGAAAAAGGAAAGAAAAGGACAGGACAGGAAAGGAAAGAAAAGGGAAAGGAAAAGGAAAGGGAAAAGGAGGGGAGGGGAGGGAAAGGAAAAAGGGGAAAGGGAAAAAGAAAAAGGGAAAGGGAAGGAGGGAAAAAGGGAAAGGGAAGGGAAAGGGGAAAAGGGAAAGGAAGGAGAAGGGGAAGAGAAAGGGAAAAGGGAAAGTAGAAGGGGAAGGGGAAGGGGGAAAGGGAAGAGAAAGGGGAAAAGGGGAAGGGGAAGTGGGGAAGGGAAAAAGGGAAAAAAAGGGAAAGGGAAGGGAAAAGGGAAAAAGGGAAAGGGAAAAAGGGGAAGGGAAGGGAAGGGAAGGAAAGGAAAGGAAAGGAAAAAGATTAGATCACACTTTGTAGGCCTGGCTGGCCTGAAAATTCCTATGATCAGCCCTAACTAAACTCAGGAGCATAATTACCTCTGCCTCTGTAAGTTCTGGGATGAAAAGCTTATGTTGAAACATGGAAAAACTACAAGGGTTAATGAAAATTGAGAATATGTGACAAAAAAAAAAAAGCCACTTATGGAGTTGAAAACTAGAGTTTGAAGGTACAGATTGAAGGGGGAATATGATGATTTATTAATTCTGAATATATGAGCTTAAATATCTGAACACCTATCTAACTTGCAAACTTTCAGGTTTGGTAATAAATGTAAGCTAGAGATAACAGCTGTGAAATTACCTACACTGAAGTAGTTATTTAAGATAATGAGATCTGAGGGGTGAAATGATGGATTATAGCTTAATTAAAATAAGTAAACAAAATAATGGGAGCTGAAATAATTAAAGAATGAAGGAAAGTCATCAAAAAACATAAATGGGGAGAGACTAAATTATGATAAGCATACTCTGCTTACAATAAAGACATCTGTAACATTTTATTCAGTTAGTAAAGCAAAACATTCTCTAAATAAACAAAGAATTTGCAAATGAAAACCCATCACACACCAAAATTTACCTGACCCAAAGTCTAAACATCTCAATGAACTTCCATACAGTTAGATTAGCTATCTGAAACAGAATCTCATTTTCCTACAGGAGACTATATACCTGAGTTTAAAGTGAAAATAACTTATAACAAATCCCTGTATATGACAAACAATGTGAAGCAAAATATAGTAAAGATAAAGGTTAGAGTAGGGTCCAGAATAACCGTATTTCCATTCTTCTTAATATTTTTAGGGGAAAAAGATTTAATTTTAAAGTTTCTTCATTTGATGGAGACTACTGAAAAATTAGCAAACAGGAAATATCTATTCTACAATAAATTAAGTGCTGCCACTTTAAAATATGTATATATTTAACTCAATATAACAAACGCCAGCATAAATATGTAATGCTAAATCTGTTTATTCTTTTATTCTGTTCATAAGTTATAATGTTTTAATATAAATTAATGCTAAAGCACTATCACAAATCACAAACTGCATCTCAAATTCAGGGTATAAATTGTTCAAACTGTTCTTCTGAGCATTTAAAAACTACATATAAGAAACTGGCAAGGCATTCTCATAAAACTACTGTTGCTAGAAGAATCAAGAGCTAACACATGCAGCACATTAAGAGACACATGACTTGCAGACTTAAAATCTTTGACTAAATTTGGTCAGTTATCGAACCATACAAAGTAAGAAACAAAAGGAATCAAATATGTTCCAAAATCTTAACAGACATGGCTTAAGTTTTTACTGAACACACATCCAGAGCAATACCAACAGTATAAGGCTACGGAGACATCATCTTCTTTTAATTCCAGATACAGGCTGCAAATTTACTTAACAAACTGGGTCATGTACCTAAGATTTCTGTTCTCACTGTTTTATATGTGTGCATAGAAAAACTTGGGAACTCTTGAGAGCAAAGAGTTAAATAAAGAGGCTACAAACAAACAAACAACAACAAAAAACAAAAACAACAACAACAACAACAAAAAAACTCCAGGCAGAGCTCAAGATCTAAAGCCAAATTCTTCTGTATTGAACCTGTTTAGCTTTGATCATTAAACTGTGTTCCTAAAATCAAATGACAAGAACAATAGCATTTGAAATAAATTCTAATGTCATATTCCCTTTCAAAAAAGTGTTGTTAAAAATACACTCTAGGAGGCTGGAGAGATAGCTCAATGCTTAACAGCACTCACTGTCTGCTCTTCCAAAGGACTTCAGTTCAATTCCTAGTACCCACATGGCAGCTCACAACTGTTTCCAATTCCATGGATTCTGGCACCTTCATACCAATGCACAAAGAATAAAATTAAATAAATTATTTTTTAAAAAAGCACACTCCAGAGGCAGATTGTGTCCTGGGGCAAACTGCTCAGATGCTGAGACAGACCTTTTGGAAAATGAAGGTAATAGTATCCAGCAATTCAAAAGTTTATTATGCTGGGTATATGCATTAAAAGCACAAAACTACTATGTTTCTATAACCACACATTAAGGTACACACATTAAGGATTTATCCTCCTTAATTTTTTAAAATTTTCCATATTTTTTAATCCACGAATAATCATTTTCCTTTTTTAAATTACAAAACAACGTTAAAGGGTGGAAAACTTTAAAAAATTTCTTTAGTACCACTGTGGTGAAAGTTCTACTTACAAATGATTTCTAAGTTGTAATTGGTGCACTGAGTATCTTAGGGATTCCAAAACTCCTTCAAACAAACTTCTATGAGCTTAGTCATGCAAATTAGATGAGATGGCAAAAAGCAGAGCAATTGGAATATGAATGTAATTATAGCAATTTAGCATGAAAATTTAATTACCAGCAATAATTAAAATGCTTATGCCTAATCATTAGTACCAGTTATTGGCACATAAAAGACAATGTGAAAACATAAACTCTGTATGACTCTAATAAAGAACAAAGCTCTACTGATAGAAACGGCAATCTGTGGGCATGCTAGCAAACAGCTCATAAACCCGTGTGACACACGGTCTGTTTTAAGAGGAACTGAAATGTCAGTGTCCAAATCAGGCTCCATTCTATTTTAAAGTGCAGTGAAACATTTCAAAAGAGGAATTCTAAGTGTGAGTTAGCGAACATGGACTGTATGTAAGCAGTAATCAAATAAGAAGCACCTCGGTCTTGCAGTAAGGACTGACAAAAAAGTAAACCCGAGAGTCTATGGAAGCCATCTACTACCCCTAATTATGAAAGCATGGAGAACTGCTGGATGCATTGCTCAAAGTTTTCAGCTTCCTCAGCGTTCTACTGTCCAACCCTTTTGCAGGTATATGGAACACAAAGCCCACCCTTTAAAAGGCATACATCCAAATGATAAAATGATCAGAACAAGTCAAAAGAAACCCCTTTTTCAGAAAAGAAAAAGTTCAGCTTACATCCCCTAGAGACCATAGGCAACAGTACCTGTCAAGGAAAAGACTATATATGTTAGGGGAAGGAACTAGAGATGGCAAATACAAACCATTAAAAAAATAAATAAGGGAGTTAGTATGACGTAGAAAGGATAGGAGCTCCACAAGGACCAAATATATCTGGGCACAGGGGTCTTTTCTGAGACTGACACTCCACCAAGGACCATGTATGGATATAACCTAGAACTCTGCTCGGATGAAGCCCGTGGTAGCTCAGTAACCAATTGGTTTCCCATAGTAAGGGGAACAGGGACTATTTCTGACATGAACTCAATGGCAGGCTCTGTGACCTCCCCACCCCCCAAGGGAGGAATAGTCCTGCTAGGCCACAGAGGAGGACTTTGCAGCCAGTCCTGAAGATACCTGATAAAACAGGGTCAGATGAAAGGGGAGGAGGTTGTCCCCAATCAGTGGACTTGGAAAGGGGCAGGGAGGAGATGAGGGAGGGAGGGTGGGATTGGGAGGGAATAAGGGAGCGGAATACAGCTGGGATACAGAGTTAATAAAATGTAACTAATAATAAAAAATATTAAATTAAAAAATTAAATAAATAAACCTGATGAAAACATTTTTTCAAAGCAAAAATTAAGTTTCTATGTAAAAAGTAAAAAGCACTGCTCATTCTCTCAACACTATCTGAATATGAACATCTCAAGACTGGAAGCAACAAATATCCAAAGATTAAAATGTGTAGATCCACTTATAGTTTTCTTCACCCTATTGATGAAGATCTAGCAAACAAGGGTTGAACCTAAACTTTTAGAGGGTATACTTTCACTTAGAGACTAGTAAGGGAATACCATTTTTTTCTGAACTTTAAAATTCCTAGAGACAATGAAATGAATCAAAAGTCTGTATCATTCTCTAACTAATAATTTTTACTAATTGTCCACTCTGTATAAAACACCAAACCACGCATTGTGTAGAGCCAAAGACCATCACTAGAGGGCACATTCTCCTTGTTTTCCTTTATGCCTAGTAGCTGGTCCCAAAATACATAATAATCATGAGAAGTGAGTCAAACTAACACTAACCTCCTTAATAAGTAGGTACTAAAGACCTAGAATGTAAACACGTACATAAAATTATGCTTAATACTATCTGAGACATGTTGTCTTATTACAGCTTCATATATTTACTGTCTTTACTCTCAACTATGATTCCTGAAAAACAAAGACTGTTTATACACTGCTTCATATCTAAAAATGTTTGATTTGCTTGCCAAGGAACAAAAACAAAACAAAACAGTTTTGTCTTCAGTATATAAATTTTTAATTAAGAAAAAAGAATCAAATAAAGTTATGCAATTTATGAAAAATTAACATGTGATTAGACAAGTTAAAGCAAACTTTTTGAGCAAAATAAATCTCATGCCAGGTCTCAGTACTATTGGAGCTCTGAAGAAAGGTTGGAAGTAACTACAAGCAGCTATTTCTTTGATAAGTCTGATTTTAGCATTCATGATTACAACTTACCAATGAGAAAACAATTTTAGTTTCAGAGGAGGAAATGAGAGTGTTTAGTATTGTATTTAAGCAATGAAGAGAAAAACAACACAGGCTACAGAAGAATATGCATACTGTGGATCTGGTGACACAAGTCCTATCTGCCTGGGAGGCTGAGGCAAGAGGAACCAGAGTTCAAGGCTAGTGTGGGGCTAAAGAGTGTTCTAGACCAAGTTGAGTAAGCTGTGAAAGCCTGTCTCAGAAAGACAGCTGGGAAAACAGCTCAGTTTCAGAATGTTTGCCTAGCATCCATTAAGCCTTGGGTTCAATTCTTAGCACAGTCAAAAACCTATAAAATAAAAACTCACTTGATTTAGAAACATTGACTCCTATTATAACTGATCTAGAGGAACTGATGAAAAGGCATAACCAGCATATTTAAAATATACTCAGAAAAGTTTCTGTCATGGTCCAGAAAGGACAGAGAATCTTCAAAATGAAAACATCAAATAAGAACAGGGGCTAGAGAGATGGCTCCGTGGTTACTAGCACTGACTGACTGCTATTCCAGAGGACCCAAGTTTGAGTCCCAGAACCCACACAGCAGCTCACAACTGGAGGCCACAATACCCACACAGAGAAACAACAACGGAAAGAATCAGAATCAGAAGCATTACCCTGAAGAGAAGAAAATAAACAGACGGAGTGCAGTGCTCTCTGCAAATAAAGAAAATAAGAACAAAACTACCAAAACCTTTAAGAGGCTAAGTGCTTCCTAGTGGCAAAGTCAAGACCACAGTTCATTGAACTTACCTTCCAAATAAACACCAACCTTTCTGTAGTACTTTTGAATATGCTAGAGACTGTTTGTTCTACATGATTCGCATGCATTGACTAATTTATCCCCATAGCAACCCAATATTTAAGAACTATTATCACTATCATCATTTAATAGCTGATAACTAGCAAGACTGGGATTATAACTCACAAGTCTGGTTCTACTACCTGTGTTTCTAAACAACAGGATATACAACTGATAACACCCTAAACAATATGGTCTTAGCTACTATGAAAACTTCAAATGCATGTGCCCTACCTTGACAATGCAATTTTACTCTAGAAATGCATTCTGTAGACATGCTCACAAATGAGCAAGAAAGGTATGCACAAAATCATCCATGAAAACCTGGTCAATTTAAATACTTGTAATAAATAATTTATAGACTATCATAGTTTTTGTCAACTTGACAAGGACCTAAACAAACCTGGGAAGAGAATCTCAATTGAGAAACTGCCTCCATCCAAATGCCCTGTATGTACTGTCTTGTTTGCTAATTGATGGGGGCAACCATTAATGGGTATAACCATTCCTAGGTGTAGGACATACTTTAAAAATGTAGCTGAGCAAGCCAGGGGAAACAAGACATAAGCAGCATTCCTCCAACGACTTTGTTTCAGTTCCCACTCCAGGCTCCTGCCCTGGTTTTCCCCTCAACCATGGACTATGCTTTGTAAGGCAAACAAAACCTTTCCTCCCCTAAGTTGCTTTGGTCATAGTGTTTCTCACAGCTAACAGAGAATCAAACTAAAGCATACACTAATTGTCATCAATGAAAAACTAATTCATGGAGTAATATAAAATAAATGTATGGATCTTTTACCAAGTGAAAAGAGTAAGTGTAAACATTTTCTAACCAGTGTTAAAAGTAAAAGCAAAATAATTAATACACACTTATATACATATTTTTTGCACATCATAAATTATGTCTGAAAGAACACCAATATGGTAGGATATGGCTAGATCAACTTAGGCCACATAAATGGCAGGAACTGTCATAGGAAGGAAAGGCTTTTATATACAAGAGGAGGCTAATGAGCTCCACCCTCTTTCTATTTTCTTCAGCTACTTAAAGATTCCTCACTCAAGTGAGCCACCATGATCCCATCATACAAAGAACTACGCAGAAAAGCCTATCGGGTAGTGCTTACCCTAGATCCCAGTGCTTGGGAGATTCAGGCGAGACAAAACTGCTACACAGTGAGTCTGAGGTCTGCCTGGGGTCCATGGGACTGTGTTAGAAAAACAAAAAATGAGCTGGAGTACTGTATATCCTGTGTTTTTGCTGGTTTATAGTCCTTGTATTATTTGCTTAGCATTTAGTACAATTTTATACTAAGCCTAGCTTTATATCGGAGTTCCTGAATCTGAAGTTCATAGAGTCTGGGCAGATTCAGTAACTGGTGAGGACCTCATGGTCTGACTAAAATATGACACTTTCCTAGCCATTTTGGGAGGATAAATAAACTCCTTTGACACTCTTTTATGGGTAAATTTTATCCTATTACAATGTTTCCTTAGTATATCTTTTTAATATTAAGAGAAATTAATTTGGTTATAAAAAAAGATAAAAAGGCCTGAGAACATAATACCTGTAATCCTATCAATTCGGAGATGGGGTAGGAAATTAGGAATTCAAAGCCATCCTTAGCTACATAACTAGCCGGAAACTAGACTAGGCTTCCTGTGACATGTTGTATTAGCTGAAATTTATTTTTTCCTTTATACTTCATTTTCTTTTGCAAAATGAATGCTCTTTTCTTTAAAACAGCATTATGTGCTATGCATTGTTTTTAACTAAAGCATACCAAAAGGGTTTCTGTAGAAAGATTCTGAAATGTTTTTTAACTGACTGATGGCAATTATGGATAATCAACATTTAATGAGAATTACTGTTGCATTTTAGTATCAATCACAGTATCTAGATCAATGCTGAAAAATGGCTATGCCTTGCATATAATAAGCTCAGCCCACTACACATAAGAATACCTATAAATGAGGTTGATATGGGTGGGGGCTTCCCTTTTTTGAGGAAAGGGAAAGGGTGAAGGAAGGGAATGGAAGGGACTGGGCTCCCTTAGGATGTAAAGTAAATAAATTGAAATAAAGAAAAGTATCTATAAATGAATTTTAAAACATCATTCTCCAAAAACTTAATCTGTATTAGCATGTAATAAATGAGCTCAATACTGCACTGTCAACTCTGAATCTCTGATACAGGTAATAGTTAATAATCAATTAAAATTTTATAATGTCATAAAAATTTTCAGTGTCAGGGAAAAACTCTGCATACACATTTTATAAGCCACTGATTACATAGAAGTTATTTTATCTAACTACATATTCAATGACTAAATAAATATATAGTTTGCCTATTTGGGGAGTATTCTCCCATTAAAAACTTTAACATATGCACAGGTTTCTCTGTTTAAAAGTCAGACATTACAAAACTTCACTACGATAACTAAAGTTCTTAGACAAAACAAAATCAAGTGCTGAAAACACAACAGAAGCACATTCCTACAGTCTGTTAAGGTTTGGCTATGGTTTGAGTATTTTCCTCAGGAGTTCATGTGGGGGATAAACGGACAGACGGACGGACTGGTCCTCACTGTGGTAGTACCTTTTAAAAGGTGTGATGTCTGGAGGCACTACTTCAAAGAAGATTAAGGTAATTCTACAAATTCCCCTAATTGGAGGTTCAAGAGAGAAAATAGTTTAACTGCAAAAGGGAAAAAAAGCATGTGCTATGAAAAGGTCCAATCTTTTTTGGTCCTCAGAATGAACCAAGGTAGGTAGAACTTGGTAACTTCTCTGGAGGAAAACAAAGGACGTACATTCTTAGGCTTTGCTAGGTATGGTTAATTCACGGGCATACCCTTCAAATAGCTTAATTTAGCCTTCGCTTAGACTTCAGAATTTATTTTTAACATCTTCTACAGATTGAGAATATCTCTGGGGTTGAATGACTGTTTTCTACAGCATTATGAACACACCTGTCCTAACACTTAAACAGTGCTTTAATTATTTACTTGTAAGTTTCTTGTAAGAAACTTGCTGTTTCTCTACTCTTTCTTTTCCCTTGTCAGTCTCTACTATACTATGAACCCTCAAAATCGAGGTCCCTACCTTAGTTGTAATACTATCAGTATAGTGACAACCGATAGTGACTATCACTATACTGTACTGACAATTAGTAACTAGTTGTCACTATATATTAGACTATATATTAGACTATACTGACTAGGAGGAGTCTGTACTACAGAACGATGAAGCTTCACCAGAAGGATTCAGTGTATAAGCTGGTAATCTTTGCTACTCAAGAGCTCAGCAAGATCACAGAAATTATTTGTGTGTGTGTGTGATAGAATGACTATGAAAGATGGGTTAATTGTTTTAACTGAGAGAGAACAAGCTTCCCTTTTCCTAAATGGGACTGTGAATTGATACTAAAAATTTTCAACAAAATATTAAATTTCCTTAGAGTTAGACTGATACTAATACTCAGAAGAAAATGTATTTATTAAGGAAAATAATAATTCTGCTATCTGAACAAGTAGCACCAAAGCTGAGAGAAGTTATAGCATGTTGAGTATGATACGATATAATGATACAATATATTGTATAAAGAGTACGTTGGCTATGCCCACATTTTTTTCATGTGTCCTCTACTCAGAAAACATCAATACCACGACAGAAAGACTCCCAAGCAGCAATTTCAGTTTTCAGTTTTGACAGCACACATTCTGTCTTTCTAAGATATGGCACATACAGATATAACATACGCCCTTGTTTACAGTGAAAAAAAAAAAACAATCAGATCTACTTTACAATTTTACTTTTTAAATCAAAGTAATATAACCAATGCCATGCACTATTTGTTAATGTTGGTATTCTAGCATAAAAATACTACCACAAAAGGAATTCCTTCCCTTAGACTACCAATGCAGCACATAAGGTTCTTAGTAATCCAGCTACTGTGGTAATAAAGGCAGCCAAGAAGAGAACACTGAAGACAAAGTAAAAGCCAGCCTGCACTTTTTTTTTTCCTTTTTGGAATGGTGCCTTGCATTTTACTGAAAGTCTGAAAGCTAAGTCTTGACCATATAAGGTTCTGGGATTCCCAGAGAAGAAAAAGCAGAGGGTTAAAGTCAAACTTAAAAGCTTTGAAATAGAAGAATATAGACACAGAATTAACACAAGAGAATTCATACATTTTATTCTAGGGTTTCTTACAATCCCAGGAAATGTTATTTAACAACAACAACAACAACAAAACAAACAAGCAAATAAAACATATTCATAATGTTTAGAATGTATAAAACTGAGTACATACAACTTAGTTCAATTTCCTCCTGTGGAAATCTTCCTCCTATATTACATATTCCTTCCTTGTTTTAATCAAGCACAAAACTGGACTTTACCTTTTCTCTATTATTCACTCATAATATAATCAACCATCTCTGATGTTATAATCACGGATTCATTATTCTGTAAATAATCAAAAGTTTATACTTATATAGGTAAAATGATCCTGACCATGTTTCTTGTAAAACATGTTTGCTTTTAATAAGGTTTTTTTGTTTTCTAGCTTGCTTTCAGCTATTACCTTTTAAAAACAACCTCACAGTATCTCACTTTCCATTCTAATTTATAGCTCTTAATTTACCAAATATTAAAAAAAAAATGAATCCTAAAGTAAGAGTGCATAGAAATAGATGAGGCCATCTACATAATATTAGTCCTTGTGCCTACGCACTTTGAAAAGTAATTTTCAGTTCTGTCATAATGCTTTCTCCCTTCCCACTTATATTTAGGTCATAAAGTTTCCAACCCTGGAAGAAAGTTATTAAAGGAATTACAGCCTATAAAATCTAAAGCAATAACCAAGAATATCAAAACTGACTACTCCAGAAAATAAATAAAATGAATAAATGATATTAGTCTTGCTTTCTTTGCAAGAAGGTAATTTAGAAACCCACACGAAGCCGTATCTACAGCACATTTCAGAATTTCTCTGGAAGAAAACCAAAACAGCAAAAGCTTTTAAGTAAATGCATACAAAGCCTAAAGTATCTCACCCATGTTCCATCTCCCTGTCTCTGACAGAGTCTCACTCTGCAAACCACACTAAATTTTAATTCATAAGACTCCTGTTTCAGCCACATGCAAACTGAGATTACAGGCATGTACACCCTGCCTAGCAACTATTTGCATTATTTATAACATATTTACAATTTTACATGTAACTTATCTTTCATGTATACTAGGACAAAAAGAGGGGAAAGATTGTGAAAAGGTGGCCATTTTATAAAACTTAATTATGTATAATACTCAACAAAACTAGTTAGGGCCAGTACAAATGACAAGTCTTATCTGGGGCCACTATTCGTGTTAATATGAAAGCATAAGCAAGGTATGCAGGCGAGCCTGAACAACACTGTTTTTTTTTTTTAAATATTATAATAAGCTATTTCTTCCAGAAATGTCCTTTAAAAAAACAAAATGAGTTTTTGTTCTTTTTTTTTTTCCTTTTCTTTTACTTTACCACAGTGCTTTATTGTTCACAACTTTTCAATAATTATTAGACATCAACCATTTTCTTAGGTGCTATATGATGGGCATATAAAGACAAATTGTGACTGATGTTTCCAAACAGGAAAGAGGATGGTCTTTTTTAAGTATGGCAACTTTCATAATTTTTGGTAGGAACTCAGAAAACAGGCAACACCTTAAGCAGTAATGGGGCTTCTAGGAAATCCAATTTAAAGTTTTAAAGAATAAAAAGCCAAAAGTTAAAAGAAGGAGGTAACAAGCAGTATGTCAGATACTAAACATGTAAGATTGTCAAATGCTCATGAGTTGAAAAAAAAAAGGGGGGGGGGAGCAGAATACTAGAAAAAATTAAGTACTTCCTGGATCCTCTTCCTCTGTGGCCTGGCAAGGCCGCATCGCCAGGGGCAAAGAGCAAGCAACAGAGTTCATGCCAGAGACAGCCCCTGCTCCTCTTACTCTGACACCTACATGGAGACTGAACTGCCAACGGGCTACATCTGAGCAGGGCTTTTAAAAGCTATGCATAGATGGCAGAGGAGGAGAACGCCTTTCAGTGGACTAGGGAAAGGAATCGGGGAAGGAGGGAGGGACTAGGAGTAGTTGAAGGAGGAGGCTTCAATCAGGATATATAAAGAATAAATTGTAAAAAAATTAAAAAAGGAGACCAACAGAGTAAAAATAAAAACAAAAACAAAAAACAACCAAAACCTAAAAAACAAAACAAAACAAAAACTTGGGCCCTGGGGCCCCTGCAGAGAATGATACCCCAACCAAGGACCATGCATGGAGAGGACCTAAAACCTGTGACACAGCCCATAGACTCAATCTCCAAGTGATTCCGTTCCCTAGTAAGGGGAGCAGGGGCTGTCTCTGGCATGAACTCAGTGGCAGGCTCTCTGATCACCTCCCACTGGGGGTGTGCAGCCTTGCCAGACCACAGAGAAAGACAGTGCAGCTAGTCCCAATGAGACCTGATAGACTAGGGTCAGATAAGAAGGTCCGGAGGAGGACCTCCCCTACCAAGGGACAAGGGAAAGGGCATAGAGGGAGAAGAGGGAGGGCGCCACAGCCGGGATACAAAATGAATAAATTGTAATAAATAATAATTAAAATAAAAATGTAAAAATATTTTATTTTACTTATTTAAAAAAAAACAAAGTTATAAGAGAAGGGAAGAAGGCAGTTGTAATTAACTTTACAAACCACATTATAGAACACTAAATAACAGAATATTTCAAATATGAGTAAAATAAAGGGATCTCTTTAAAAAAAATCTCTTAAAATTGGCTGAAATTGCCTTATTATGTTACTTGAATAAATGCCAATGTAAACTTAGGTCTTGTATTCATGCTTTTAGCAAAATACAAATGAAAACAAACTTTGTCATCACTTTACCTTTAAGGTGCTCTAGTCAGTCATATTATTTTGCTGAGGACCATGCTTCCTCACTACAAATTCGACATTTTGACCAAAGCCACCCTGGTCTTCATTTGTCTATGACAGGAAATCTATCTTGTTTGTTTGTAAATATTCCCAAACAAAAGCAAATGCATAGATCTGAAATTAAGAAGCAGCCATTTATCTTCCTACCTGACCAACTATTTTTTTTGTGTGTGTGTATTTTCATCCCCCAAAACCTCAATTAGTAAATCATACACATTGGATCGGAAATTAAAGAGAAAGAGGTCTGAAGAATGTCTCCCTAATTCTCATGCTTTGTACCATTATACAACTTCATCTATAGTTCTACTGGCTCTCCATATTTACCACCATCTGACATTGGTTTATCACATTATCCATTTTTATTAGGCTACATTTTCCCCTTGTGGATATAGCAAGCACTGTGTACCTCTTACATTATATATAATGTATAAATCACATTAGTCATTTGCTCCTACAACCTTTACAGTGAAGGGTTTTGTACATCAATCAAACTATCAGTTGAGCTGAAATATTTAGTAAAACTTTTTTTACTCTTTCGAGTCTAAATAGGCTAAGGAGGTAGGGTTTCCCATAAGAAATATCTATTAACTAAGAGACAGATGATAAAGGCTTAGTAGCTCCCTACCACTTTTATCTTACTCTCTTCTGATTCCTATCCCTAAAAATATTTGTCATTTTTCACAATGGTGTCTTACCACTCTATCTATCCATCCATCCATCCATTCAACTACATTATAAAAAGCATAAGGAAATAGAATATACACTGTACATAAAAATGTCCAAGATTTGTATATGCTTTGGTGAGTCTAAATGCCTACCACAATTTGAGTAAACATACACAATTTCACAAGTGCAGTGCACTTAAATCATCAACAATAAAGTGTCTTACAAGTACAGTTTTTAAAAGGCCCAAGTATAATGTTCACAAATCTATCCTAGAAAGAGAATTAGATTTCTGCCCCTGATTCAGAAATGTTTTCCAGGAGGAATCTTTGCATAGTGTATAATGATTCAACTTAGGGCACAACTTCTGAGTGACTGCTCTCTGAATTTTAACAGAAGAAGAATATTTCTAAATAATCAGCAAGACTGTGCTAAGTAGGCTCAATCATCAGAGTTGTCACATGCCACAGTACAGGGCTGCCTGTTTATTAAAACTACTTAGTCTGGCTATCCATCTGACTACCTATAAGTGAGGAGAAGCAGTTTGTATTTACTTTAAATATTTCATTTACTTTTATTTGGGTGTTTTCTCTGTGTATATGACTGTGCAGCCAGTGCATGCCTGCTACTTGTGGAGGCCAGAAGAGGGTGTCAGATCTCCTGGAACTGGAGTTACAGAAGGTTCAGAGCCTCCATGGAGATGCTGGGAACCAAACCTGGGTCATTTCAGAGAGCAGCCAGCGCTCTTAACTGCTGAGCCATCTCTCTAGCCCTGTAAACAATTTTCCAATTTTCAATCCTATTTCAAGTCTTTAATATGAAGTCTTTGAAATCACTCAGTACGAAGAGAATCCTTCATCTCTTCAAACAGCTCCTTCACGTCTAGCAATCAGTAGGTGCTATGTTAGACACTAACACTGTGAAGACAAATACGAAGGAACTTCTATTTTGGTGAAGACAATCAGGAAGATAATCACAGAACTACTAGGCACAGCACATGTATGTTGGCAGGACTCAATTAAGATAAACTTCCTGGCAGAACCAACTACTAGGATTGATTACATAAGACAGAAAAATAATGGCCATCCCTGAAGGAAGATTTTTATAGTAATCATGACCAAACTACAACTTTTAGATGAACTTTTAAAAGAGGGTTTTAACTTTAAAACCCTTTATTAAAGTCAAATAAAATCTAAATGTAGCAGATGTAAACCCAGCACTTTGGAAGGCTAAGGCAGGACAAATGTGTCAGTTTGCCAGCCTGGGTACGACATAGGATCCTCGTCTTGGAAAAGCTAGCCACTGAAACAAAACCATACCACACAACTGTTACTGTCTAGCAGACCCATTTTCCAGTCAACAATTATGCCAAATCTCCATCAACTGTGGAACATCATTTAAAATGTTTTACATAATCTACTGATAGTAGGTTACACACTAAAATCATGCACATCTCTGCACTCAGTTAAAATAATATGCAGTACAAATCAAGGACACAGTGGAAAACATCACTGTTCTAGAGAACACTTAAGAGGGACACAACCCTTTGAAGCAATTTAGTAGTGCTTAGAAGATTTAAAAGTGCCCTTCACTTTGACAACAAAAATCAGTTTAGAGAATTTAAGGAAATTATCATTTTACTGAAAACATCCTTCTGTACAAAATATTCATCAGATTTTGGTCTGAAAACAAGCAAGCAATAAACATTTTTTGTTTGAATAAATGTCAGAAGTAATGAAAACTGAACAGAACTATAGGTATACATTTTTAAAATATTGAGGCTTACTATTTAAAGATAAAAATGAAGAAAATTAGCTATCCAGTTGATAAATTGTACATCACAGTCAGAAGTATACAAAACACACAGGCATACAAAGTATGTAAAGATACACAAAAACAGGATGGGGGCTGCAAGGAAACATGACTGTATTAACATGGGGGGAAGGCTGATAGTGTTTCATGGCTTAATGTAAACAAGATTGATTATACTTTTAAAATCATTAAACTAACTTCCTATAAATTAATGTGAGATTAAATTTTAAAATGGATTTCAGTAACATGTAAACAGGTTATAGCAACTCTGGCTTTTTGTCATAGGTCCCTGGGTACTTTAAAAGGCAGGAGGGGATAGAGGAGTATGACTGTCACCTACAGTAAAGCCCTTGAGTAAAAGATACACAAAAGAAAATTAAACTGTCTTTTCGTAAAAGTCCCCTACACTGGGGACTGGAGAGATGGCTCAGCAATTTAGAGTTCTTGTTCTTGTGGAGGAAATGTGTTTGATTCCCAGCACCAACATGGAGTCTCACCACTGTGACTCCAGTTCCAGGGGGGCTTTCTTTAAACAGAGTAATTAAAAAAGTTGTCTTTCCTGAAAATTCATTTCTACCTTCAGCAAGTGACAGCCCAAACTACATACTTAATTACTTCCTATCTTCAAAGAGCACACTGTTTGTGCTACTCTAACTGTCCTTTTAACTAACTGCCTTACCTAAAGTAGGCTTTAGTTCCTTTATTCCAAAATAGGAAAGGAACAGTTAATAATAGAAAAAAAAAAAACATGAATTTTTTTGCAAACTCATAACTGCTTTTCTTGCTATCTAGATTTTGTTTTTATCTCTCTGTCATCCCTAGTCATGTAAAACGTAGAAGTTCTAAACTTGGAAGCAGATTATCCAAAAAAAAAAAAAAAAAAAAAAAGCAAACAAGCTTTTAGTAATGGAAAAACTGACTGAACGTAACGTAAGAGCAACCAGAAAAGCAGGTCTATAAGCCCATACATTGGAAACAAAATGAAAGACGAACTTTCACTAAAGTTCACATTTTCTAATTAAAAAAAAAAAAAATCTTACAAGAATGTAATAGGAACATAAAGTGCTAGCATTAAAACCTGTGACATGTTAGTTTTATGTTGTGCTTTAATCATTGTGTTAACATTCTCCAGGTGAAAGGTATTGAGAACCAAGGGCTAATATAAAAATTAACTGTATGCTAATAGGATCCTCTATTTCTTGTCCAGTACCATCTAATATCATCAGCAGAGGGAAAGCTGTGCCTTTTGAGTCCTCTGGCTCCATTCAGCGGTTTCTTGAACAGCTTTTCGGTTCAGTTTCAGGAGATAACAGACCAACTAGATCCTCTCTGGCCTATCAACTGTCCTATAATTAAGCCCCAGGGATTCCTGAGGCTACCACAGTGATAGAATCTGGTTCAAATAGTCGAAGGTCACTACAGAAAGGTGGTTAAGTCCAACAGTGTTTAATCACTGTGTCCAAACTCATCTCTGAGCTCTGCAACACAGCAGTCACAACTGGACTTCACTTTGTTCACTGCAATAATGAAATAATCCTTACACAATGGATGCAAACTAATGTAGCTGCCTAAAACAACATTATACATTTAAATACTATAATATAATGTTTTTCATTCATTATTCTAAGTAGGTTCCTCTAAAGAAGCTATTAATTTTCACATGTGTTTAAGCATGTTAAGAGCCTGTTAGAATTGAAAGCTTGACAACTCAGATGAAGACCATCTTTAATGCCACATTCATCAATACAATAGAGGAAGAATTTTTAAACTAGCAAATGTAGTTATCACAGGTGAGGTTAAGAAGAAAACTTTATAGGATGGAAAAAGGACCTATATGAGTTGTCTAAGAAGACTATACAGCAGTGAGTGTGCTGGGTTTAGAGAGAGACTGTCTCAAAAATTAAGATAGAAAGCAATAAAGGAAAGGCAACCAATGTTAACCTCTGCCTCTGCATACATTCCCTTCTCATGTTTGTCAATGATGATGATTTTAATCTACATCTGGCAACTAAGAAATGTAATTTTACATAAATACCATCATCTTTCATCTTATTTACCCAAGTCCTATACTCGATATTAAATCATACTTAGTTGGCACTATTTCTCTCATTTGATTTCTGACTCTTGTCAAAAAAGGAAAAAGGCAGAACCACGAGATTGCTCAGTGGGTAGTCACTGGCCACTAGACTGGAACTCAGACCCTTGGAACCCACACAATGGAAAAAGAGAAACAAATCCCACAAGCTGTTCTCTAGCCTCCAAATATGCACAGTGGCATAAACACACGCACACGTGCCATACATAAACACAGAAAGTGTAATATAAAAACCCTTTTGAAAAGGTCAACAAAACTTGTTTTAAAAAAACCTCAAATGGATATTTAGTAATACAATTTTTTACCAAAATTACCTGTCACACAATGGATATTAGAAATTTATCATTCATCTAAAATAAATACGCATATAAAATGTACATGTAAATCCCATCCTATTGCAAACTTCCTATTCTTGTTCTAATTTATAACTTTTTAAAATTATTTGGCAATTTTATACATATACGTAATGAATTTCACCTTTTTTTCTTTACCCTCTATCGCTCTCTTTTCTTACTGAAATCCTTCCCTGTAGTCCTCCATCCCATTTTAATTTCTTTTTTGAGTGTGACCCATTGAGTTTAATTAGTGGCTGCTTGCAAGATAGATAGGGATTATCTACAAGAGCACAGGCAATCCATTAGGACCTACAGTACGGAAGAAAATAGCAGCCCTTCTCCCATCAACCATTAACTGCTTGATCCCTCACTGAAGGGGCAAAAGGTCTTATAAACCTCTTCTAATTTCTAAGTTTCAACATTATTCTTTCACTTGTGTGTGGTGTATACATATTCATGTGTTGTGTACACATCTGTGTTGTGTGGAGGTGAGAGGTTGATAGTGTCTTCTTTGTAGTTCAATAGCTCTGCACCTTATTTTGAGATCTTGGAACCTGGAGCTTATGTTGTGGATGGATGGGCTGGCTAGTAACTCCAGGGTCCTCTTGTCTCAGCCTCCCCTGTGCTAGGCTGCTCACACATGCTGCCACAGCCAGCCTTATACATAGGCTCTGAGGATCCTGAATTCAACAAGAACTTTCTTTCAGCAGCGTCAAAAATACTTTCCAACAATCCACATCACTCTAAGCTTTACCATCTTTAATAATGTAGACTTGTGGCCATTTTTCTAATTAATTCTTAAAATGGATATTCACCACCAAATGCTTTTTATACGCATAGTTTACAAAGCAAAAGAACTCACTGTATTAAAAACTGCCTTATGGACTTTTTACTTTTGTTTACATCTCTTCTGCTGGAATTAGCAAAAACTGTGAAGTCTTTTAAAATCTAGTATACCCCTGAAAATCATTTGCCTTTTAGTAATCAACTTGTCTCTGAATTATCTGCATCCACCTATAAATGGCTACAAAATATACCTAATGCTACCTTAAAAAAAAAAAAAAAAACACTTAAAAGCTCTCCTGACGTGTCTATCACATTGCCAATCCTTTCCTCATGAACCAGAAGTGTGAAAAGACAGCATAACTCAGAAATGAGCACAAAACCATCAACACCAACACCTTAATCAACTAGTAAACTGATACTCATCAACTATGTCCAAGTAGTTATATTTAACCCTTAAAATATTACCAGTAGTAGACAGTTAGGTGTTTTCCCTTGTCTGAACAGAAGAATTTTTTATATTTTGCTTATAAAACTTTCAAAGACAGAATGATTAAAAAATGTTTATTTTAGTCATTGTTAACAGCGAAAGTAATTTCTACATTTTGTCCTACACAAATACTTTGTCTCCATTTGGTATAACACACATTGTCTTTCAAATAACCTTTTTACATTAAAGTGTTTTTAGAAAGGGTAATTTACAAGTCACCCGCTCACTTCACACACAAAACACACACACACATTTCCCAACTAAGATTAAAGGTCAAAGGTAGCTAGAAAAGAGAAAAAGGCATATTAGAATTCAATATATGATAACTACTTCCTGGTTCTTTTAAGCTGAGACAAGATGGCTGAGCTTGCTTCAGGTCAAAACAGTTTGCAAGCTTCTGTACAAGAGCAGAGTTCCTCATTAACTGTACAACCATAACAAAAAATTTAAATGTCAAAAGAAAAACCTCAGAAATCACCAAAGCATGTCCAGTAATATTTTGAACAAAATCATAATGACATATTACAGTAAGAAAAACCTAGCCAGCTCTTTTCCTATAAGAAGTATTTTCTTTTTTCCTGAAAACACTACAGGTACATTTAGGAGCTGAGGGATATTGCATCCGGTTGGAGAAATTCCTAACTGTATGATTCTTAGGAAAATCTAAGGTGCTCTTAGCAACTGACTTCTTGCCTCCCCTTGACCTCGAGCTTACTTTCTCAGCGCTTATTATCATCTCAGCTGACAAAGTCCGGGGGTCACTACAATCACTCCCTTATTCTTCCCACAAAACACCTGCTCCCAACACCTCACCAATCATAAAAGATCCTAAAACCACAATGTACAAGAAAATTTGAGTGTGTGTGTGTGAGAGAGACAGACAGACAGAGACAAAGACAGAGACACACACAGAGACAATATTTAAGAATATGAATTCCTGTGGTTTTCCAATAACTTCATACATTGTTTTATTTGGTCATCAAATTTTCAGCACACAGAAAAGACCTCAGAATAAACTAAGTTTAATTCCCCCCCATTCAACATGACATATAGTTAAGAACATAAATAATGCTCATCTGTACTAGCACAACACCCACATATCCTTTCAAACACCTTTCATGGTCAACTATAATTTCTTGTCTGCCTTCATCAGTTAGTCTTTCACATTCCTCTTAGCTAAGCAACATGCACACGGTATAGAAGCTTCATTTACACTGTAAACCACATCAGAATCTAGGTTATTTGACTAAAAAGGCTTTTTGACTTTTACTCTCTCAAGTCAATCTACTACTTTTATTTTGTGCCTACCAACTGCTTGTCTTAACTATCTTTAGCTACTCTATTTTCTAACCCAACTCAAGCTAGTCACTTCTTGCAGACTACTCGGCTTTGGAAGTCTTCCCCAGCTTCCAGCCTTATTCTTTTCTCAGTGACTGTCCACACTGCAGCAAAGGCTGTTTTGTTTTGTTTTTCTTCTACAAGAGAAAATTTGATTGTGTCATTGATAAAGATAAAAGTCTCTGCATATGCTATTTTCTCTCTCTGAAGTAGCCTCCCAAACACCTTTCTTATTCACAACCTGCCAATCAGTTGCCAATCAGCAACTCAAACAGAAAGCCTTCTCCTAGCCCCGACTCTCGTGTAGACATGCCTTCACATGCTTCCACAACACTGTAGTACTACCACGACAGGTGATTATACATAATGAAGAGAGATTTATGACTGCCTGTATGTTTGCCTATACACTCCAGCGGACAGTAAGCTATGCTGTCTAACCATCTTGTTTGCTATCATCAGTACACTGAATAATGCCAAGTTTGGTCTAAGGTTTGGGATTTCTGATG
This sequence comes from Psammomys obesus, assembly GCF_907164565.1. NCBI lineage: Eukaryota > Metazoa > Chordata > Mammalia > Rodentia > Muridae > Psammomys > Psammomys obesus. Next base: position 2,216,489 of record NW_026596073.1, on the reverse strand, counting down.
CCTCAATTGCTTAGTAGTAAATAAACATTTTTGCTTTAAAAACTCAACCATTTACTTAGATACAATTAACATACAATAATCCAAAAGTGTACAATGAAATGGAAGTCGATGTATTCAGTTTTGTCTTGTTTGTTTTGTTTCTTGAGACAGGGTTTCTTTGTGCAGCCTTGGCTGTGCTAGACTGAGCTCTGTAGACTAGGCTGGCCTTGAACTCAGAGATCCACCTGTGCCTGCCTCTGCCTCTGCCTTGCTTCTGGCTCTGGAATTGTGTGATTAAATGCTTGAGCCACCATGCCCAGCTGATGTATTCAGAATAGTCATCATCATATCTTAGAGCATCTTCCCACCTTACCTTCTAGCAGTAACTCCATATTCTCCTCAACATGTCTAGCACCTGGCAGTTGGTGACCTGTCTGTCTCAATAGAGCTGGCTACTGGAGACATTTCATATAATGAACCTTACAGCATGTGGTCTTTTGTGACTGGTTTCTTTCATTGGGCATAGTTTTACCTTTAGTATTTATCAGTATACCATTCATTTTATTGCTGAAGAATAGGCTTCTGAGTCTAATAACAAAACAAACAAACAAACCCCTTTATCAGTTTATCAGCTGATTAACAGGTAGGTTTTTATGTGGACACACTTTCAATCAAAAGATAGATATCTAGTACAGAATTGCTAGGCCATGTATAGAAATGAGATTATTTCAAAAGTGGAGCTGTTGAGATGTCTCAGTGAGAAAGCATGCAAGCCTGATAACTTGAATTTGATTCCCACAATCCACACTAGATAGAGACAACTGATTCTTCAAAATTGTACTTCATGCAGCCTCCAGTCTTTTCACACATTCTCATTCTCTGTCCCCCTCTCTCAAACACACACATAAATGACATTTTAATAATTTAAAAAGTGGCTAAATGTTTTACATTACTGCCAGCAGTGTAAAGGGCTCCAACTTCCAAATATCTAGTCCACATGTTCCTATCTCTATTACAGCCATTCTTCAGGCTGTGAAATAGGTATCCCACTGCAGTTTTGATGTGCACTTCTCTGAAGCCTAAGCAACTTAACTTCACTTTATTGAATAGAGTACTCTTGGAATCTGTTTTACTAAAAAAATAAAATAAAAAAAAATAAATAAAAATCTCTTTGAGTCCTTAATGGTGTCCGGAACTGTGCTATTTATAGTTTATGTCAACTTGACACAAGCTAGTCACCAGGGAAGAACTTTTAAGTGAGAAAATACCTCTATAAGACTGGCCTGTAGGCAAGTCCATAGTGCATTTTATTAAGCAGTGATTAATGTGGGAGGGCCCAAGCCACTGTGGTGGTGCCACCTCTGGGCAGATGGTCCTGGATGGCCTAAGAAAGCGGGCAGACAGAGCAAGTCAGAAAGCAGGATTTATTTCTCCACGGCTTCTGCTTCAGTTTCTGCTTACAGGTTCCTGGCCTGGCTTTACTCAGTGACAGCCTTGCAAGCTCAAGGTGAAACAAATCTTCTACTCCCTTATTTTTGGTCACGATATTTATCACAGCCATAGACATCGTACCTAAGACAGGAACAGACTATCTCTTAGTATTTGTTAGATGAATAAAAAATAATAATATGCAGCTGAAAGTACTTTTTGAGGTGTAAGCCTACTGGAGAAGAATGACTATATGAAAGAGGTGAAGAGAAAACAGCAGATGGCCATGACATTTTAGCTTTGTAGTTGAAGAATGGTAATGTAAAAAACAAACAAAAATATAATGTAAAAAGTATAAGAGGAGATTTTTTTTTTTTTGGAATGAGTTGGAACTACAGCAATGAATGAAACAAGGCACAATACTCTTAAAAGCATTTGTTCTTTTAAAGCAGATGAGAAAGAAAATGAACAAGAGGTCTGAGAACAAACCAGAGAAAACAGGTTCAAAAGTGGTTATGACATAAATTAATAAATTACCTATCACTCAATTTTTTTGGGGGGTATTCTGGGCTAAATCCTACTTTAAAAAATACAAATCATAACCCTGTGGCTTTTCAGCTACTGAACTATTATCATTTGTTAACAATGTCAATCAAAAGCACACTGTACATTATACGAGAGATAATAAACTGTCAAACACATGATCTAAATATCTGTTGCATGAAGGAGTTAACCTCTAATTTAAATAAATAATGGCATTATACAAATGCAGGTTGTGTTAACATTTTTAATAACATATGTTTCAAACATCTAAAGCATTACAATTAAATATCTTTTTAAATTAATTATGAATTTTTACGTGTATGGATGTTTTGCCTGCATGAATGTTTGTACAAATGTGTTACTAGGATTCACAGAAGCCAGAAGAGGGCACTGAACTCTGGTACTGGAGTTACACACAGCAGTGAGTTGCCATGGAGGTCCTGAGAACTGAACCCTGGTCCTCTAGAAGAACAGTCAGTGCTTTCAACCACTAAGCCATTTCTACAGCCCCCTAGAATTAAATCTATGTAAAGAAAAGAAGCGAGTCAGGGATGTGGCTGTGGGTTAAAGCACTTACCATGCAAATGTGAGGTTTTGAGATAAAATCCCCAGAATGCATGTAAAAGCCAGATTTGTAACACGAGCCTCTGAAATACCATTGCTCCTAAGAGGACCTGGCAGGCAGAGACAAGAGAATCCTGAAAACTCACAGACCAGTCTCATTGACATGCTAGCTGAAACAAGAGTCTCCGCCTCAAACCAAGAAGGTGAGCACCCACAGCCAGAGATGTCCTACGTCTTCTACATATTCACACAGACAGACAGACAGACACACGTACATACAGACACATACACATTCATACCAAGAGAAAAAGAAATGAGGTGGGAGAGGAGGAATACTTTTATCCTGTCTTTTTTCCAATTATTTCTCTGAGTAAATACAATGATTTTTACACGTTTGCATAGAGTAATGAAAAAACAAAATAATATTCCTATGGGTGACTTATGGAGGATGATATCATCCCACGAGTTTAACAGATGTGTCATCAATAGTCTGTCTGTTCAAGGTCAACTTTCCAAATTTCATACACTAGAATCTTAATTAAAAGATGTCTTCTATGAACAAGTAAAAAACACTAACATTTAGAGCAGAACATAAGAGTTTAAATTACATTTTTCAGAAGCAATCCAAATATAATAGTTAAGATGAACATAGCGTATTTGCATGCTATATCATGAAAAAGTAGAAAAAAACCTAAGTATTCATCAAATTAGAAAAATAAATTCAGAAACACAAAGTGAAATTCCGTATAGCCATTAAAGGCAAACTGTGTATCAACACTGATTAACAAAGAAGATGTGCAATTTTAAAAGTAAGTCATATACCAGAAAACTGAGTATGATACCATTTACAGATGACCACATATTTGTATTAAAGGGAGTACACTAGACTTTTAAGGGGCTAGCCTCATCCCGAACAGCTGACTAGCACTAACCATCTCCTAAGGTGTTCTAAACTAAACCATAGAAGGTTTAACTACCTAAACATTTCTTTTCGCTATAATATGCACATATAACAAGCACAAATAGAAACCATGTTAAAAATAAAATGGAGATAGAAGCAGAAGCTGGAGGATTAGGAGTTTAAGGCCAGCCTGGACTTCATGAAACCTTGTCTCAAAAGCAAACAAACAAATCAAGCACAGAAGGTGCTGAAATCTCAGTAATGACTTATAGCTTTTATAATGACTTATAAATGCACTGAGATTAGACATCTTAGTGTGAAAAAATGATGGCTGAAGGGATTAACTTGCAACAAACTTTTTTTTTTTTTAAAGGAAATGACAGAAGCTATGCTGGACTGCCCATTGTACTTTAAAAGAAATCAAAAATTGCTGAACATTTGATCTGTTCAAGAACTTTAAGAAAAATTACACAGATTAACCAACATGCCTTTTAACAAAATACAACATCCAAAGCTTGGTACTTTGGTTAGGAACAAACCACATATGCATATCAAACTGTCAGGTGTAATACTGACTTCTTTCATGGAAAAACTAGAACATATATACTCAGCTCATTATAAAGAAATTCTGAAACAATTTACACCCAGTGTAAGAGCTAATTAAAGTATCAGAGGGCTACTTTATGATTATGTTCTAATTAAAAATAAGCTTTGTAGTCTGTTCCACAAGACGGAATTCATACCTGGCACCACTGGAATCCATGGCTAAATGACAGGTCATATGCCCAAGGGAAGAACTCAATATTATCCTTCTAAATGGACACAGACTTAAACAGCTCCCCAAGTACTGATTCTTCCTACCAACAGATTAGTGTATCTCTCAACCCTTCTTATTGCAGTGATGGCAATCAATACAGAAACCTACAACTGGTCAACGTGCTGGGAGTAAGACTACTGTGGGACATCTATGTCAGACTCCCTCTTTTCAAGGCTCAGAAAACAGCCAGAAGCAGTGGGCAACTATGGTGAAACAGTATTTTCATGACATGATAGGACAGTCGCACACATGAACTCATGCAAACTATGGCTATATACACACAGCCTACACAACATCATGCCAGACAAAAAGCTCACGGATGAGGGAGGGGGGTACCAAGTGCCACTTCTAGATGAAGAGCACTGACAACTGGTAGCTGCCTGAGGAGAGAGAGGCTAAGTTTTCTGTTGGCTTGTTTTAGGGACAAGGCCCCATATCTATACACATACTGGCAGCACTAAGTAGACTTGGTGGGTCTCAAAAAAAGATTACATGAAATTTGGAGAGAACAGTGACAGTGGAGGTGGGGAGTTGGAAGGAAGAGAATGAAGGCCTGTATTTGATCAAAGCACCTTATCTGCATGTATAAAATTCTCAACCAATAAACTTTTAAAAATAAGCTTTGTAGAAAATATGTAGTTACTGATTAATGGTACCATAATTATTATCGCAATCTTATTCACCAGGTACAACTCCAAATGATCAACATTTTCAAAACATAACTTTCCTGACTATACTTCAATACGGAGGATATTCATAAACATGTTCTAGAACTGATGTTCCACGAGCTCTGCAAACGTTCCAAAGCAAAGGTATTTCCATCTCAAAAAATTCAGAAAATATCATAAAATCTCAACATAAAAATTCATAAATGTGCACATGCATACATACTGTGTATTTTAATAATCGGTTCATGAAAAAATATGTCTTACATGGCCACCAAACTTTAAGAAGGCACCTCATTAAATCCAATCTCCTCTGTATTATTGAATACTACAGAAAGTGACAGTTTGCACAATCTTGAATTCTTTTTAACCCCAAAATCAATCTGGCCACTATGAGGTATACTCAAGTTAATGCTTTCTATTAAGTAAGGCTCTCTCCACAGACTCTTTCTCTCTCAATACATACAACATACTTAAATAGATTACTAAAAAGGTGACAGCTGAGAAATGCTTTCACTGCTTTCCATGGTTTCTAGTGAATGTCATTTCAGAAATGCCCATATGACACATGACAACGTGGAATGTCTCCACCCGTTTGAGTCAAGCAGGCACTGAAGGCAGTAATACAGAAGTGAAGCCTGCCTTTTTATGTTAGCCAGCACAACAATGAAAAGATAAGCACCCAAAATACTAGTGCGATCAGAAAAGTCTGGCATATGAGACTACATAATGAAAGACTCAGAAAAGACTCTGTAATTAGAATCACTACAATGTATGTATGGCCTTTATTGCTATGCTGCTAAGGAACCCTTTCCTAAATGAATACAATGGACTTGTTTAAAGATATTCTTAAACTAAATTACATAAACTTGGCAAAATTCCACTTGTATTGGTAATCAGTAAAATATTCCATTTTTAAAGTAAATCTAAAACAGAGGTATTTTACTGTATTTTTTTTAATTGTAAGAGGAATTTTAATACAGTATCATGGTTACTCTGGCGAGGGATCACATTCAAAGATGGAGGGCTGCATGATCCAACTGGAATACATACCTTTAATCCCTCTGACAGAAATACAGACGTTCCTTTACTACATACCTTTTTTTTTTTTTAAATGGCTACTTAAATATAAGTTGACATGCAATTTTCTGATACTTCCCCCCACTTTGGAGACAGTGGCCCACACCGTAGTTCCCGCTGTCTTGTAACTCACTATGTAGACCAGGCTGGCCTCAAACTCACAGAGACTGACCTGCCTCTACCTCCCAAGTACTGGGATTAAAGGTATGTGCCACTCCACACTGCCTCTGATATATTTTAATTCTCTAAAAGCTGTCATAGTTTCCCAGACAACATTTAGCTCATTTTCTATGATCTCTGCTGTTAAAAATTACAATAATCTGTTTTTTTTTTTAAAATTAAGACACTGTGCACCTACTGAAAAGAAAAACATCTATGTTAAGAAATTTTCTTTTGTCTGAAGATAAAATACACTTCTAGTAATGGCTTATAAATGCTGAGCACATGGTTTAGAAAGTGCAAAGAATCACAGTGTTCTTCAGTGGTCAAGAATGCTCACACTTTGCGCTTTGAGCAGAGCCTTAATAAAAATAAACTGGGAAATACATTCCAGAGGATAACAACAAGCACAAAGACTTATGGGAGCATATAATTATGGAACCAATGGTTTTCACTAACCTCCCAAATCCCTTAAGATAAATTCCTTCTTGTTTATTATGTATCCAAGAGTTGCAGTGCTTAAAATCTGAAGACATAGAAATGCCACCACCCATACTCTACCATGGGTGACATATGGGTTCTGTTCATCCTTACCTACAGCTGTACTTTCACCAAAGCACAAAAAACACCTGTTGTCAATTTCTTGATAATTTTATAGACAGACAGGGAGATCTCAACTGCCCTTTATTTAGACACCACATCCTCTGTTGTTAACGTATCTCATTAATTTATGAAATGTAAACTACTTGTTTTAAATTTTCTGATGAAACAAAACAAAAAAGATGTTTTTTTTAGTGACTGAAATAAATATGCTCATGTAAATAAAATTCAAAGAATCAATAACAAGCAATAAATAAATCACATTTCACATTTTTATCAAAATGAAAACAATTCTTTCATCTTTTTCAAATTAAGACCCAAACTAACTCGGCTACACTTTGTAAATAATTCATGGAATATATATGGAATATATATTGATATTTTTATTAACAGGAGGCTCCCAACTATACTCAAGAATGATTAACAACTTAAAAGCTGGGAAATACATTCCAGAGAATAACAACATGCACAAAGACTTATGGGAGCATATAAATATGGAACTTTTTCATGTCAGCAACTTTCAATTATCAGAAGCCACTTTAGAAAACACTATTATAGCATGTTGTATGATATCTTGTGTCCTGATTACAAATATCAATGGTCACTATACACAAAGTAAATTGAAGTAATCATGCTGCATAGTGATGACAACTTGAGATTATTTTTTCTTTTGATACAGGACCTCACTAAGTATCCCTGGCCATCATGAAACTCACAGAGATCTTACTACCTCTGCCTCCCAGAGTGCTAGGATTAAAGGCCTGCATCACCAGGCCCAGCTAAGATTGTTTTTAGTATCTCAGATATGAATTCCCTATAGTTTATCTCCAAGAACAGAATGCACACTTAGGTATAAAAATCACTGTAGGTTAACATATAACAAACATAGTAATATAAACTGTCATTAGCAGACAAATGAAAAAAACCTAAATTCTATATCCCGAAATAAAAGTACTTTTGTAGTAATTTCCTTTTGAAATTAAAAAAAAAATACGATCAAGTATTTTTTATTTAATGGTCGACAGAACAATCTTGACAAGACCTAAAATTTAGGGCCACTTTGAATTCTATGTTGATAAATATACAGATATATATATATTATTATTGCATTTTAACTACCATCAAAAGATCTCAAGTGTCAGTTAAAACAAAAATAGATTAAGAAAAAAAATACCTGCACATTTTTTCCATTTAGCTGATTTACAGGAAAAAAAAAACCTCAAAAACTAATCATCAATACAACACCGAAATATTTAAAAATGTTTTCTTCTTCACACTTAAAATAGGACACCAGCCACAGTGCCACACCTTTAACCCCAGCACTCAGGAGGCAGAGGTGAGTTTGAGGCCTGCCTTATCTACATAGCAAGCTCCAGGACAGATGGGACTACATAGGAAGAGACCCTGACTCAAAATGAATGAATGAATGAATGAATGGATGGATGGATGGATTTTTTAAAAAGGAAAAAAATGGCATCTAGAATAAAGCTTATGCTCTAGACACAGACCTGCTTTACAGTTCTGTCATTCATTGTGTTGACAATCTTAAGCAAAGGAAGGAAGCTGTGAGAATTAAAGGTGATACTATTTCTGAAGCACTGCTTTTCAATAGAACCCTGTAAGTCATGGCTGCTGCACATTCAACTTAAAGGAACTGTTAGAGGTCTATCAACCATGTGACGAGTAATCAACATGTGAACATCCTATCTCTTCTCTGTGTTTATGGAAACTGATAAACTTTCAAAAAGAAGGTGTAAGAAGAAATGGCTATGATTTTTAAAAAGACCACAAAAGCAATGAAAACAGCACCTTTAGGATGTGTCAGGAAACAGCATATTATAGTAGTCATAAAATGATGCTTTGTCCTTATATCTAGTAAAAGGTTTCTAAAAGCCGTTTCTTCAAGATCATTTAGATTTTGAAATGTGTTTCTCTTACTGAATAGAACATGGAAAACATGGTAAGGGAGGGATGGTGAAAGTTTCCTCTGGTCTACCCAGTGCTTCTACCTGGCTAACCAGAAACTGCTCAGTCACAGCCTGAAATCACACTGAAGCTAAAGCTCATGAAAGATAGTCTTGGTTATGACACTTCAAAGTCAGACCACAAACCTGCTGCCAGGAAGCACAAAGCCAGCAACTGCAGAGAAGGCATTCTAGCAGCAGCAGTGCAGGCGCTGCTGTACCAGCACACCCCATATATGGCTAGATTGCCCATTTACTTGTGGGAAGTAAGGGACCAGTTTGGGCTTAGAGATTTGTTTAGTAAATTTAAAAATGGATTCTGGATAATTTTAATAAAAAGTTTTACAAGCCACAACTTTCCTAAAGGGAGGTACACAGAAAAATAACTTCATGTACATTTTTAACACCAATTTTAATACTTTTTTATAACAGATCCAATAGGTGTTTCCAAAACCTTAACATTTCATGACAAAAATAAGACGCAAAGGTTACAAAACCGTAAATGTATTCAGTTTAGAACAGATTGCTTATCTTTCTAGCTGGAAACAAAGGGGGGTATTACTGTAAAATTACAAAAGAAGATAAACAGTTTAATCTTGGATTTTACTATACAGTCTACCTCAGGTTTTTATGAAGTTGTTAACCGAATACATTTTCTACCACCTAACGAAAACTGAGGCTGGTTTAAGACTTATTAATAGAGGAGTGTGACACTTAAAAGAGTGTCCCAATTAAAAGAAATATACCAAACATTCATTTCCATGTTTTTCACTTATTTCATAAAAACACAAGTTCTATAAATATTGGACCACTAGTCTAAAAATCTGGACAGGCAGGCTTCAAATATATATCTCACAGTATACAAATAACCATAAAACTTATTTATAAAAGGAAACAAAATAGTTCAATAAAAATATTGAGTGAGCCAACATGGAAACACAAAGATCTGGAAGAATGGGTCCTGAGTCTTCTAAGTCTGGGAAAATGAACTTCCACATATGATTCAGCGAGAAGCGTTTGTCCTACAAAGATGGACCGGGCATGTGTGCAGTGAGTACTCCAGAGGAGCACATGTGTCTGGGCTACCACAGCTGTCTAAGTTCCAAGCAGTTGGCAGTTGGATGGAACCTTGATAATTCCGGCTAGTAAAGAAAGGAAGGATATTCTAGTGGAGAAAAAGAGATGACAGATAAGCACAGAAATAAAAAAAGATCTAGTTTTAATGAAAGTAGGTCCACCAATTCCACAGCTATGAAACATAAGTGAGTAAGTTTAAACCTACATTAAAAGGATAGGCAAAACACAGGACTGTTAGACTTTCTGAAATCTGTATGCATCCTGTACTGAAACATACATACATATACATATGAAGCTAGGAAGAAAAATCAATGCATGGAACAGGTTAATAATCAAACTAGGAAAAAAGAATTAATACAAAATTAATTCTGGAGAAATGACAGAAGATTGGGTGGACACATATACACAGAAAAGAATGAGTAAATTATAACTAAAATGTTTAAATTTATCTTGGGATTGATGACATTAACAGAAACAGAGGTGTCAATGAGAAGATGGAGCTTAGTGAGGAACAATGGTTTAGTCTTAATTCAAGGCTGAAATTCATGATGATTTGACACTAAAGCTGAATATTCAGATTGTGTAAAAAGTATTCTATACAATCTCAAGACATGAAAAAATACAGTGATAAAAATTATAAAACTCAATTATAATTACAAAAAACAAACAAACAAACAAACAAAAAACCCCCCCAAAAAACCAAAAAAACACAAACGCCAAACCTCTGAACAGTAAAAATCCATTCAAGAAACGTTTTGTGAAAACAAAGTAGCTGTCAACCTATGGCTAAGGAAACAGCTCTGAATATACATGATTACTAATGATATCTATTTTTAGTTAAAAATTACAACCTAGTTATATTTCATTTTATCAGTAAGTTGGGTGCTGCAGAAGAACGGGAACCAGAAATTGACTTGAAAACCACTGGCACAGAGGAACAAGTTAAGATTTCTAAGGTTAAAATAAAAAAGCTAAACTTCAAATCATCCCTCTAGCACTTTAGGCACTCTAGTAAGGATCTGCCAAAGGCACTCTACCCATAGCCCAATAGATCTTAAAATGTTCACAAAGCACACTGATTAATCACGTTATGAATAAAACTCTGCAGGTGACACTGCCAACTAACAAAACTGCAACTGTTTTCTAGATCTCAGGCTTAGAAAAATCAGAGCAGCATCCTACCTACACTTGAAAGAGGAGGAAGAGTACTCCAGAGATCAAGAGAGAAATATGCTTTCTCTCCTTTTGGATGGCATTTCTATGCCAAAGAGATGAAGAGCAGTAACTGAGTTTCCATAGCTTTCAGTGAGAGCTCAATGAATTCAAGGAAAAGAGTGGGTGAATCTGTGCGTTGTGAAGTAGCCAAAGCTTTTCTCCTGTTAACAAAACTTAGGCTACTTCATCCAGACTAAAAAGGAGTGAATGTGCAAAGAGACTAAAGAAAAATTACATTGGTAAATCATTTTAGTTTTATTTTATGATCTTTTCAGAGTATTAAAATATACAAGAACTAGTCACTAAATCAGTATGTCATTTCACAGTTAGCTAATGAAGATAAATGTCATACATGAGATTTCTCAAAACCTTAAAGTCCCATGAAGAGGAGGATGAGTTCTATTTCTCACCTCTTACTAACTGGTGTCCAAACTTGCCCAAAATGAAGTCCTTGTCTTCAGTTATATTGGAAAACAAGTTCAAGATAATTAAGTACAATAGAGAAAACACAATAAACATTTCAATGGTTCATCTTTTTTTTATGATGTATTTATTTTATGTGCATTGGTATTTTGTCTGCATGTATGTCCAGAAGAGAGTGCAACTGGAGTTACAGACAGTTATGAACTGCCATTGTGGGTGCTGGGAATTGAACTCAGGTCCTCTAGAACAGCTATTGACTGCTCTTAGCTGCTGAGCCATCTCTCTAGACCTCTTTAAGATGCTGGCTTCACTGATTTAAGGAATATGCAGACAACTCAGAAAAAGGTTTTATCCAACTGCAAATAAAAAGGCTTTATACAAGTGGGACAAACTTAGAAACGTTTTCTTACGTGTTTGTCAGCTCAAACAAAATACTCAATAATAAAGACGATACCAACATTCACCAAACTACCGAATTCAATTAATCAAGAATATATCAGTAAGTCTCTTTAAATAAGTAAAACTGAGAAACACAAGTCTTCAAAAGCCAATTTCGTGTTTTCTACTATCTAAACCAGCACTGCAATTTTATTTAAAAAAAAAAAAAAATTAGACACTATCCTCTTCCTCCAAGCTAATACAATTCTCCACACAGAAGCAACTTTAGTTTCTACTTAGCAGTGTTAGAAAACACACTGATTCGAACCATTAACCAATTATTCTGACATACAGTAAGTGTGTTTCAGAGCCACTTTCACACTAAAATTTGCCAAGGACACTTGAAAGAAACTTGAAGGTTTTTTTTTTTTCATTTTATATAATTACATTAATCTTAATGCCAAAGTTGCTTTCCTTCTCCAAACCATGCTTTAGGCATACGAAGTTTGCACTACATTAGAGAACCATGATATATTTTCACTGGGTGCCATTACAAATTCCAGATCTGTCCTGCAAATTGTCAGTCATTTCAGTCCTTCCAGTCAACTTTGTAAACAAAGGCTACAAGTTTGATAAGCAAATTTGATTAAATAAAACTTTAAATGGTCATCACTTATTAAAGCAGGAAGCAATAAAAGGAAAATACTTCCGTACTGTGTGTTTTGAAAATATATAAAGTTAACAGTCACAAAATATAAAGTTTATATATAAAGTGTGAAGCCTTAAGTTTCAACCTCTCAAACGAGTTTTTAACCACGGTATTATTTTTTAAAAAAATACTATGATCTTTCACACAACCAAGATGAGTTTGAGAGCCAGAAAAGTATTTTTCATTGTAAGTTTTCTAGTAATTAAGTTGCTTAATATGAAAATAGACAGAATCTATGTCATGGCACCTATTACCAGCACTTAAAACTTGCTTTTCAAGCAGAACTCTAAGAGTTTTGTTGCTTTTGGCTTGTTAAAGGCAAAGCAACATTATCTCTGGATTGCCAATAGTTTCTCCTTATTTGGCTAACATTGAGAGATCCCAATCGGACTACTATAAAACTTTAACATGCACAAAGCACCCATTTTGAGAAAAGGTTGTGATTAGCTTTCTTTTTTACCCCCTCACCCCAAAAGAAAAATCAAAGTTTGGCAACTGTCTTTGGGGAGTGCACAGTGTTTATTCTCCTCTTTCTAGCCCCAGTGCGCACTCTAGAGCCATGGCTCAGGGATCTGTGACACTGCGACAAACTCTTCGAGTACAGGGATCTATAGACTCTAGTTAAGAGGTGGGCAAACCCACTGGGAAGGCTTCCTTATCCGGTACACTACCATCCCCTCCCCTTCAGCCACTGCAGATTAGCTAATTACACCCCGTTTTTCCCCTCCCCAGTGACCAAGAGTAATAAAGGAGAAAACAGGAAATCGTTCGCTCAGGGCACCCGGCTTAGAGCTCCTGATTACTATTATTATCATCATCATTTGTAATCAAGTCTTAAGAAGTACACCAAAACCAACGTCCACCTACAGGCCCAAGGGGTCCATCTGCCCCAAGAGTCCCCACCGCTCCCTTGTTTAGTGGATTTCAACAAACCCCCCCCCCCCCCCCCCCCTCCACAGTATATCACTGACACCCGGCCTCGACACAACCCATTACACGCCTGCTCGTCTCGACCCAGAGTACCAGACACACGTCCACAAATGGCCCTGGGGCCCCCAGAAGACCACAGGCCATTCTGCCCCGCGCCCGGGAAATCGGCTCGCAAACTGCACAGGCAGCGGCTCCGAAGGGGGCCCTGGAGCCCCGCGCCCAGCCTCCCCGGACGGAGCCGCCCCCTCACCCGCAGCAGGGAGTCGCCCGCCACCCCCCGGCCTCAGCACCGGAGCCCGCGAAGGCCCGGGGCGCGAGCACGACGCGGGCCCTGCGGGGTCGGAGCGAGGGCGGCGGGCACACAGACCTGGTGCAGGGCGGTGAGCCCGTCCACATTGGCGTAATTGATGTCGGCTCCGCGGTGCAGCAGCTTGAGGACCTCGTCCGTGTCGCCGCTGGAGCAGGCGGCCAGGAAGACGGCGCCATCGTCGAACTTCACCTTGGTCTTCTGGCGCTTCACCACGGGCGGCTCGAGGTCCGTCTCCGAGCCGATCCAGCGCTTCAGCTGCTCGTTCCGCTTCTGCTTCGCGTCCGCCATCTTCATCCCCTCTCCTGCCGCCGGCTCTTCTTATCGCGAGCTGGGGGAAGGGGGCGGCGGCGAGGGAAGGCGAGGGGACGCGGGGGGTGTGCGACCGTGTCGGCGCGAGCCGGGGGCCGGAGCGGAGCGGCGAGCCGGGGAGGAGACGCTCGAGACTTCCAGTATCCCACAGAGCACTGGGGCGAGCCCGGCAGGAGCAGACCTCTCTTCCTACCACAGACGCCCTCCCGCCCCCGGCGCGGCCGCCCGTCAGCCGCGGCCCGGGCGAGCGTAACTTCGCGAGATCGCGGCCTGGGGAGGCGCCCCGCGGCCAGTGCGCATGCGCGCTCCCGCCTCGGCCCGGCCCGGCCCAGGAAGAGAGCGGCCGCCGAGTGCGGCGGCGGGGGCGCCACCGGAGGGAAGCGGGTGTGGCTCTGTCTGCGGGGGCTGGGCCGCTCCCGGCGGGGCGGAGGCCGGGGAGGAAGGTCGTCCCGCGGGACCCAGGGCTCCGCCGGCTCGCCGGTCGGGCGGCGAGGCGGTGCCAGGCTTGACCTGCCTCCGGGCCTCGTCCGGGCCGCGCGAGGCGTCTGCCCAGGGCGGAGGGTTTTCCTATTGGCTGCGTGATTTGAATGGAGTGGACACGGGTCGAGCCTTAGGTGCTTGTGGGTGCTCTCTCGGGCGAAGCCGGGCGGCGCAGTCCGGACGAGAGCGTTTTAAATTGGGGTTTCTGCGGGCCCTGGTGGCAATGACCGAGGTGACCCTATACTGACAGGGCATGACCTACGGTAACTGCGGTGCCTTCCTGCTAACACCCTCTGCAGAAATGTCTTTCCTCTTAGGCTGGCTTGTTGTTTTGTTTTCTTCTGTCTCTTGAGCCTGTGTTGATCCCTCTTCCTTCATGGCTTTCAGCCTGTGTGGCACTGCCCATGAGGTTAGCTCAGCCTTGTTAACTGGTCCTGACCTTTTAAGGGATTTATGGTTCCAGCTCCATTGCTTTCTATGGAGTAAAGACCCGGCTGCGTCTAGAATTCAGGAGGAATGTGGATGAAGGCAGTTAATTCGACCGGTATTTATCGAATACCTGCCTAGTAAGTCGTAACCTTCTAGACACTGCAAATACAATAAATATAGTTTATTCGAACCCATTTCTTAAATTCGCGTGCTGTAAGAGACATTATCATAAAAGGGATTTTAATTTTGCTTTTAAAAACACTCTCTGTCCCACACACTTTAGATCTATAATGTCATAAAACCCTACCACTGAATGGAAAGTTATGGGATCCTTTAGACTGTGCTCCCAGACAAAATAAAACAATTGCAGTTCTGGTTTAGGCTTGCTGCTCGTCTCTGTGTCCCCCTTCTACCACCACCTCCCAGTCCTGGGAATGGAACAGTGAAAAGTTACTTTCTTACTCCCAGCTTGTTGCGGTTCTCGTAGACTACGTTACAAAAGTTGAGTAAAATCTGCTTAGGAAATCACCTTCCTCTTAGAACTGAATACTCTGAACTTTAGTTTGAGGAATAGTAATAGACTCCAAGCAAGGATAAAAATACTTCCTTTGAAACACGAAAGGAGTTGCCGAACATTAAATGTACCAATGTGTATTCATAAAATATGCCAAAGATCATAGCATCAGACCTTTGCATAGCAGTGATAATAATGTAATGGTGTTGGTAGTAATTAGTAATCTCCCCCACCCTCAGAAGACGAGGTTTCTCTGTGTAGCCCTGTCTGTCCTGGAACTCAACACTTTGTAGACCTCGAATTCAGGGATCCACCTGCCCCTACCTCCCTACTGAAATTAAATCCATGTGTTACCACCACTAGGCAGGGCAATGGATTTTCTTTTCTTTTGGGGAGAAGGGAGGGCCTTTTTTGGAGACATGGTTTCTCTGTGTAGCCTTGGTTGACTTGGACTCACTTTGTAGACCAAGCTGGCCTCAAACTCACTGTAATCCCAGCACTCAGGGAGGAGAGGCAGGCAGATCTCTGTGAATTTAACACTAAAATATGAAGTCTCTTTGCACAGATACATCCCTCTGAAGAAAGAAAGGAATTGAAGATAGCCTTGTCAGCTCCTCCATCTACCTAGAAAAACTTTTCTTTGTTTTCCAGGAAGGTTCTGATGTACTTATTAGCTCTTAAAAAGTGCTACTGAAAAATACATTCATTAGTATCTCAAGTTTTCATTTGGACAAGAGGAATTCAGTAAGAGGTATGCCATTTCTGATCTAAGCAGTTGTTTCAGGATATAAAAAAATAATACAGGAACTCCATAAGGAGAGCAACAGAACCAAAAAATCTGAGCACAGGGGTCTTTCCTGAGACTGCTATTCCAACCAAAGACTATGCATGGAGATAACCTAAGACCCCTGCACAGATGTAGCCCATGGCAGTTCAGTATCCAAGTGGGTACCATTGTGATAGGAACAGGAACTGTCTCTGACATGAACTGATCGGCCTGCTCTTTAATTACCTCCCCCTGAAGGGGAAGCAGCATTACCAGGCCACCGAAGAGGACAAGGCAGCCACTCTTGATGAGACCTAATTGAATAGGATCAGAAGGAAGGAAAAAAAGTCCTCCCCTATCAGTGGACTTGGGGAGGGGCATGCATGCAGAGGGTGGAGGAAGGGAGGGATTGGGACGGGAGGAGGGAGGGAACCACAGGGGGGATACAAAGTGAATAAAGTGTAATTAATAAAGAAAAAAATAATACAAAAACAATAGTTTAAAATGAAACATAATTAAGTCCAATTCCCCAAAGAATATAAAAAAAAATGGAAATCTCAAACTTTAGGCTGTTAACTTACCCAAACTTCATTGAATTTAGCTTGTCTTCCTCCATATTTTTTAAGATCAGGCAATTCTTACAGTTGCTATCTGTTCTGTCATATATACATATGTGTATTTAAATATATATATAAAATATATGTATTAAAAAGTTGTGCTCATTTTTGAATTAACTATTAATTAGGTCTTCAGTATATTACTATATATTTTATATAATTATAACAATATATTAATATTTAAGTATGATATATATTATATATATATTGTATACATATGTACTGAAGACCTAAAGTTAATTGAAAAATAAACACAACTTTTTATTAGAACATACAGAAAGCAATCATTTCATATTATCGTAACTACTGAGTGATTGGTCTAATCAGTCAGAAGTTGAAGAAATAGAAATATTTTCATTTCCTTATGACCTGTATACAAGTTAGACTGTAGGACTGCAATACCTTCAAGGCAAATGAAATGTTAAGATGGAAGCACATGTGGTTAAGAACCTACACAAACATTTACAGTCGGGGTAACAAAAATATTTAGTTCCACTCAAGGAATTGGCCAGAATCAACAATGAACCGCCTGAGCTTGCTTTGGATTACACTTAAACTCATCTCTAGTTCTAGACCATAGCATCTAACATCTTTGGCCTCTGTGCAAGGTCTCAGCGCAGTAGCCCTTAAACTACACTAGGATGGTTAGCTTTCCTCATGCTCTTCAGGTCAGATTTTCTGCTATTTGACGCTTTATCCCAAAGGCCTAATCTCTAACTTTAGTTACAAGTATTAATTACTATGTCCATGAACCAACTACATGGGTTTCCCCAAACCTGGAAATTAAATGAGTATCTGGCAGTCATACAGAATGTAGGTATAGAGGTGACTGAAGAGTAACATATTGCTATTACACAGCTTCCAACATGTTTCATGTCCAGTATTGGAAAGCAAGTAGCCATTAAGATCAATAATTTTCACATATGTTAACACTTTTTTTCTTTACCAAACTCAAGAACCATAAATACTATCATTAATGGTTTATTTAACCCTTTTAGAACTTAAACAGAATTATTTTAAAGAAAATAGGCTGCTTTGGTAAGTAGAAAACATTCCCTATAGTCATAAATAGAAGAAGACCATGAAAGCAAAACAGTGTTATTCTAGTGAGGTTGCCTATCATGAATTTGACATCAGCCTATTAATTTATAAATAAAAAATTATTAAGGGTTGGGCATACCAAGATTTGTCTGATTAGAATAATTAGGAAGATTGAAGGTTCTTGAACAGAGTAACTTTTCTTGTGAAGTCAGTTATTTAATGTTAAATTTAGCTAAAATTACCTGCTATACCACACACCTGCCTGTTCAATACCTTGGAAAACTACTGGCTTCAACTGCCATATGTAACAATGATTTGAGAAGGTTACTGGAGGGACTTCATAGCATGCCTGCCTGTTTCAGAGTATTAAGACAGCCACTGGAAGAAAACCTTATGTGAAAGTACTTATTGCTCTGAAAGAAAAGCTAACAAATTTCAGAACTAACATCCAGAAAGAGAATTTAAGGGCATGAACTGTCTGGAGATGCCAGTATTTAGTTGAGGGACTAGCTTAGTTGTTCTTGTTTTTTTTTTTTTTTTTTTTTTTTTTTTTTTTGTTGTTTGTTTGTTTTTGAGGCAGGGTTTCACTATGTAGGTCTGGCTGTCCTGGAACACACTATGTAGAACAATCTGGCTGCCAACTCACAGAGATCTACCTGATTCTGCTTCCCAAGTGCAGGGATTAAAGGTGTCCACCACTACGCCAGCTTTTACTATTCTCCTTAAATTCCAGGAAAATCGTCTAAATTGCCCAGGATAAGATCAAAATGTTCAGTGATAACAGACATTCCATCTCCTTTAAGCATGCTCACTAGTCTCAGTTTTGGTAGGTATGAATAATAATTAAGGGGATACTATGTACAAGAAAAAAAAAAGTTCAGGTTTTTGTTTTCTTGTGTTTGCTCCCTTTCCTTCCCTTACCCAAACAGATAGCAATTCTGCTTCCTTGCCTCAGGGACCTTCAGTGGTTGGGAAGAAAGCAGAAGTGGCTTTCAAAACTATTTCCTTCCTAGCTTGAAATGGCCACCTCTAAATTTCTATTAAGAATTTGGGGCCATTAATATGGTTGCAATTAGCATATGAGACAGTTAGAAACCTATTGGAAATACATTTGCATACTATTAGATTTCGATAAAATAACATTTTCTAAATTTGTTTTCCTTGCCTTACAAATATGTCAATTCATAGTATCATAGGTTGTTATTTTTAGTTAGGAGGGAGAAGAGAAAACCCAGCAGAGGGGTTTTATCTAAGCTATCCTTGGTTGTTGTCATGGTGGGAGCAACTTTTCATGGAGAATAAAACTTCTTGTCTAGACCCATTAAAAAGAGAGAGAAGCCTGTGGATCTCTTGAACTGTAAAGATTTGATCCTTCATATCTGAATGTGGCTCCTAGTTGTGATGGTCTCAGAGCAGATGGCTGAAGTAAGCTTCGGAAAGATTGGGATCTAAAAGCCTGGGAGTCCTAGGCGTACTAGAGCCGAAAATTATATATAATGCAACAGTTTGTTGGATCTGAGGTCAGCCCATAGATTCATTGTGATTGGCCCATTGTCGGTCATTAATTCTAAGTTCCTGAATGAATGAATAAAACACCCTGCCATCAATAAGCTTATATCCAAGGAGTCCAAAGCCATACACCTTGCACTCCAGAGCCACCAATAAGAAGCTAACATTCTATGAACACATATTACATTTAACCACCCACAGGAACACAGTTTTAACTCTATCTTGGCCACAGGCTGAGAAGCAATTGAGAGCAATTAGGAACATCCTCTACAGAAAGTCTTTGGGAAGGTAATGATGTGTGCACTAACCATTGGAGTAGAGATTGGCTAAGCACAAACATGAGAGCATATGTGAAGGGAGGAGAGGGGAGCATGGAAAGGCTTAGATGCATAAAAGCTTGAAAAGGACAATCAGTGTCAGTGCACACAGCAACAAGAAAGTTGTCACGGGATCCAGAGCAGAGTAAGCCGATCACTAGAATCCTTCCATACGAAGTAGGTGGCATGTTTATCATAAAAATGCTGGGAATGATTCAGGTGTGTGTATGTGTGTATGCACAGACAGCCCTGGGTAAGATGTAAAGAAAAATTAATTTGTTTATGGAATACTTTCATTTTTGGTAGCATTCATACTGTGATTTATCCTGCCATTAGTGCAGTTAATTAATCATTGGCTTAAACTGAGAATATGACATTTGTAAATAAGGCTAAAGTATGGTACATCTCATTTTAAAAGAAAACTCTCAAAGACTGAAAAGCTGTCAGTTCAATGATAAATCCACTTGAATGGGTGTTGTCCTTTTCTGTTTGGAAGTCTGGTATGGATGGTAGCTAAAGTTCCAGTGGAAAGCTAATGGATGATGACGGCTGTGGGTCCTCTGCTGCCACGTCCCCTTTTCTTTACTCTTTTTTTCCATTCTGAGAGAATCTTGGAACATTAGAAACATCCTATGGAGTTGTTTCATTTGTGCTACACCCAAATGCTTGGAGTGAACTAAACGACTCGAGGGTTCTTGCAAACTTACAGGCTACATTTATTTATATCATGCCATCATAATTTAAAGTTAATGAATAACTGAGAATTGGAACCCCCTGTTGTTAAGGCATGTTGGTAACTTATGATTAGAAGTTATTTAGTTCACTACTATTGGAGGACTCTGGGCTGTCACCTAAGCTGTGAAAGGTGGTAAAGTATGCCTGTCATTTTAGCTCTTGGAAGGCTGAGGCAGGAAGATAATGAATTCAAGGGTGGCATGGATTATATGTAAGAAGACACTACTAATCTCAAAATCACAGCAAAGAAATTTATTTTTACAGGCTAAAAAGTATCATTTAGCAGTATAGAACTTGCTTAGACTGTCAAGCTTAATCTCCAGCACTACAAAAATCAAAAGCAAGAATGAAAACTGTATTTAAAACACAGGGGAAAATAGATATAAATTAACTTCTAACACACACACACACACACACACACACACACACACACACACACACACACTACAGAGTAGACATCTGTTTTTGTTTCTCTAAATTTCACCTGTCTGGCATCACTTCTACTTTCTATTAATAGTAGCATGTATGTCTACTTGGACAGAATCTGGTGATGTTCCTTATGGTTCCTTTGCCAATGCATACATGATCTAATTAGGGTTCTTGATTGCAAATAAAGACACTAATGCTGCCTTTTTATATTCTTTTTCTACTGCTGTGTGAAACATGTCCACAGAGATAAAAGCTTAAAACTAGACAAATTGTAAACCTGAAATTTCCCTGTGCCAGGAGTACATAATACAGTACTACCACCCTCTGCTCAGCAACATAGGAGGTTGAAATGAGGATGCTGGCCAGTGCATTGTCTCTGAAGCTTGCTTCAGATGGTATTCTGTTTCATGTAAAACTGTGGTTCTCTTTTCTTGCTGGTTATTAACCACAAGCTGTTCTCACGTCCTTCTTGTATGGCTTCCATTAGGCAGCTAACAACATGACGTATGTCCTTCCAGACCAGCAGAAAAACCTCTGGGAAGGATCTAGTCTCAGTTTTAAGAATTTTTCCTCATAAACTCAAGTCCATTTGAGATAATCTTCCTTTTAACTAGTTGTTTTAAAACATACACTGAAATTTTATCAGTTAAACATTTTTGGTGATACTAGAGGTATTGCACACAGCTTCTTACATTCTAGACTTGCCTGATAGCACTGAGTTTAATCCTCAACCCAGTCATTTTGAGCACTTCTAAGTGCACAGTTCAGCTGCAGTGAGTGCAGTAATGTCTGAGACATCCATTGGGAGCATCTCTTCACAGAAGTTGCTCACCTTGCAAGGTGGGAACTCAATACATTGAACAGAATTCTATTGCCTATTCTCTCCTGTGTGAGCAACTACAACTCTTCATTTATGTGGGTTTGACTACTGAGTACTTCATACATAGAATTATAGAGTATTTATCCTTTTGTGAACAGTTTATCTCCCTTATCCTAATGTCTCCAAATTGTAACCATATTTTATAGCATGTGTCAAAATTTCCTCTGGCATATGTATCTGGATATGGATGTATCATATTTGACATTATCCTTTTACCCATTAATAATCATTAGGCTGATTCTACATTTAGGCCACTGTTATAAATAATTATGAGTATAAATATCTATTTGAGTCTCTGATCTCATTTCTTTGGTATATATACTCAGGAGTGGTATTTCTGGATCATGTGACTATTCTAGCTTTAATTTGCAAAAGGTCATCATACTATTTTCTGCTCAAGACCATTTTGCACTCCCACCTCTCAAAATATTTTACTTTTTTTTTTAGTTCTCAAGATAGGGGCCAGGGCTTCATGCATGTTTGAAAAGTGATCTACCACTAAGTACACCCTCTGCTCAAAACATCTTCTAATAACTAAGGATCAGCAGGTTTGGAGCATTAAATGCATCAGTCAAAATTTGTTCTCTTTTGTTGTGTAACATATAACATCTGGGGGCTGGAACCCTTTACATTCACAATCCCTCCTACCTTCAGCTAGAGAGGATCATACATGGCATATACACCAGAGATAAGAATTTTAGGGAACCAGCATTCTATTTACTATACTTTTATGGGCAAAAATATTTATGTGAAGGGTAATGACTGGCTTCAGAGTAAGTGAGAAGGCTCCTAATTAGCCACCATAATTAGTAGAAAAAAATGTGAGGAAGATAATATCAAACAGATCATCCTGTATGAAAACTCTGAGGAATGATATTGTTAGTACCACTGTTGATGCTGACCAAGATATTTAAAAAAAAATTTTTTTTTATAGTAACTGTCCTCCTCCCACCAGAGTCCCAAAGCTTCCCTACTTCCTAGCATTCGTGTTTATATAAAACCTTCATCTTGTCTCTGTGTTGTCCTGTGTGACCAAGAGGTACAGCAAATATAATAATCTGTTACTTCCCAGATGAAGAAACAAGCAAACAAACAAACAAAAAACAAAACAAAACATAGTGACCTCAGTCTTGGATCTCTATCACTTTGGTGAATCACTGTCCATGGGAATATTCTCCTGGCGTGTTTGAAGACACCTAGGCAAACTTATAGAGAAGCCTCTAAGTATGTGAGCCTTCTTAAAAGCACATTATTTAGTTTCAATTAAGCCATCAGGTGAATGATTACAGCTCTGAATGCTAAAAATATTTCTTTTGTTTGTCTGTTTGTGTCTACAAGTTTTAAATAAAGATGAACACAGGATAGAGATTTGTCATAGCAAAACTATTGCCACCTGGTCAATTGCAGACAGATTGTTGGTTCCATTTTTGCAGATGAAGCTCCCTGAACCTTTCATCATGGCTTCCTAGAGCAAACATAAGCTAGTCTACATTTTTTTTCAACCTTTTCTCTAAATTCCTCAGCCTGTAGATCCAGTTAAAGACCAAGTGAAGAAAGAATCTCTGGCCCAGGTGGGCATCAATAATGGATGCCGTTGTCCTTCCAAAGTCCCTGAGACTATGAACATTTCTCCAAAATGTTAGGTAACAAAAGGCAAACAAAGTAGATACCTCTACCTAAAGCAATTAGATTGATTTTCTTTAGCATTATCACAATCAGTTTCTACTTTGAGGTCTCTACTGCTTGATTTTTTTTAATCCTCCCTCAACCCATCCTTCCAATACATTCAGTTTTTCTAATAAGCCCACACAGTTTCTATGATGGGAACAAAAGAAATCTAGTAAGTAACAAATGTTGAATAGTTTTTTCTCTTAGCTTGATCTGTATCCAAATACTCTGAATTTCTGTGTCAAAATCCATCTGTTTCTATTCTTTAGGTATTAATTAAGATAGGTTTATGCAATTTATTTATTTATTCATTTAGCAAAATACTTCTAAACATTTTTCCATAAGTCAAATCTTATTCTGGCTTTAGGAACAGATGGTATTGTCTTTTCAAAATGACTTCAAATCTGGAAATTTCCCTCAAACATTAGGTGAGAACAGCTCTATCTAGTAAATAAGATTAACTTAAGGTTTTATCAATATAAATACTCATTTGTGTAATTACTGATGTCTAGTGGACAATTCCTGTGAGCAAGCATAACACCATCAATAATAGTAACTTTCATGAAGTACTTTTGGTATTATCTAGGGTACATTTTTTTCTAATATGGATATCCTAACCCCAATAAGACGTTTTATATCAAATATATTTCTAAGAAATGTAAAGAGTAGAGAAACATATTAAGTATTACCAAGAGGAATAATCAGACACACTCAAAATATAGGACAATTGGCCTGGTGAATTAATAAAAGATCATGTTGTAAAAAAACCTCAAGTTTTGAAAATGACTTATTTACATTTATTTTAAGTGCATTGGTATTTCACCTGTATGCATGCATGTGTGAAGGTGTCAGATCCTGTGCAGCTAGAATTATAGACAGTGCTGAGCTGCCATGTGGGTGCTGGGAGTTGAATATTTGCCCTCTGTAAGAGCAGCTAGTGCTCCTAACCATTTCACTCCAGCCCCAATTTTTTGTTTTGTTTTGGTTTTGGAGATAGAGTTTTTCTGTGTAGCCCTGGCTGTCCTGGAACTCACTTTGTAGATCAGGCTGGTATTGAACTCACAGAGTTCTGCCTCCCTCTGCCTCCTGAGTGTTGGGGTTAAAGGCATACACCACCATTGCCCGTATAATTTTTAATTAATTTTTATATTATGATTGTATTATGCCCTCTTTCACTTTATTCCCTCCAACCCTTCCCTTGAACAATACACCTTAATCAGCTCTTATTAAAATTCTTAGCCTCTTTTTCTTTAATTGTTGCTGTGGTGGTGGTAGTGGTGTTGGTATTGGCATTGTTCTGTGTGTGTGTTCCTATATAACACAACTTGCGCAGTCTGTATAATATTACTTGTATGTGCATGTTTTCAGGATTGACCATTTGGTATTGGATAACCACTTAGTATACTCTTCCTCGGGAAAGACTTTCTGTTCCTCTCAGAAGTCCTTAATTATATGTGGTTCTTTTTCTAGGACTGGAGTGTCACGAGCTTTGCCCCTTCCATGTTAGCATGTCTATTGGTATTGTCTCTGTTCATGTCATCTTTGGACAATAATGTTGGTGAGTGTTTATTGGTGTAGCTTCTCTAACATTTTTAGGAGACACAGTCTCACAACAAACTTCTTGTTTCTCTGGCTCTTACAATCTTTCCATCTCAAGATTTGAAAAGCGGGAAGCAACCAATAGTCCTACCCCACTGTGGAATGTACACACCACAGTAATAACCAGTGTAGCATGACAGCTCAAAGGGTGCAGTAGTGGCACACACATTGGTGGGGACCAGCAGCTCTCTAGTTGGACCTAGGACTAGCTCCACAAGGGGACATTTATGCTGGAACTGGTAATATATCCAACTTCCTGAGGCTAGTGAACTTACGGTTCTTCGCAGAGAACCTACATCCACTAATTGACTAAAGCAGAATAATCTCTAGCTACATTCTAAATATTTATCCTTATACCCACAAATAAGTATAGTACTTACCCTTCATCAAGGAAATTTTTCCTTTTTTCCCACACTTTTTAAATTTTTGTTATTAATTACAGTTTATTCACTTTGTATCCCACCTGTAGCTCCCTCCTTCCTCACCTCCCAATCCCACCTTCCCTACCTCAGCCCCACACCTACCCATCCCCTAGTCCACTGATAGGGAGGCCTTCCTCCCCTTTCTTCCCATCCTAGTCTATCAGGTCTCATCAGGAGTGGCTGGATTGTCTTCCTCTGTGGCCTGGTAAGGCTGCTCTCCCCTCAGGGGGAGGTAATTAAAGAGCAGCCCATGTCAGAGACAGTCCCTGTTCCCATTACTATGGAACCCACTTGGATACTGAACTGCCATAGGCTACATCTGTGCAGGGGTTCTAGGTTATCTCCATGAATGGTCTTGGTTGGAGTATCAGTCTCAGAATAGACCCCTGTGCCCAGATTTTTTAGTTCTGTTGCTTTCCTTGTGGAGCTCCTGTCCTCTCCAGGTCTTAATATCTCCCCCTTCTTTCATAAGATTCCCTGCACTCTGCCCACAGTTTGGCTATAAGTCTTAGTATCTGCTTTGATACCCTGCAGGGTAGAGTCTTTCAGAGGACCTCTGTGGTAGGCTCCTTTCCTGTTCCCTGTTTTCTCCCTCTTCTGATGTCCATCCTCTTTGCCTTTCTGAATGAGGATTGAGCATCTTACCCAGAGTCCTCCTTCTTGATTAGTTTCTGTAGGTGTACAGATTTTAGTATGTTTATCCTATATTATATGTCTCATATCCACTTATGAGTAAGTATATATCATGTGTGTCTTTTGGTTTCTGGGATACCTCACTCAGGATGATCTTTTCCAGTTCCCACCATTTGTGTGCAAATTTCTTGAATTTCCTTGTTTTTAATTGTTGAGTAGTATTCCATTGTGTAAATGTACCACAATTTCTGTATCTATTCCTCAACTGAGGGGCATCTGGGTTGTTTCCAGCTTCTGGCTATTACAAAAAAAGCTGCTACAAACATGGTTGAGCAAATGTCCTTGTTGTATATTTGAGCATCTTTTGGATACATACATGCATAGGAGTGGTATAGCTGGATCTCAAGGAAACATTTTTCCTAATTGTCTGAGAAAGTGCCAGATTGATTTCCAAAGTGGTTGTACAAGTTTACATTCCCACCAGCAGTGGAGGAGGGTTCCCCTTTCTCCACATCCTCTCCAGCATGTGTTGTCACTTGAGTTTTTTTTATCTTAGTCATTCTCATGGTGTAAGTTGGAATCTAAGGGTTGTTTTGATTTGCATTTCCTTGATGGCTAATAACGTTGAGCATTTCTTTAAGTGTTTCTCTGCCATTTGTTATTCCTCTATTGAGAATTCTCTGAAACTTCTCTTTGAAATGGATGGAAACCATCACTGATAATCACAACTGATCAAAATAATAATAATAAGAAGAAGAAGAAAAGATAGCCTAGGTTAAAATTTTCCTTGTAAAATTTGATAGGCTCTGGTATAAAACTAGTTCTGATTATTGGAGAAATCTGAAAACTGGCTACATTTTAAGATGGTATAAAATATTTTTATTATTTGTGTTCAAAGATGTGGTAGTAATGTGATCATGTAGAGATTTAACTGGATACTTCTATGGCTTCATAATGATGTTGACAACTTCTTTTCAGATGTCAAAAATAAACAATACATGCCTGAGTAATATGAAGCAAATTTTGCAATTGTTGAATTTCTGAGTAGGTAGCAGGTATTCCCATATTTACTATTCTTTCAGTTTTTCTGTTTGAACTTTCCCCAGCCCCAGGGCAGAGGATAACTACAAGGACTTATATACCATAGGTGAAGTGCCCTGCCTTTGAGCTACACACCTCACCCTGAAAGTTTGGTTTCCTTTTCCTTCTTTTCATGCATGTGTGTGTGTGTGTCTGCATATGTGAGTCACATTTGCATATGCAGGTGCTTGTAAGCGTGTGTGTATTCTGGGTACTATTTACTTTTCTGTAGCTGTGGTCAAATGTCAGGCAAAAAGCAAGTTAAGTGCTAGGAATGATGGTCCACACCTTTTACTTGGGAGACAGAGACAGTTAGAACTTGGTGAATTGTGATTTCAGGTCCAGCCTGGTCTACATAGCAAGTTCCAGACCAGCCAAAGCCACATAGTGAGACCCTGTCTCGAAAAAAAAAGAAGAAGGTAAAGACAAAAGGGGTTATTTTGGTTTATGGTTACAGATGGATAGAGTCATGGTTGGTCTTTTAGTTGCCAGGAAATGCCAACTTGAACAGCCCAGGTTATCTGACTGAATCTCATGAAGGGAGGTACCTCTATCAGATTGGCCTTCATTTTCTTGATTGCTAAACGATTTAGAAGGACCCAAGCCACTCTGGGTGGTACCATCCCTAGTCAGGTTGGTCTGGGCTATGTAAAAAAACAGTTGAATATGAGACTAGAAGCAAGCCTATAAGCAGCATTCCTCCATTGTTTCTGCTTTAAGTTTCGGCCTTGAGTTTCTGCCTTGGCTTCCCTTGCTAGTGGACTATAACCTGTAGGAGGGCTCAAACCCTTTCTTTCCCGTGTTGCTTTTGGTCACAGCCGAAGAATCAACTGTAACAGAGAACTAGAACAGATACTAACAGCATATTAGTAGCCGGGGAAAGATGGCAGCAGGAGCCCCCCCCCCCCTTCTCTTTCACAGGTTGCAGGTGTAGTCTTGCCCCCAGGGAACTGTTCCTACTGCTCCAGTGCCTTCTCTGGGAAGATACTAACCTGTTTAACAATTAAAGCCTCGTTTCCAGCATGTGATTTGACTGCAATTTAAAGTTTTATGGTGCTCTTTTCCTTTTCAAACTTCGCAGTTTTGATTTTTTTTCTATCTTTTGCTCCTTTTTTTTTTTTTTCCTTTTAAAAAAAACTTACAGTCATAGCTGTTGTTTCATTTCTTACTGAATCATAAGACAGGCATGGTGGCTTATCACCTCCTCTCAGCAAGATGAGGCAGGAGGGTTGCCATGAATCCGAGGCCAGCCTGGGCTACTCACTCAGTTCTGCCTAGAACAAGCCTTACATCAAACCCCTGAGAACAGTGAGCCGCGGATGACAGATGATGGTGGCACACCACGATCACAGACCACTTAACCACCCCGCAGCCTTGCTGAGGTCCAGCCGCATCTTCAGCATCCTTCACTGCGAGCGTCATCACAGCACTGTGCTACCCAACCAGGGACCACTTCCATCCTTTCAGGTGCACCTCATCTAACTTCTACAGCATCGGACTGAACTTCCTGGACAAGGCACCGTAGCTCTTGAGAAGGGCTTCTAACACAGCCTTGGTGTTGGCATGGATGTTGAGGAAGGCCTTCTCCAGGACATGGAGACCAACGCCTTTATCTTCCGGCAGTCCCGGAAATTCAGCCCCAAGTCTTTGAGCACGATGTGCAGCTGCTCCAGAGGCCATTTCAGAAGCATGTTGGAGGTGGTGAGGTCCCTGTGAATGAGGTCCTTGTCATGCATTTTAGCCAGAACCTGCTCGATTCTCATGGCCAAGCCCAAAAGGCATTGAGGGTCTTTTTCCGTTTCTATTGTGGATTGAATATAATCTCGAGCCATCATCTGTTGCTTCTTTTCAATATAAACCTGCATAAGTGGAACTAGTAATAACAGTTCCACAGACTCAGTGTTATGCTTTCTAGAAATTCATTCAACCAAAGAAATGAGTCCATTGTATTCTAATTGAGCCTCAAGTAAGTTCTCAGAACACAGACAGAATATAGTCAAGTTCTTTGTCAAACTATTGTTATGGGTTGCCCTTGTTTCTGCTCACATTCTTGTTCCCCTCTGTAACCTCATAAACTATGCATCTATTATCCACATTTTTCTCAGCATTTTTCTCTTCCAAGTTCCCACTAGAATGGCATATTAAGCTCTGCTTCCAGTATTTAACTACTTTTCTCACCCAAAGTTCCAATGACCCCCATAAAGTAGTCTGAAGAATATAAGAGCCACTTAAAGCACACCCTACTCTTTTTTTTAAACATTTTATTTTATTTTTTATTTTTTTTCTTATCAGTTACATTTTATTAACTCTGTATCCCAGCCGTGTCCCGATCCCTCATTCCCTCCCAGTCCCTCCCTCCCTCCCTCATCTCCACCGTGCCCCTTGCCAAGTCCACTAATAGGGGGGACTTCCTCCCCATTCATCTGATCCTGTTTTATCAGGTATCTTCAGGACTGGCTGCAAAGCCCTCCTCTGTGGCCTAACAGGACTGCTCCTCCCTTGGGGGGTGGGGAGGCCAAAGAGCCAGTCATTGAGTTCCTGTTAGAAATAGTCCTTGTTCCCCTCACTGTGGGAAACCAATTGGTTACTGAGCTACCACAGGCTACATCTGAGCAGAGGTTCTAGGTTACATTCATACATGGTCCTTGGTTGCATGTCTGTCTCAGAAAAGACCCTGTGCCCAGATATATTTGATCCTTGTGGAGCTCCTATCCTTTCCTCATCAGACTAACTCCCCTTCTTTCTTATGATTCCCTGTACTCTGCCAAAGGTTTGGTCATGAGTCTTTGCTTTGAAAACACTGCTAGTTAGAGTCTTTCCAATGCGCTCAGTAGACTCCTGTCATATGTTCAATTCACATCCCATCTGTCTTTCTAAACGA
Organism: Psammomys obesus; assembly: GCF_907164565.1. Taxonomy (NCBI): domain Eukaryota; kingdom Metazoa; phylum Chordata; class Mammalia; order Rodentia; family Muridae; genus Psammomys; species Psammomys obesus. Next base: position 2,186,438 of record NW_026596073.1, on the reverse strand, counting down.
AGATTGATAATCTTACCCCATGAGCGCTCTCTTGATTATCTTTTTTAGGTGTATAGATTTCATTATGTTTATCATATCTTATAGGTCTATATAAGTGAGTATATACCATGTTTATCTTTCTCCTTCTGGGATATTTCACTCAGAATGATCTTTTCTAGATCCCACCATTTGCCTGCAAATTTCATGATTTCCTCCTTTTTGATTGCTGAGTAGTATTCCATTGTGTAAAAATACCACAATTTCTGTACCCATTCCTCCGTTGAGGGACATCTGGGTTGTTTCCAAGTTCTGGCTATTACAAATAATGTTGCTATAAACATGATTGAGCAAATATCCCTTTTGTGTAGCACACCTTACTCTTGGTACCAATTTCTGTACCAGGTGCTTTCCTGTTGCTATTATAAAATACCCTGACAAAATCAAGTTAGGGAAGAGAGAGTTTATTTTGACTTACAGTTCCAGAGAAAGAGAGACTCCATTCTGCCAGCTATGGCATAGAAACAGGAGCACAATGCTGGCAGATCACATTTTTCATCCACATATCACAAGCAGAAAGAAGGTACAGGAAGTGAGGTAGGCTATAATACCTTAAAGCCTGCCCCTCCATATGTTTTCTTCACCAAAGCACAACCTCTTAAAGGCTCCTTAACCTCCCCAGGCAATACCACAAGCTTGGGACCAAGTATTCAAAACATAAGCCTATGGGAAACATTACTCCTCTAGACCAACACAGTGCATGTGGAGGGCTGAGGTTGATGTTGAGAATTTTTCTCTGTGGCTCTTATTACTCTTTTTGAGGCAAGGTCACTCAATCAATCTTATAGTTTACCAATATGGCCCAACAAATCAATCCTAGAGCTCACCAATATGGCTCAATCAATCAATCAATCCTAGAACTTACCAATATGGCTATCCAGTTTTCTCTGGGAATTCCTTGTCACTACCATCAGATGCTGGCATTAAAGTGGGCTGCCACATCCATTCTGCATTTATGTATTGATCTGAACTCTGGTCCTCTTGTTTTCAAAGCAAGTGTATTAACCCCTGAACTGTGCTTCTACACAGGTATGAAATGTTGTGTATATAAACATGTTTTTGTTTTAATCCCAGGTGTGGGATGTGGGACTGATTCAGATGGTCCACAGCAGAAAACTATTTGCCTCATGGGACCTTTGAGAGATCTCTTTGCCAGCTACAGAGAGTTGAAATCTGAGGACTCTGGAGAGAGAATAAATGTCAGAGACAAGAGAGTGTTAGGGAGCTTCAAGAAAAAACAAGGCTGCTGCTGCTTTCCACTGTGGCTCCTGTTGCTGCTGATGCAGTAACACAGGAAGTTGGAGTTCTCCTGAAATGAGGACTGGACTGGCTCCAAGGAACCTGATGACCCTAATCAGCAGGAAACAGCTAAGAGAGAACTGGGTTCTCTCTCTCATGAACCCTTTCTTTCTCCTACCTGGTGTTGGGATGTTGGAAGGGATTGGGGTGGAGTAGGGAGAAAGTGAAATAAAAAAAATGTAAATAAAAGAGTTTTAAAAATTACACCAACAATGAATTTTTAATAGGAAAAATGTCGAGAGGGACAAAAGAATGTTTTGTGAAGAGACGATGCTATGCTTTCCTAACGGTGAATGTCATGGCCTAAGACCTATTTGAAAGGTAAAGCTATTTTTAGTACATCAAGATGGTCACTAAATGTGGAACACTCCTGTGGTATAGTGGGGAGGCTGCAGGAATGCTAAATAATGTGTGATGTATTGGGATTCTCCAAACAACCATGAATCAACTTGCCCCGAGTGCCAGTGGCTCCCCGATGGAATGTTTGTGGCCCCCCCACTTCTTAGTTTTCTGTGCTTCTCATTCTGCTCAAATCTGATTCTATAACAGCCGTTCCTTAGAGCCTCGTCCTATCAGGATAAATGCAAGTGTTACTGCAAAGTGTAAAGGGCATTTGATAGTATCTAGCCATGGCTATAGTCTCTTTTGAAGTGTTCTCTTCTACTTCTACAAGGTGAGAAGAAACCACGAGGTGAGAAGAAGCCACGGCCTTCCAGTTTTCCTCCTAACTCTGTCAGTGTCTTTAGATGCCCTAATAAGAACCCATTTTTCTCTGTGAACATCTTATTTCCATGATTTCATTTCTAAATGTCTTATCCCCTTCTTATCATCTGCATGGTTTTTCTCAGATCCCCACTTCAATTTCATATATAACCTTTACCTTCTGTACTGATATATATAACTGTGAGTGGATTCAGCATCTTCCCACATATACTTGCTTTTCGTTTTCTCTTCTTCAATTGGAATGATGCTTTCAAATCCACTGGATAGACATCTATTCCAGGGGAAGGAAAGGTATGAATGGCTTCAGGGGGAATATGACACTTTTATTTTGGTTATTTATCATGGGGAATTGACTAGGGTGTTTGGAGAATATTCAATGCTTGCCTTACAACAGAAGAAAAACACAAAATCAAGTAAAACCTCTTTTTGAAATGAAAACAATTAAAAATGGAAACACACATGGTTTTTGGTGGGACAGGCTGGCATGAGAGATGCTTGGAAAGGTGGGCAAGAGACAGATCATACAGAGTCTTTTCCTGCCATTCTTAGTAATTTGAATTTAATTCTATCAGGTCATGCTTCACTCATGGATTGTTTTGTTGTTGTTTGTTTATTTGGCCTATAGGAGTGTTTAGTTTGACTCATATTGTGCTTAAACTATTGAACTGATAATCAACATTTGAAATCAGCAAATTTATTTACTTCTCCTTTTGGCTAAAAGAAAGTATAAAATCGGAAAATTCACATAAAAATTAGAACTTTTTCCTAACCCTGCCAAACCTATAATCTCATCTTTAATTATTATTGTTACATTATGTACATATGCATATATATGCACGCATATATATATATATATATGTAGTGTATGGAGTCCATGAAATTCTCAAAAAAGAAAGGAAAGAAGAAAGAAAGCGAGCAAGTAAGCAAGCAAGAAAGAAAAACTATGTTTTAAAGAAAGATCGGAACGTGTAGCCTCTCCTGAAAAGCAGGGAGCTCTGAGTACTTTGCTCACATTTTATTTACAGTCTTCGTTGATGCTTCTCTGCAGTAGCCCCTATCTGATATGCTTTATTTCCCTGTTACTTATGCCACCTTTCTGCTGCAGTGGGCTTTGGCAAGTGCTACTTTGATTTTAGGCAATGGGAAACCATTTGAAACCTCTTAGCGAGAGAGTCATATTATCAAATATTAACCTCAAAAAGGTCATTCTGGAAGAAAAATATGACGTCAAAGTCTGTGAAATAGAGAAAAAATACCCTAAAGAAATGAATATAAAAATTCTGTAGCAACAATAGACAATGCCTAGGAACCGGGAAACGCATGACACCATTTTTTCTCTGTTGTTCTCTGGGTGGATCCCAGGAAGCTGCACCTGCGCTGGGATGACAGCTGAAGACAGCCTTAGCTAGGTCAAGGACAGTATGGACAGCACAGGCAAGAAGTTAATTATGCTTAATGGTTGATGGTTGCTAAAACCATAAAGGATGTGTAAGCGTTTCTGAATAGATGGTAGATGGCAGGTGTTGATTTTGTCAAAAAGCTTCATCTTTCACACCACCTGAGAACAGATCACTTCTGTATTGGTTGAATAGATTTGCATCTCACACTTTCTAGTAACTCAAACTAGTAACTATTCCTGAGAAAACTGCAAGAATCCAAGTAAATGCAAAGTAAAAAGGAAGTTTAAGAAAAAACTTTGTGGTTGCTTTGTGGTTTTCATGCTTGCTGGAAACAGTTTCTGTGAAAATGGGCCTTGTGGAACTGCTGTGTTCCTTTTTTGTTTTTGCTTGTTTGTTTGTTTTCAGACAGGGTTTCTCTGTGTAGCTTTGACTGTCCTGGAACTCCATCTGTAGACCACGTTGGCTTTGAACTCAAGAGTTCCACCTACCTCTGCTTCCCAAGTGCTGGGATTACAGGCATGTGCCACCACAAGTTCTAGGCTCTACCCCACTTTTTCTTCTAACAGGTTTAGTGTTTCTGGTTTTATGTTGAGGTCTTTGATCCACTTGGACTTTAGTTTTGTGCAGGGTGATAAGTATGGATCTATTTGCATTTTTCTGCATGAAGACATCCAGTTAGACTAGCACTATTTGTTAAAGATGCTATCTTTTTTCCATTGAATGGTTTTGGCATCTTTGTAAAAAATTAAGTGTCCAGAAGTGCTTATTTCTGGGTCTTCTATTTGATTCCATTGATCCACCATTCTGTTTTTATGCCAGTACCATGCAGTTTTTATTACTGTTGCTCTATAGTACAAGTTGAGATCAGGGATGGAGATACCTCCCTTTACTGTAGAGAATTGTTTTAGTGATTCTGGGTTTTTGTCATTCCATATGAAGCTGAGAATTTTTCCTTCAAGGTCCGTAAAGATTTGTGTTGGTAATTTGATGGGAATTGCATTGAATCTGTAGATTGCTTTTGGTAACATGGCTATTTTTACTATGTTAATCCTGCCAAGCCATGAACATGGGAGATCATTCCATCTTCTGATATCTTCATCAATTTCTTTCTTCAGAGACTGGAAGTTTTTTCATACAAGTCTTTGACTTGCTTGGTTAGAGTTACACCAAGGTACTTTATGTCCTTTGTGGTTATTGTGAAAGGTGTTCTTCCCCTAATTTCTTTCTCAGCCCATTTGTCTTTTGAATACAGGAGGGCTACTGATTTTTTTGAGTTGATTTTGTGTCCAGCCACTTGGCTGAAGGAGTTTATCAGCTGTAGGAGTTCCTTGGTAGAATGTTTGGTGTCACTCAGGTATACTATCATATCATCTGCAAATAGGAATACTTTGACTTCTTCCTTTCCAATTTGTATCCTCCTGTTCTCCTTTAATTGTCTTATTGCTTTAGCAAGGACTTCAAGTACTATGTTGAAGAGGTATGGAGAGAGTGGGCATTGGACCTGGAGGGGACAAGAGCTCCACAAGGAGAGCAACAGAACTAAAAAATCTGGGCACAGGGGTCTTTTCTGAGACTGATACTCTAAACAAGGACCATGCTTGGAGATAACTTAGAACCCCTGCATATATGTAGCCCATGGCAGCTCAGTGTCCAAGAGGGTTCCCTAGTAATGGGAACAGGGACTGTTTCTGACATGAACTCAGGGGCTGGCTCTTTGATTACCTCCACCTGAGTGGGGGCATCATTACCAGTCCACAGAGGAAGACAATGCAGCCAGTCCCGAAGAGACCTGATTGACTAGGTTCAGACAGAAGGAGAAGAGGACCTCCCCTATCAGTGGACTGGGGGAGGGGCATGAAAAGAGGGAGGGGGATACAACTGGGATACAACGTGAATAAACTGTAATTAATAAAAATAAAATAAATTTACAAAAAAACCGAGGGGCCAAACCTGTATCTTGAGGAAAGACACTCTGAAAGAGGCTCAATTTGAGAAATTTCTCTAGAGTGAGGTGACCCGATTTTCATTAATTCACACGAATTTCCAAATTATTAAAGCTTTCTGTTTTTCCTGGGCAATCTCCACATTTTGCTAGTCTCTCTTAATTTTTTTTTTCATTTAAAAAATTGTTTCATTTGTTTTTAGTCACTAGTGGAGTAAGCTGGTCTTTCCTTCCTTCCTTTTTTCTTTCCTTCCTTCCTTCCTTCCTTCCTTCCTTCCTTCCTTCCTTCCTTCCTTCCTTCCTTCCTTCCTTCCTTCCTTCCTTTCTTTCTTTCTTTCTTTCTTTCTTTCTTTCTTTCTTTCTTTCTTTCTTTCTTTCTTTCCTTCTTTCTTTCTTTCTCTTTCCAAGCTTTAGATGTTTACAGTTTTCTAAAAACTACATGGTATCCACTTAAATATCCAATTTTATCACAATTAATGTACATATATTACCTTTGACTTGTAATGCCTCATTTTACACACACACACACACACACACACACACACACACACACACACACACAC
>NW_026596073.1:2143896-2180465 GCF_907164565.1 Psammomys obesus | reverse complement strand
CACACACACACACACACACACACACACACACACACACACACACACACTTCTAAGAAAGCAGAATAGAATGTATGTATATTACAGAGCAGACTCATTGGATTGGCTTATGTGATAGGGTTGGGTAGTTCAACAATGGCCATCTGTGTGTTGGAGATCCTGGAACCCAATCGCTGTTCAGTCCCCAAGGCTGGAAGAATTTCCAGACAGCCTCTTGTCTTCAGTCCTCACTGAACACTGAGGAGTGTGGTTTCCAGTGTCATCAAAGGAATGCAACAGCAGTGGCAGCAACAAAGTAGACACACTCACAACAAATTGCAGCAGCTGCACTGCTTTCCCCCCAGACTTCTAAAGTTAACCACCATACACACACACGCACACACACACACTCACACTCACACTTATTTTCTATATTACACAAGATTTTGTTTTTGTTTTAAGTTGTTAATTTACTTTCAAATTAATCCCTTTAAACATTATGTTTACTGACCTTATTTTTATTACCATAAGTAAAATTATGTAGCCGTGTCCTTCTTTTAATGTCTATTTAATAACTATTGCATCACCGCTGGAGTTTAACAGTATAAAAGGTTCTGTTTCATTAATACTAAAAAAACTGAAAAAATACTAAAAGGGTGTAGAGCCACATGTATATGGATATGTAAAATATGAAGAAATTGAGATTATAAGTGAGAATGAGCTGTTTTTTTTAAAAAAACTTCTATTGATTATTTGTGAGTTTCATGTTATACACCCCCAACTCCACTCATCTCCCTTTTCCTCTGTATCCACTCCCTGCCCTTGCAAACTACCTCCCAGTACCAAAAGAGAATAAAATAAGATAGATTTTTTTAAAGAAGGTTTTGTCCCAGAAGCTGTAGTGTGTCACAGTGTATCCCACAGTATAATCTTTTTGTCAACACATCTTTACTTGCAAATGTCCATTGCAATGAGTCACTGGTCTGTTTTGGGGGTACACTATCTATACTGTATGCTCACGGGACTTCTCTCAGATATCCTGTTGTTGCCCTGTGTCAAGATGCTGCAGTTTTGGATTTGCAGGACGGGCTTTTTCATGCTCTCCAGCAGATCATAGACAGGTAGATGCTGGTCTGGACCAGCACAAAGCCCTGGATCTGGTCGCGGGAGGTAGCTGAGTTGGTCAGCCCACCAGCTCTCCTGGGTGCACACCACCAGGGCAAGCTCTCCATCCTAATGCTTACCCAGCTTTGCAGCTGGTGAGAGACAGGGACAGCTCTCCTGCCCACGTGACCTCAGGGCCAGGTCTCCTACTTGATGCAGGTGAGGAAGGGCAAGAGGAGGGCGGCAGCATCTCTCTCTCTCCCATGCTATTGCAAGGCAGATGAAGAGTGGGGCTAGCTCTCCCGCGCGCACACTGACCAGGTGTTTAAGGAGGCAAACAGGCAAGATATTTATATACAGTAACTGATTTCTACACTTCTTTTCGCATAGTGAAGCACAAACCTTGGCATGGCTAGGGCTCTTTCTCTAGAGACAAGGATCTCTACGTAGACTAGGCTGGCCTTGAACTCAGAATTTAGCCTGCCTCTGCGTCCTGAGTATTAAAAATATGCACCATTGTACCTGGCTTCCTCTCTTTCCCTTCCTTTTCCCTTCTCTCTTTCTCTCTCAAATTTTATTTTTATTTATTTATTTTCCTATGTGTCATGTGTCTATGATTGTATACACAAGGGTTACGAGGCCAGAAGAGGTCATCAGATTCCATAGATCTAGAATTATGGGCCGGGAGGGTTGAACTACATGAGTGCTGTGAACTAAATTCCAGTCCTCTGGAAGAGCAATGTATGTTCCTAATGGCTGATCTCTCTATCCAGAGCCCATTCATCTCTTCACTTTCACAAAAACCACAGTAATACTCTAATATGTCAGGGAGAGGACTGTTAGAACAATTGGTTCAGATAGAAATGAAAGCATAAAAAATCTGTCTTTATGGAACAGTTCTTGTACTTTTACAGCCATCTTTTTAAAAAAACTTTTAAGCTGTGATATTCTCTTTTTTTCTCCAAATGTCTATGACAGTTTGACATTATTTTATGTCTAGAGTTTACTGTTTATATAGTGTAGTTTTCTCATTTGTAAATATTTCTCACATGCTACCATGTTCATGTTTCATGTAGGTGAAGAATAAAACTCATTTTTCAGAGGTTTTACATCTTTACCACAGTGATAACTATATGGTGATTTGAATGAGAACGGCCCTCATGGGCTCTTGTATTTGAATGCTTAGGGAGTGGCATTATTTGAAAGGAATAGGGGGTATGGCCTTGTTGGAATAGGTGTGGACTTGTTGTGGTGAACTTTGGGATTTCAAATGCTCAAGTGTCCAGTGTCTCTCTCTTGGTGCTATCTATGGATCCAGACGTAGAACTCTCAGTTATCTCTATAACACCATGTCTGTCTGCATGCTACCATGCTTCATGTCATTATGATAATGGACTGAATCCCTCAACTGTAAGCCCGCCCCAATTAAATGCTTCCTTTTTCAACAATTGCTGTGGTCATGTTGTCTCTTCACAGCAAGAGAATGGTGACTAAGACTGTGGCATAAATTGCTAACATTTATGAAACTATAACTAAGAAGACTTAAATTTGCTGTGATTAAAGTGTACTTATTTAACAAATGAGACAAGGACAGGACACTTAAAGTTTTAAGATGTCAATGTACCAGGAAGCATGTCACATTCATATTCAACTGATAGTTTGCCGTTAATATGTTAAATATATTATAACGAATAATAACCCTCAGCACAAGCCAGTTTTGCTTATTCTCTTTTCCAAAATTTGATTAAACAGGAACAAAATAAGTGCAGTTAATTCTGATTTGTGACATGACTGGATTAAGAAATATAGAGGAGCTCTTTTCTGTGGTGCCTATTAGTCAGAGACCTGGTCAAAAGAGCACAGGAGCTCCATAAGAAGACTAACAGAGCCAACAAATCTGGTCCCATGTTGGCCTGCAGAGACTTATGCACAAACCAAAGACCATTCGTGAAGAGGACCTAGACCCCTTGCTCAGATGTAGCCAATAGGCAGCTCAGACTCCATGCAGGTTACCGAGTAAGGGGAGCAGGGGCTGTCTCTGACATGGACTCAGTTGTCTGCTCTTTGATCATTTCCCCCTGGTGTGTGTGTGTGGGGCCATTGCCAGGCCACAGACGAAGTGGATGCAAGTAGTCCTAATGAAACTTGATAGGCTGGGATCAGATGGTAGGGGAGGAAGCCCCCCTATGTTATGAGACATAGGGGATGAGAATGGGGAGAAAAGAAAGGGAAAGTGGGATATGGAGGAGATGAAGGAGGGGGCTACAATCACAATGTAAAATGTGATTATAAAATTATAATTAAAAAATTATAAAAAGTAAATTTAAATAAAAAAAAAAAGATGAAGCTGAATATCTCCTTCCCAATCATGGCTGTCAGAAACTCACTGAAGTAGATGGTGAATGCAAACATCATATGTTCTAGGAGGAACTCATGGTCACAGACATTGCTGCTGAAGCTCTGGGTGAAGAATGGAAGGCTTCTGTGGTCCAAGATGTGATAAGAATGACAAATAAGGTATTCCTATGAAGCAAGGCCTTGACTCATGGCAGAGCACATGTGCTATTGAATAAGGGGCATTCCTCTTATAGACCGAGGAGAACTGGAAAGAGGAAATACAAATCTGTTTGGGGTGTATTGCGGGTGCCAATCTGTCTCAACTTGGATATTGGAGAGAGAGAAAGAGACACAGAGAGAGAGAGAGAGGGACAGAGGGAGAGAGAGAGGAGAGAGAGTAGATTCCTGGACTGACAGATACTATTATGTCTCAGGTGTTAAGATCCAAAAGGGCTAGCAGAGTAAGCAGACCTTATTTTCTCTAAAGGAGATGATGTTCATCAATATGATATCAGAAAGCCCTTAAACAATGAAAGTAAGAAGCCCAGGACCAATGTACCCAAGAATCAGTGTCTTTGTGTCCTATAACCCAAACTCAGACACACTGCCCTGAGGAAATAACACACTAAGAAAAATAAGGAGGAGGCTGCAGAATATGTTAAATTTTGACCAAGAGAATGAAAGAAGGCAAAGAAAAATGCCAGAAACAGATTGCCAAGAGATGTAGAGACTGTCCTTTCTGAGAGCTTCAACTTTTAAGTCTGAGTCCTGTCAAAATTAAGTTTTTAACAGCAATAAATAAATGACAAGAGTAATAAATATATGATCAAAAAAGAAATATGGAGGGATTGAGTGAAGCATGGACTGGGTGTGTTTGAGAGCCCATTTCCAGAGATCGGATCATGAGGCCCTGGCCTCATGGGGGATTATTAGTTCATTGATGAACTCAAAACTTGATTAGATCATCAAGAAGTGATAGAACTTCTTGCCTGAGCGGGGTAGGTGGGTAACTGATGGTGTATCCTTGAGGGCTATATTGTCCCATGATTCCCTTGTTGGTCTCTGCTCTCTGCCTAAAGTGAGGTGAGCTTTTCTACTGTCATGATCTGTGGCCTTACTTCAGGCTGAGAAAGATGGAGCCAAGTGACCATGGACAGAAATCTCCTCTCTGCTCCCTGGTTGGTGTGAAACAAGCTGCTCTGTTCCACTACACCCTTCTTGTCATGGTGTGGCGAATCCTCTGAAACCATGAGTTCAAATGAGCAAATCTTCCCATCGAATTGTTTTAGGGGAATTTTTTTTTTCACAGAGACACAAAAATATCTCACAGTGAAAGTGCAGATGACCACCAGCCTCCTCAGCAGTCTCTCATATGGTTCTTAACTCCTCATGTTCATACCATTGTAGATCGCTCACACACACGAGAAAGCTTGATCTACATAGCCAATAGGAAATCTAGGATATGCAGAGGTATTTTGTAGCCTAGGCCAGAAAAACAGTAGGATTTCTGTTCTGCTCATTGTGGATTACATTCCGGCTCTAGGGGAAGACAATTGTCATTCTGAGGGTATCCTCAAGCAGTCCGACGAAGATGTTCACGTAGCAAGGAACAGCTGGACATCAGTGGATACTATTATAAGATCTTCCAGCCCAAGGAAAGACTTTATGTGACTTGTGTGTTGATTGTTACCAAACAGAACTAGAGCTGGAAGTCATTTCTCTGTGTTCTTAATGTTCTTACCAGTAGACATGGTGGGATAAGAAATGCTTAGCACTGCTTTCAGCTACTGAGGTGTTAATATGTAACAGTATGCCAGTATTTATTTGTTTTTCCTAAAATGAATTCAGGCTCAAATATTATAGATCATCCTACACTGACTGAATTTTAAGATCAATATGTGAACATATTATAACATGTAGAATCATATACAATATACTTCCTGGTACATAAAAAGTGGTCAGTTGGGGTGATAGCTTGGGAATATTTAAAAAAACATGAACCTGTTCATTTGTAGAGCCAAGCCTTAATCAAAACAACCTGAGGAAAACAATTATAAAAATAGATTAAAAACCTCATAGAAATCATATTCAAGAGATTTTTATCTAGGCCCTTGGGAATTAGAAATTTGTAAAGCAGTCTGTTAACTTTCTATTACTGTAGCAAAAATATTTTGAGATAGCCAAGTAGACCCAGGAGGGAAAGCGGCCTGTGACGACTCCAGCTGATTTCGGCTTACATTTTAGAGGATTCAGTTTATGACCCACTGGTCCCATTGCTTTGGGTTTGGGGCAAGGCAATGCACCATGACAAGAGGTACATGACAGAATAAGCAGCTCACCTGACTGTGTCTGGGAATAAAGAAAAAAAGAAGGGATAGGTGCCTGTGAAGGAGATAGTAGGTCCATACCCCTCAAGCACACCCTCCGTGGTCAGACTTTCCACAGCAGCTGAGCATGGGGGCACACAGGCAGACATGGTGCTGGAGACTGACTATTCCCAGCTTTCTGAGAAAGTACCAGATTGCTTTCCAAAGTGGTCGTACAAGTTTGCACTCCCACCAGCAAGGAGGAGGGTTCCCCTTTCTCCACATCCTCCCCAGCATGTATTGTCACTTGAGTTTTTGATCTTAGTCATTCTGATGGGTGTAAGGTGAAATCTCAGAGTCATTTTGATTTGCATTTACTTGATACAAAGGACATTGAGCATTTCTTTAAGTGCTTCTCCATCATTTGAGATTTCTCTGTTGAGAATACTCTGTTTAGCTCTGTATCTCAGTTATTTTTTTTTAATTTTTACTTTTTATATCAATTAGAGTTTATTCACTTTGTATCCCACCTGTAGCCCTCTCCCTCATTCTTCCCAATCCCACACTCCCATGCCCTTTTCATCAACTCCTTCATCTCCTCCCATGCCCCTCTCCAAGTCCACTGATGAGGTAGGTCTTCCTCCCCTTCCATCTGACCCTAGTCAATTAGGTCTCATCAGAACTGGCTTCATTGTCTTCCTCTGTGGCCTAGCAGGCTGCTCCTCCTTCAGGGGGAGGTGATCAAAGAGCCAGCCACTAAGTTGATGTCAGAGATAGTCCTTGTTCCCCTTACTAGGGTGCCCTCTTGGATACTGAGCTGCCATGGGCTACATCTGAGCAGGGGTTCTAGGTTATCTTTATGAATGGTCCTTGGTTGGAGTATCAGTCTCAGAAAAGATCCCTGGGCCCAGATTTTTTGGTTCTTTTGCTCTCCTTGTGGACCTCCTGCCCCCTCCAGGTCTTACTATATCTCCCTTCTTTCATAAGATTCCCAGAACTCTACCTAAAGTTTGATTATGAGTTTTAGCATCTGCTTTGATACACTGCTGGGTAAAATCTTTCAGAGCCCCTCTGTGGTAGGCTCCTGTTCTGGTTCCTGTTTTCTCCTTCTTCCAATGTTCATCCCGTTTGTCTTTCTGAGTAAGGATTGATCATCTTACCCAGGATGCTCCTCCATGATTAACTTCTTTAGGTGTACAGATTTTAGTATGTTTATCCTATCTTATAGTATCCACTTATAAGTGAGTATATACCATCTGTGTCTTTCTGCTTCTGGGATAGCTCACTCAGGATGATCTTTTCTAGTTCCCACCATTTGCCTGCAAAGTTCATGGTTTCCTTGTTTTTAATTGCTGAGTATTATTCCAAAATTGTGTAAATGTATCACAATTTCTGTACCCATTCCTTAGTTGAGGGACATCTGGGTTGTTTCCAGGTTCTGGCTATTACAAATAAAGCTGCTACAAACATGGTTGAGCAAATATCCCTTTTGTGTACTTGAGCAAAGTTTGGGTATATACCTAGCAGTGGTATAGCTGGGTCTTCAGGAAGCACTATTCCTAATTGTCTGAAAAAGCACCAGATAGATTTCCAAAGTGGTTGTACTAGTTTACATTCCCACCAGCAGTGGAGAAGGGTTCCCCTTTCTCCACAACCTCTCCAGCATGTGTTGTCATTTGAGTTTTTCATCTTGGCCATTCTGATGGGTGTAAGGTGAAATCTCAGGGTCGTTTTGATTTGCATTTCCCTGATGACTAAGGATGTTGAACATTTCTTTAAGCGTTTCTTTGCCATTCTATATTCCTCTATAGAAAATTCTCTGTTTAGCTCTATACCCCATTTTTTTTTTTTTTTTTAGTTAGATTACTTGATTTGTTGTTGTTTAACTTCTTGAGTTCTTTATATATTCTGGATATTATCCCTCTGTCAGATATAAGGATGTTAAATATCCTTTCCCAATCTGTAGGCAGTCATTTAGTTCTGACGACAGTGTCCTTTGCTTACAGAAGCTTTTCCTTTTCATGAGGTCCCATTTATTACTCGTAGAACTTAGAGCCTACACTATTGTTGTTCTGTTCAGGAAGTTATCTCCTGTGCCAATGAGTTCATGGTTCTTACCCAATTTCTCCTCTAGCAGATTTAGTGTATCTGGTTTTATGTTGAGATCTTTGATTCACTTGAACTTGAGTCTTGTACAGGGCAATAAACAGGGATCTATTTTCATTTTTCTACATGTAGACATGCAATTAGACCAATACCATTTGTTGAAGATGCTATCTTTTTTCCATTGTATGGTTTTGGCTTCTTTGTCAAAGTTCAGGTGTCCATAAGTGTGTAGGTTTATTTATGGGTCTTCTATTTGATTCCATTGATCCACCATTCTGTTTTTATGCCAGTACCATGCAGTTTTTATTACTGTTGCTCTATAGTACAAGTTGAGATCAAGGATGGAGATACCTCCAGAAGATCTGATCCATTGTTGTACAGGATAGTTTTGGCAATTCTGAGTTATTTGTTTTTCCATGAAGTTGAGAATTTTTCTTTCAAAGTCTGTAAAGAATTGTGTTGGTAATTTGATGGAAATTGCATTGAATCTGTAGATTGCTTTTGGCAGGATGGCCATTTTTACTATGTTAAGCCTACCAATCCGTGAACACAGGAGATCTTTCCATCTTATGATGTCTTCTTAAATTTCTTTCTTCAGAGTCTTGAAGTTTTTTTCAAACAGGTCTTTCACTTGCTTGGTTAGAGTCCAAACAAGGTACTTTATGCTATTAGTGGCTATTGTGAAGGGTGTTGTTTCCCTAATTTCTTTCTCGGTGCTTTTGTCTTTGGTATACAGGAGGGCTACTGAGTTTTTTGAGTTAATTTTTTTTTCAGCCATATTGCTGAAGGTGTTTATCAGCTGAAGGAGTTCTCTGGTTGAATTTTGGGGTTTGCTCATGTAGACTTTCATATATTCTGCAAATAGTGATACTTTGAGTTCTTCCTTTTCAAGTTGTATCCCCTTAAGCTCTGTTAGTTGTCTTATTGCTCTAGCAAAGACTTCAAGCACTATGTTGAAAAGATGCGGAGAGAGTAGGCAACCTTGCTGTATCTAAGTTTTTAATTGGATTGTTTGTTTTATTGGTATTTAATTTCTTGAGTTATTTATGTATTCTGGATATTAGCTTTTTGTTGGATGTAGGATTGAAACTCCATATGGAAAAACAAAAAGCACAGAATAGCTAAAACAGTCCTGTACAATAATAGAACTTCTGGAGGTATCTCCATTCCTGACCTTAAGCTATCCTACAGTGCAATAGTAATAAAAACGACATGGTCCTGGCAGAGAAATAGGCTGGCTGATCAATGGAATCAAATCAAGGACCCAGAAATAAACCTACACACTATGCACACCTGAGTTTTGACGAAGGAGCCAAAACCATACAAAGGAAAAAAAAAAAAGACAGCATCTTCAACAAATGGTGCTGGTCTAATTGCATGTCTACATGTAGAACAATGCAAATAGATCCCTGTTTATTGCCTTGCACAAAACTCAAGTCCAAGTGAATCAAAGATCTCAACATAAAACCAGATACACTAAATCTGCTAGAGGAGAAATTGGGTAATGAACTCATTGGCACAGGAGATAACTTCCTGAACAGAACACCAACAGTGTAGGCTCTAAGTTCTACAAGTAATAAATGGGACCTCTTGAAACTGAAAAGCTTCTATAAAGCAAAGGACACTATCAATAGATTGAAACAGCAGTCTACAGATTGGGAAAAGATCTTCACCAATCCTCCTCTTTTTTCTTATTTCCTTTCTTTACTTTTTCTTAGCCATCTCTCATCTTTAAGCTATTTCTGTGTTACCTGTACCCGTATTCTTCTCATTGCCTTTTCCTCCCAACTATAATCTTGGTCTTTGATAATGGGCAAAATCTATTTTTAACTTGATTGAATTTAAAATCACATAGGAGACTGAGTGTACCTCTAGATGTATCTGTGAGGGCACTTCCCTAGAGACTTAACTGAGAGAATGACTCAACTCGGATGTGGGTGGTGCCATTCCCTGGGTCAGGGCTCTGTACAGAACAGAAGGTGGGGAAGGAGCTAGGCAAGAAAGTATTGGCATTTCCTTTCCTTTTCTTTTTAGCCTACCATGACATGAATTTCTTTGCCGTGTCCTGCCCTCCCTACCATGATGGAAGAAACTGTAAGTGAAATTAAATCTTTCTTCCTTAAGGTTGTTTCTTCCTGGTATTTTTGTCATAGTGACAAGAAAAGAGACAAATACACCTGGCATCTATTTTAACTCTAGTTTTAACTGACCTTCAAAGTTCACTGTGTTTCATTATAGTAAGTTTATAAACTGGCATTTCTTAGCTGAGGTTGGCTAGCAAATATGTTTTGCTTGATTTAATCTATGCTTCTCCAAATGTCAAGTGTCTGTCATAAATTTGAAATAAGAGAATCACAGATTACATCAAGCTAAATATTCTTATGCCCTTTAGTGGTAATTTTTTATATCGTAGATTAGTCTCAGTGAATATTCTTTGTAGTACATATGAAGAAAATATAAAATCTTATTCTGATATTTAAGAACAAAGGAACACATTTTATATATATTTTGGTAAAATACATTAAAAATAATATTTAGGGGCTGGAGAGATGAAACAGTGGTTAAGAGAATTCAGACAGAGGACCTGGGTTTAGTTTGTAGCAACACAATAGGCTGTAAAGCTATACTTTATTCACCTGACTTAATTGTCACCTTGGAGGCTTACTGCCTCCATCTACTATCCTAGTCTAGTCCTAGAAGCTTCTAGCCTCCTAAAGATGATCTAGATCAGATGATCTGTGTCTAGAATGTTTTCAGCCTCTGAGACTTACTTCTGAATAAGCTCACCCTTTCTAGCTGTTTCTGAGCTCTGGCTGGCTGGTTCAGCTCAGCTGTTCTGGCTCAAACGTCTCTCCAAGCTGACTGATTCAAACTGGCTTCTCCTAGCTTCTGACTGAATTGCTCTGCGTGGCCTCAAACTAACTCTAGCGATCTGTTCTAATCTTCTGGATCCTTCTCGTTCTCTAGCTCATTCTGCCTTCACTTGTGTCTAGCTTGCTCTCTGTAAAACTCTCCTGTCTCTGTAAAACTCTCCCAGTAAAACTGCCCCTGAATTCCACAGACTGAACTGCCACAAACTTAACTCCACTGCACTGACTCTCAACTCACCTTCCTAAATGATCTGCCTGAACAGAACTGACTAGAACACAGAGACACACAGGGAAACACACACACACACACACACACACACACACACACACATGCACACACTTAACATTTAAATGTAAGTTAAAGAATTTAGATATAAGGAATGTCCCATTGTCAGATGATTTTTTAATGAAAACTTTAAAGGCTGATGCCTTTATGATTAGTGTTTCAAGTTATGTCAACTGCATTACCAACAGTACAGCAGTCTGTGCCAACATCATCCTAGATACACTCATGGAACTGGTGCAACAAGTAGCTAAGAGTCAGACTTCTTTTTCTTCAGAAACATTGCATTCCTTACTGGCTAAAAGTAATACATCTCACTGTTTTTGTTCTCTTAGATCATTTAAGGCAGATTTGATTTCCTCCATTCTCCTGTAGAGTGAAGCATCACATGTTCTTCACAATTCCCACGCTGAGTGGGCACTTATGATTAAAAGAATTTCTATTGGTAGCCTGTCAAACAGCTATTTTTATATGTGGCCCATTTATGTACACTGTTAAAGTCCTAAGAGCAAGGATCATAAGCCAACCTCACTCCTACCACTGGCATTATTAGTAGCTTTTTTTCCCTGACTATAAGTTGATATTATCGCAAAATTGTAAAGAATAACAAAAGAAGAAAATAATGTCTCTTGTAATTATATTACTCAGATGTGCTTATATTGTGGTATTCAAATTATATTTAACACACCCATGAATACATATATATATATATTTAAAGAATTTCAGCTTTTGTATATAATTGGCAAAAGCAACTTGTCTATAATTAATTTTGTAACTTGGCTCTTTGGTATATGCATACATTGTGAGGTGATCACTATAATGAAGCTGCTTAACATAGTTACCTGGTTTATATGGTAAGAAACCTCTTAATAAATTTTACATGTAGAATGCATTATCATTAACTGTGACCTCCATGATATTCCTTGTATCTTTAAAAGTTATCCATCTGACAGCAGAGTCACTTATAAACTTTACCAGTTGGGTGTGGTGGTCCACATCTTCAATCCCAGCATTTGGGAGGTAGAGGCAGACTCTGTGAGTTCAAAGCCAGCCTGGTCTATAACGAGAACTCAAGAACAGCCAGAGCTGTTACAGAGAAACTCTGTCTTTCAAAAACAAAAACAAAACAACAACAAAAACCAATTAACCAACTAACCAAACAACAAAAACCCAACCTTTATACTTTAATCAATTTTCCCTTCATTCTCCATCTCTCAATCAGATAACCAACATCCTTTTTTTCTGGCTCTTTAACTATATTACTACGTGAATGAGAATAGGTGGCACTGATCTTTCCATGTCCATTTATTTCATGTAGCACATGGTCCGTCATTATAAATGGTAAGAGGACATTTTGGTGTCTATACATTTTGCCTTTGTAAATAATGATAGGAGTGTAGGAATACCCAGGTCATTTACTTTGGGTATATAACCAGATGTGGAATCATTGGATTCTATGGTAGCTTCATTTTTAACTTTTTGAAAAAGGTTCATACTATTTTCTATAATGTCTGCTCCAATTTATATTCACACAGACTAAGTGCAAGTCTCTTTTTCTCCATATCCTCTCCAACATATTATCTTCTGTTTTTTTTATCCCAGACATTCTAATAGGTGTGAAATAATGTGATAGTTGAGTTTGCACTTCTCTAATGATTAGCAACTTTTATTTTCTTACAACCTGCCCATATACTTGTTGATAATTCAAATCTCATTTTTGGAGTATTGTGAAATCATCCTTAAATTGTCATCCTGAAGCTTCAACCAAGGACCATGCATGAACTGGACCTAGGACCCCTACAAAGATGGGCAGATGGGTGGGCAGCTTAGGCTTCATGTAGGCCCTCTAGTAAGGGAAGTGGTGACTGCAGCTACAGGGACTCACTTGCCAGCTTTGTGATCACTTCCACCAACTTGATGAGCTGGGATGAACCAGAAAGGGAACTCCCCTTTTCTGAGCAATAGGCAAGCGGGGGATGGGGAAGAGAGGGAGGGTGGGACTGGAAGGGGAGGAAGGATGGAGCTACAACCAGGATGTAAAGGGAATAAAAATAAATAAAATTTAAAAAATGTGCAGTTATTTTTAGATGATTTGGATTATTTATGTTTTTTGAAATTGAATTTTTTATATATTTTAGATCTTAATCCGTAAAGTATCCAACTTGGTTTTTGTTTGATCTTTTTTTGAGACAGGATTTCTCTGTGTAGCCCTGGCTATCTTGGAATTTCATCTGCAGACCAGACTGGCCTTGAACTCAGGGAGTCACTAGTCTCTGCCTCTGGAATTAAAGGTGTGTGCTACCACGCCCAGCTAAGTTATCCAATTTATAAATATTTGAACCCAGGCCTTAAATATGAAAGGTAAGTACTCTACCATTGAGCTACATCCCAGCCCTTTTTTTTTTTTTTTTTTTAAACAGAGTCTAACTTTGAATTTGTTTTGTAACCTAGGCTTTCTCAACAACTGTGGCATCTTAGGCAGACATTTTCCTTTTGCCCTTGAGTGGCTGATTATTTAGTTGGGTTTCAAAGAAAGGATTTTGCTGAATTTCTGTTCAGGAGAATTCATGAGTTGTGTGTGTGTGTTTTTAAGTAGATAAATGCAGGTTTATTAGAAGCAGCTCTTGGCAGCCATGCAGGGGGAGGGAAGAAGGGAGGAAGGGTAGGAAATAGGGAGGGAAGGAGGAAGGGAGAAGAAACAGGGAGAGAGAAGTGCATGCAGAGAGAGGAGAGAGAGAAGGAGAAGAGGGGAAAGATACAGAAAGAGAAGAGCAGAGAAGTTTTTTTTTTTTTTGTTTCTTAAAATATAAATCAGTTGACATAACAAAGTTGAGATAGTGTTTCAAAGAATGCATAGCATTTGTTATTTGAAATATGGTGATAGAGTTTCACTGTTTTCTCTGTGGTATTGACTTCTAAGAGCCTTCATTAAAAAGAAAAGGAAAAAAAAATCTCGGAGTTGTGCTGAAGTAAGTTTATGTAATGTACCTTTCAAAATTAACAGTCAAAAACTAACCAGAATATCCTAGTAATTACAATGCTACTTTGTGTCTATAGTGTACACATTCATGCTTGCGGAAATAATGAGAAGCCCAAACTCAACATGTCAACGGTGACCATTGCATTAGATACTCTCCTTACTATGATTACCCAAAACCCAACACAACAAATCAAGGGAGACGGGTTCATTTCTGCCAACAACAGTCTGGTTGTTCAGTTCCCTGTGTCAGGGAAAGCATGGCAGCAGCAAACTGCTTGCTCCCATTGTAGCAGGTCCAGTAGCAAAGAGAGAGAGAGGAATTCTTGCCTTGAACCAGCTTTCTCCTCCCCTCCTTTGATTTAGTTGGGGCACCAATCCATGGAACAGTACTGCCCAAATTCAGTATGGTCTTCTCTCGTTAGTCAAACCTCTCTGGAAATACCTCAAAGTCATACCCAGAGGTCTGTCTCTTAGGTGATTCTAAGTTCAGTCAAGTTGATAATGAAGATGAATTCTAACAGCCATTTAGCTGTTACTCTTCTATAAATACATAAAATCACACTGGTGCTACTGATTGCTAGAAAAAAAACCTCAGGCCATTAAAAAATATAAAAGTTTGAAAACTGAAGTCAGTATATATTAACTACAAGCCTGTTAATATCAATAGGTAAACACAAAAAATTGGCAATGCGTTCTTTGAGGGGATGCATTTTGTTATATAAGCCAAACGGTGCCTTTTAATTTGTCTGTTAATAATGAGGTATTGTATCCATCTAATCTCCTGCATAACCCATTCAAGTAACTTAAAATGTTTGTTCTTTCACATCTCATTCTCACGAAGAGGTGTGATTTTCTCAAAACTAAAGTCATAGTCTGGCAGCCTAGATTTTAAAAGTATAGTTTGAGTCACTGAGACTTTCTCACCATGTTGAATTGGTTTTATATATATAAAAAAAAAAAAAAACAGTTTTCTGGATAAAAGAAAAGTAAGAATACATCAACCCTGGCCTAGAGGCCACTTATATCTTAATTTTAAACTCGACATGGAAAACAATGTTAGATTTGAACTAAAACACTGTAAAGTAATGTTTTAAAGACCCTGGGGCAACTCCAAGCTAACTCAACTGATAAATATTAACCACATATTATGAGCCCAGCCTTGATTTGGAATACAAAGATGAATTTCATGTGGCTGTCGATGCTGGGGGGAGTTTCGTATAATTTAATACTAGTCCCTGAACAGACAGGGAAGAAATGAACAGCCCAGAGGGATGTAGTAGCTTTCTCACAGTCAGCAGAGAATTAGCAGAGCCAAAATGAGAACATTTCTAGTTTGGTATTCCTTCCTTAGCTCTATACTCCCTGCTCCAAAGTTTTACAAAAGATACCGAATTTTTTACATTGGCTAGAGCTCTTGGGCCTGGGCTATCCCAACAAAGCGGGCCGGAAACATTTCCATGATAGTCAGCATCTCAAAGTGGTGCTGCTCACTGCAGCTTTGTTCCTAACTCAGGAAGAATGAAAGAAATTCTAATTATACATTGGCAGTGGACAAACAGTCTTTCTCAATGCACATTTGAGTGCTTGCTATGTGCCTGCCTGTGTCTTATACCCAACGAATACAAAGTAGACCCCAGACAATCCTTATCCTCATGAAACTAATGATTTAATGGAGGAAATAAACCTGGAAAGCAATTATTTTCCTAATAATACCCTGCTCAAGCCAGTGCCTAAGAAAACACATTCTAATTCTCCTCTTTAAATCATTTGTTGTTAATTGTTTTTTATTTGAAAATTCTTTGACTGGGGTATAAACATTTCCAAACCCAAATTCGATACTCCTTCAAGGAGTCTCTGTGGTTGGAATATGCAAAAGAAACTGACAAACCAAAGCAACATTCACGCTCCAACCCAAACCCCAACACAGAGGACTATGTTTCGCAGAACTGTATGTAGTTTTAGGAGAGCAGCCATTTCTCCTTTCACTTAGGCTTAAATGGCTTTAGACAAAAGGCCCACCTCACCCCCAAATTAACCCTTGAGATTTTTAGATCTGGCCCCATGGAAGAAAATGAAGTGAGAAAGAGGGAGGGAGAGTTGGAGGGAAAGAATATGAATGAGCAAGTTGATGTATAAGCTTGTCATTCCGGACTAACTCCTCACAGTTCTCCAATGACCAGGAAGGAAGAGAAGGAAAGAAAACCCTTACCTCTGACAACGTCACGTGTGGGAATCCCACCCACCTACTAGGGCCAAATCAATGATGTCAGACCTACACAACTCCTCACTGCCTGACTTTGGCACCCTTGTCAAATTAGACCTTATTCCATAGTAATATGTTTTATCTTTCTTGATGCCTGAGAACCATCTTGGAAATAAAAATCTGACTTCAATTTTTTTTAATAGCTTTTTTTCTTTCTTAATGTTATCATATTTAAATTAATGGCTTTCAATAATGGTCTAAATCACTATTTTAAATATAAATCCTAGAGCTGTTGTCTGCAGGTCAGGAATTTGCGGCCAATCTTCTAACTGCAGTCAAAAAGGATGTTTCTTCCTAATTAGCTCTCCTGAGTCAATGGAGACACCAAACACCCACAGAGCTCCACTTGTTCTGAGATGGAACATAAGAGAAGCAACAAATATTGTGCATGAATATTTGCCTTCATTTTATTGTCAACCCACTGTTATTTTAACCCACTGTTATTTTGTTTGCCCCGTTGGTCTCTGACAGAATATGATGAGTATCACATGAGGAAACATATACACAGGAAAAAGCATCAACTTTGGTCTTTAATCTTATCTTTTTATAAATATGATCTCAGCAATCCATAATTCATGGTGTTTGCTTTTTTAGCTTATCACTTGTAGTGACATTGGGCACATAAGTTTTTGTAAGTCAACTTCAATGGCGGTTCCATGAAAAAATAACATCTTTATTCTCTCATGAAAAAAATACATTTAGTCACCCCCTCCAGATTATAATTGCTATGTTCTGTACAGATCGGCTGTGTGCTTTTGTGTATTGGGCCCTATGCCAGGTTCTGGGAACACAAAGATATCAAAACTCAGTTCCTGTTCCCTGTAATTCATAGTGTTTAAGGGTGGATGGACAGTTAGATTTGATAACATACTGACAGATGCTAATAGGAGCAAGAGCACTACAGTGCTGAAGGAGAATAGAGAATGGAAACAATTAAAAAACATTTTCATATATATATATATCCAGATAATATATATATATGTATATATATATATATATATGTATATATATATGTATATATATATATATATAGTATCTGGATTTGTGCTTATAAATGCAAATACATGAAGAGCCCGAGACAGCAGATTCTCTTGGAGCTAGAGTTACAGGCAGCTGTGAGTCATCCCACATGGGTTCTGGGAACTGAATTCAGGTCCTCTGCAAGAGCAGAAGAAGCTCTTAAATGACAAAACATCTCTTCAGGCCCTGAAGCATATTATATCCTAGGTGAAAGAGCAGGGTTGGAGGAGAGCAACTCTTGATATTGTTGCCATGACAGCATCCAGTGTCTGCTGTACCCACTTGCATCATGGAGACCTGCTGCTGATGTTGAATGGGTATTAATTCTCTGCTTACTGTCTAGCTTTTGTGAATTACATTTGCTGATAGCTTCCTGAGAAAGGGAGCACAAAAGTAAAGTTGTGTAACTGCCTCTTTAAGATATCTTTACTCTGCTGCCACATTTGGTTAGTTTGGCAGAGTATTTCATTCTCTATCGACAGCCTTTTTTTTTTTTTTTTTTTTTTTTTTTTTTTTTTTTTTTTTTTTTTTTAGAACGGTGAAGGCATTTTAATGGTGGTTTCTGGCTTCTTGTTGACAAATCCAAAGTTGTTCCTTTATCCCTTAAATCTGGCCATTTTTTTTTTTTTCTCGAAAAGCTTTCCCTTTGAAGCTTGATTATTTGATGGTGCCTGTCTATTTTCATCCATTAAACTGAGTCCTTTACAGATACTTCAGACCTCACTGGTGTGGCTATTGTCATGTGTTCCCCTCTAAGTAGGTCACGGTGGACAGAAGGCTGCTTAGGTCTCAAATGAAGATATACGGATGTTGGGACTCTAAGGAAAAGCCAGCGACAGCGCGCGCACACACACACACACACGATTGAATATACAAAGCTAGATGTGATCACAATATGAAGTCAACAAATCCAACTTGAGAGAAGCCTGACTTGCGATCAGGATGCTGATTGTGGGGAAAGTGAATTTGTTTGTCGTTCTGCATCTCCTGTCGCTGCTGCAGGGCTGGGTACCACTCTGGAAGCGAGTTTCTCCTCTTGCAGAATGGTCCAGGCGCTGTGGGCTTTGGGGCACGAACAGCGAAGCCTGGAGATGAAAGGTTCTGTTTCTCTCAGTAAAGGCAAGAGTGTCCAGGATGAAGCCTGAGTGACTAAGTGAGGCTGCCGGTCTCACTGGGGAGGTGGAAATGAGTATTCTACTGGGCGTTACTGTTAGCTCTTTTAAATGAGATTGCTGGTATCAGATGGCAGTGATGATATGGTAGTGTCACAGCCCTTTGGATAAGCTGCTGTATTAACGGCAGGGTGGTGGGTGAAAACCTGTGCCTGGTTGGCTTGTAGCTGAAACACAGGTCTGGCTAGGCTCAGGGTTGGTGGGCTGGAAGGCCCGTCTGGTCTGGTGGGTGCTTTGCCGGTCGTCAGCATTGAGCTTTTGGCGGTTGGGCAGGCTCCGTTAGTGACTTAGCCAGAAGCCAAGTCCCGGGAGTTCAGTAATGATTTTCAGGGAGGAGGAGTGCCCTTCTTTCCCCAGAATAAATGACAAATTTCAGAGGGTCGTAGTAAGAAGCTGACGGTAGCACGCAGCATGTTTGTGTCATGTGAAATCAGGAACTTATAAACTCTGGGCAGTAAGAGGGGTTTTGAGGGTCAATGTGTTTGATTTGCTGGGGCTAGACGTGCCAGGGATAGTTGATCTAACTACAGTAACACAGACTTATCATAAGAGGGGGAAAGTAGTACTTATTTATCCTGTGGGTGGGGGAAGAACTCCAGGTACGCTTAAAGGTCATAGTTTGAAAGCCAAGACACCAAAACACCTCATTAGCATAGAGTGGGTGTTTCCAGCAATCCTCTGGTGCACAATGAAAGGGAAAGGGTTGGGCTTGTAATCCCCCTGAGAGCTATCTGACGTTCCTTAGAAGGGCTGGAGTGTCCCAGATCAGGAGGAGACTGAACTCAGCTGAGAAAGGGAGTCTTGTCATCTTACACTGAGCTCAGAGGCTATCAGGAAATAACAGACTTAAACTTTAATAGTAGGCTCCCATATCTGTTGTCTAAATGATCTGAGTGACAGTGATCTCATTTACCATACCAAGAATGTAATTCTTGATAAAGAGTGAATATCTGGAGATAAATATATTTCTTTCTTAAAAGCCTGAAGACTTTGTCCATTTGCATAGTGTTACTTTATGATGTAATCAGAAGATTAACCATTTGTATGCAAGAAGTGGAATTGTTTAAGTTAGTTAAGAATTCTCTCCTATGTATTTATGGCTCCTTTTCTGTTGAACCATAAATATGAAATAAAAAAAAATGATGTGTGAAAAAAATCTTTCCAACAGCACTTACTGGTGGCCAGAGTGTGGCCATTGAATCTCCATCTAGAAGATCCAGGTTTCTTTAAGAAAATGGATGATTCCAAATGTGAGGCAGTTAGGTAAAAATAGTGCCCGTGATGCCTGTGCCAGCAAGCAAAGCAAGAAAATTCACAGACATTGGAAGCAGCTTCAAGCAGTTATCACTGACCATTTTTGGAACAAATTAATTATCTGTAAAGAGTAAATGAATGATCATAAAACATTTGGTAAATAAACTTCCATGAGTTCTGAAGGAGGAAGGAAAGGTAGAAAGAGAAAAAGAGGGAGAGGGAGAAAGGGTAAGGGAGGAAAGAGAGACAGGGGGAAAGAGAGGGGGAGGAAATGAGAGAAAGAGAGAGGGAAAAGGAATATGAATTTATATCAACATCTTTTTCTGAAAATAAGAAAAAATATTTTAATCGTGTCATCTTTGAAAGAACTGTTAAAACCAGTTAATGTATAGAATTCCTGTTTTTTTTTTTTTAACAAAAGAATTGTTATGGAAGAAGTCAAAGATTAGGAAATATCATCATGTTGGTACAGCTGATGAAATACGAGCCTGGCAAAGATTATCAATAGGAGGCAAAGTCTGGTGGGAAAGCTGATAGGGGGAAGGATTTTCACATAGTGTATTCAATGTCACCCCAGGGCTTATCTGTCAATTTCAAATGGGGGAAAACTCTTTCCTTTTCAACAGAGATAGCCCACTGCTAAAGACAGTGATTAATACCAGTGTCAATGGCAAACAATCAAACTTGTGGCTGCTGGTGTAGCCTCTCATTTACAGTGTCAGTGTAGTAGTGTTCTTGCCAAAATTCGCTCACGCATCTAGTCAGACTCTTAAATCTGATCCTGCATTTACAGGAGGGAGGAGGATTAGAAAAAATGAGCCAAATTACCTGGGGGCAGGCAGACTCGCAACTCTGATTTCAACAGAAAAAGACAAAGACAGTATACATTTGGGAACCATTGAGGCCTATGCAGAATCAGGCACTCTTTCTATGAATAAAAAGAAGAGATGGCTCTTGACTAAATATGTACTTTCTGGTTGCCTGATTCCTCTGATCTCTTTTGATGCTGACTGTTTAAACTCTTCATAGATGTGGGTTTCCTCTTTGCAGTGAAGGTAAATTAATCTCTAGCATGGATTAAAAAAATAGTTCTGTTCCACATTCCTAATTATATCGTTCTTGATGCTATTACATAGCTATGGAACTTTGGACTTTAGAGGGTGATGGTAAACTCACTCTTCTTAAGCTATTTTTAAAAATTATTTTTTATTTTTTCAAAATAATTTTTTCACTTTATATCCCGATTGTAGCCCCTTCCCTTGTCTTTTCCGGGTCTCACCTTCCCTCCCTCTTTTCTGTATCCCCCTTCCTTGGTCCACAGAAAGGGGGAGCCCTTCTCCCCTACCATCTGACCCCAGCCTATCAAGTTTCACCAGGACTGCCTAAATCCTTTTCCTCTGTGGCCTGGTAAGGCCACTCTTCCAGGTGGAGGTGATCAAAGAGCAGGCAACAGAGTCCATGTCAGAGACAGCCCCTGCTCCTCTTACTAGGGAACCCACATGGAGCCTGAACTGCTTATGGGCTGCATTTGAGCAGGAAGTCTAGGTCCTCTTCATGCATGGTCCTTGGTTGGTGCATCAGTCTCTGCAGGCTCCCCTAATACCAGATTTGTTGGCTTTGTTGGTCTTCTTGTGGAACTCCTGTCCTCTCCAGGTCTTTCTATCTCCCCCACTCTTCCATAAGATTCCCCACACTCTGCCCAAAGATTGGTTGTGCGTCTCAGCGTCTGCTTCAGTACCCTGCTGGAGTATTTCAGAGGACATGGATTGTACTATGGTTATCCTGTAATATATGGCTAATATCCACTTTAGCAGCTTTATTCATAATAGCCAGAATCTGGAAACATCCTAGATGTCCCTCAATGGAATAATGGATACAGAAATTGTGGTAGATTTACACAATGGAATACTATTCAGCTATTAAGAACAAGAAAATAATGAAATTTGCAGGCAAATAGATGGAACTAGAAAAGCTCATCCTGAGTGAGGTAACTCAGAACCAGAAAGACAAATATGGTATATACTCACTTAAGTTATTTTTTAAGTTGAAGAGAAACACTTGAGTCATTCCTTACAGGCAGAGTGGAGGGCACATTCCTGGTACTGGAAGAAAAAGTTGGGGGGTGGCAGAGCATCTATGCCCTGTATCTGACAGAAAAGGGTCTTCTTCAGGCTAACACCTTTGGAGCTGGCATTGCTGTGAGTAAACCCCTGCTTCTGACTCTGTCAACTGCACCCTGGAGGTTTCCGATGCATCCTCTGGTTTCCCTCCCTTCTAGAATGCATCATTTTCTTCCCCCATTGGTTGGCACAATTACTCCTGTTAGATAATAACTAGATTTTCTTGTTCACTTCGAAGAAGTCCATTTATTTTCCATTTTGCTACTTTCTATATAGCTACTTTAGACTATATAGCTAAACCTGTCTAGCCTTTGTAGTGGGTGGAAGAGGTAAGAGGTAGGGTTTAAAAGTGATAATTTTCTTGTATTGGTGAATAGAATACTTTATAACCCCATAGTAACTTGCTCTTTTGATCTAAGACAGTGATTCTCAATGTGTTGTTTCTGTATAAGAGTCACTTGGAAACTGGTCAAATTAGAGGATGCTAATGACCAACTTTCTGGATAAAAAAATTGAGAATGGAGCTTAGACATCTAGTTTAAAAAACCATCCAGGTGATTCCTTTTGCGCCTGACTATTCTGGAAACACTCTACAACAGGAGTTCCCAAATTCCTTTATCAAACTTCTGGGTACCATGATACATAAAGTAGCACAAAACAAAACAAAATAAACCAACCAAACCAAACAACCCCTCCCCCTTCCCTACCCCCAGCCATTTATCATGGTTGTAGAATGCCTAGGAACAGGAGTTTAGGGAGAACCCGGTTGCAGCCATTCTAGCTGTCTATTTTCCCTACTGCTGTGGGTCCCCGCATTAAAGTTTGTAGATAAAAGACTGTGATATCAACCGACAATGGTAGGAGGATAAAGTAAAGGCAGCACACACAGTGGGGTCCGATTCAGCCACAAAGAAGAAGGGTACCCTGTCACCTGCAGGCAAATGATGGAAAATGCAACAAGCCACACACAGAAAGAGCAGCATTGCGTACGCCTTCTTTTAAGTGGAAGTTCAAAGCTAAAAAAAAAAAAAAAATTATGTGAAAGGAAAACAAAAGTTAATGAAGGGTGCAGTGGATGGGGAAGAAGTAGGCAAGGGTAGACGGCATAAATTTAATATCACGGGGCTCTTCAGCTTGTATAGCTAACATGCATTATGAATAGTTATTAAAAAAGAGTGCGTGAACCACATGAACTAAAGGAGACAGAACTGACACGAATTTATAGAAAAGAATAGCAGCTCCTGGTAGAGTTGAAGGCAGTATGTTTTTACATTCACAGTATAAAAAAAGGAAGCCTTCTATTTTTGTATTGAATATAGAATTAACAAACATTGGGAAGTGGTATGAAACAGGGCCAGGAGAACTGATTGAGATGGTCTATTTTGAAGGGAAAATTTGTTATGCACCGTTTGCATAAACAGCATTATCTGCCCTTTGCCTGTTGACTCAGCTGGTTGGAATTCTAAGCCACAGACATAGTTCCCTACAGAGAACGGAGAAATTATTCGTGTGCTGTGGCTATAGTGTATATTCTGTATCACAACGTACTGTATCGCTTCCAGATGGAATAGGAATAAATGGTAATTCTTTGCAGTTTTTTCCCCTTAAGCTTACACTGGCAAAGAGATATTTTTAAATCTCAAATTGAAGAAAGAATATAATTTTTTTTTCTTATGGTTGCATGTTTTTGAGACAGAGTCTCCTCTGGCCCAGAATGGCCATGATCTTGCCATGTGCTAAAGATGATATTAAACTTCTGATCACCCTGTCCTGAGAACATGATTCTTCGAGAATAGTCAATAGTGTACATTCACATCTCTATGACAATTTTAATATTAAATAACATATAGAATGTTTCATTTGGGAAAATTGCTTCACTAAATATTTATGTCAACACATAAGCTTATAAGCTCTCCTACCCACATTAAACATGCCTGGAAGATACTTTTAAAAATTTTAGGTTATTCTATTGTATCCTCATGAGGAGACACAAATTAAATGCCCTTTAAAATATAGTAGGCAGTGTCCACTAATACTCTGTAGGGATGTCGCCTCCATGAAGGACCTTTCCAAACTCAACCTCAGGCAGTTACTCCAAGGTAAAACTTGAACACTGTGGTCTGTCTTTCAGCAGATTGTTTTGTGAAGTTTCTGAGTGTTGAGTTATCATTTAAAAAGAACACATGCTATTGTGAAGGGTGTTTTTTCCTTAATTTCTTTCTCAGCTCTTTTGTCTTGGGTATACAGGAGGGCTACCGACTTTTTTTAGTTGATTTTGTATCCAGCCACTTTGATGAAGGCGTTTATCAGCTGAAGGAGTTCTCTGCTAGAATTGTTGGGGTCACTCATACATACTACTTTATCAACTGCAAATAGTGATAACTTTGACTTCCTCTTCGATTTGTATTCCCTTGGTCTCCTTAAATTGTCTTATTGCTCTAGCTAGGACTTCAAGTACTATGTTGAATATATATGGAGAGAGTGGTCAGCCTTGCTTTGTCCCTGATTTCAGTGGTATTGATTTAAGTTTCTCTCTGTTTAGTTTGATGTTGGCTATAGGCTTGCTGTATATTGCCTTTACTATGTTTAGGTAAGTGCCTTGTATCCCTGATCTTTGAAGGACTTTAAACATGAATGGGTGTTGGATTTTGTCAAATGCTTTTTCAGCATCTAGGTAGATGATCATGTGGTTTTTCTCCATCACTTTGATTATATGGTAGATTACATTGATGAATTTCCAATATTGAACCACTCTTGCCTGCCTGGGATGAAGCTTACTTGGTCACAGTGGATGATCTCTTTTACGTATTCTTGGGTTCAGTTTGCAAGTATTATATTGAGTATTTTTGCATCAATGTTCATAAGGACAAACTCAATAGACATTGGAAGCAGGAGAAGAAAGGGAACAGGACAGGAGCCTACCATAGACAGCTTCTGAAAGACTACTGACCAAGGTATCCAAGCAGAGGCTGAGACTCATAGCCAAACTTTGGGCAGAGTGCAACAAATCTTATGAAAGAAGGAGGAGACAGAAAGACCTGGAGAGGACAAGAGCTCCAAAAGGAGACCAAATAGTAATTGAGTCCTGGGGCCCTGAAGAGAATGAGACCACAACCAAGGACAATGCATGGAGAGGACTTAAAAGCTCAGCTCAGATGTAGCCCATAGACTCAGTCTCCAAGTGGGCTCCCTAGTAAGGGGAGGAGGGACTTTCTTTGGCATGAACTCAGTGGCTGGCTCTCTGATCACCTCCCCCTGGGGGGAGGCAGCCTTGCCAGTCCACAGAGGAAGACAATGCAACCAGTTCTGATAAGATCTGATAGGCTAGGGTCAAATAGAAGGGGAGAAGGACCTCCCCTATCAATGGACTAGGGGAGGGGCATAAGGGGAGAAGAGGAAGGGAGGGATTTCGAGGAGACAAGGGAGGGGCCCATAGCTGGGATACAAATTGAATAAACTGTAATAAATGATAATTATAAAAAAAGGAAAAAATAAAAAAGGACACAGGCCACTTTCTTTCCTGAATCTGTTTGGATAAATAAGAGAAGTATGTATGAGATATGGTAAAGTGCTGAATATCAGTGGAAATGGAGGCATGTTCTCTTTATATTCCACCGCCTTTAACACGAAAAGTGTCTCTTCTATTGCTTCAGTGAAATCTTCAAAAGATTGCTAACACAGCAACAACAGAATCTCTTCTGAAAAAAAAAAAAAAGACATACTCAAATGGGTATGAATTGATGGCCAAATACACCTTGATCTTGAGCTAATGCTGTAGAGGCTTTACATATGAGACAATTTTTTTTTATTTTTATTTATTTATTTTTTTATTTTTTTTTAGCAGCTGTCCTTTAGATGTGCTAAACCAGGTGGTGGTGACACAAGTTGTTAATCCTAGCACCCATGAGGCAGAGGTAGGCAGATCTCGAGTTAGAGGACAGCCTGTTCTAATAGCAAGGTTTAGGACAGCCAGGACTACACAGAGAAACCCTGTCTTGAAAAACAAAACAAAACAAACAAAAAACAAAAAGAGAAAAAAAGATTTTTGTATTAATACTGGAACAAATTTATTGTAAGGAATCTGTTTTCAATTTGTATTTTAAAACACAGCTTAAAAATCCATTGAGAAGAAGGACTTCATTTTTCTATATTTAAAGTAACCAAAGAAAAAATTAAAAAAAATAATTTAAAGGGCCATAAGACACTTACAAAGAATGTTTTTGCAAACAGTAAGAAAGAATGTCTTTTCTAAGGTCTTAATTAATATGTATTGTAAAAGGAGGGAAAAAAGAGGACATAAGACCACAGGGAATTAGTTTACTCTATCTTTACAGTAGCTTCTCCGTGAAATCCATGAATTTCAGAAGCCTGGCAGGTAATACAAACAGCGAAACAGTGTATGTGTAGCATGAAGATAATTTCTAACCTGAATCGACTATACTTAGTGATGTAAGCAATGGCCCTCATGAGTCTCATATTTTTTATCTCTTCACTGTCTATAGAATCTTCAAATCTAGATAAAATAAAAAGAACAACAACAACAACAAAAAAAAAACCCCATCAAATTCTTTAATCTTGGGAAATTCTTGAGAACACTGTTTGTCAAACTAAATACATCTGGGACCTTCCAGATGCTATTCTTTATTTGTAATCCAATTGCACCAATTGCACCTATCATCTTTCTTAACCACATGAAATGCTGAATGCCAGCTACAGATAATCACACAAACTGTGTCAAATAAATGAGGAAAAGTTCACTAATATTCAACACAATGAATAAATAAATTTATTAAAATATGCATCCTATGGGTGAAGGCTAATCTAGTGTACTCATTTGCTGGCATGTGACAAGTGAACCTGTTTTCACAGGTGAATGAGATAGGAATGTTAAGTTTGCTTACCCAATACCCAATGAATCAGTGCTAGAAGTCTCTGTCTCTCAGTCTCTGTCTTTGTCTCTCTCTCACTGAGTAACATGAATCAGTAGAAGTCACTGTGTAACTGTGTATCTGAGAGTCCAATGTCCATATCCTTAGAGATTAGCTCTAATATGGCTTTTATCTGGTATTTATGTCTAGGAAACTACATGTAAACATGAAAGGGTTTCCAAGGCTTGTTAGAGTATACCATTTGAAAGTGACCAAAATTGCCCTTTTATAATCCTTATTTTCAGTAGCTTCTAAGACACGAAAATCCAACATGTATCATCAGACATATGCAGTCCTTGCTGTGTAGGAATGAGCTTTTTAAAATGAGTTAAAGCAATTCTTGTTGAGGAAAAGGTAAAGATTCTCTTACTTTTGCTTTTTCAACTTTTATTTACTATTATAGTGTGCAAATGATAGGTGTATATGAATAAGTAGAGGACAGAGGAGGACTATCAAGACTATCACGGACTGTCTACTTACACCATGGACTCCTGGCAATGGACTCTGCTCATCAGACTTGTGTGGCTAACCATAGACTGTTTGTCTGTCTGTCTGTCTGTCTATCTGTCTATTTATTTTTATACAGAGTTTCTCTGTGTAGACTTGGCTTTCCTGGAACTCTTTACATCAGGCTAGCCTCGAACTTGAGCTCTGCCTGCCTCTGCCTCCTCAGTGCTGGGATTAAAGGCATGTGCTACCTGGCTAATCATAGGTACTTTAACTCTCTGAACCACATCTCTGGGCCAAGTTTTGCTTTTCTAAGTTGATGTTTGGAATTGCCATCCTCTCGGTTGCCTGTTAAATGTTTTTGAGGTTGTGAATTTTTACAATTTTCTTTCAAGAAGAGATTTACTTCTGTTTTTACTCATCTGTATTATGTGCATTTGTATATCCCATGATTGTGGGTGCCCTCAGAGGCGAGAGAGGGTGTGAGGTTCCCTGAGCTAGAAGGTGGTTGTGAGGTTCTGGCATGTATGTTGGGAAATAAACTTGGGTCTTCTTGAAGAGCAGCAAGCAACCGTAACCATCTCTCTAGTTCCTAAAGTAAGTTTTTAAAATCTAAGTGTCACATACTCACAGAAACATGCATGCATCACTGAATAAATTAAAAGATTTTCGTTGAGAAAATTGTGCATTATTTAAAAAAAATAAGGCCTTAACATTACTGTCTGTGTGTTTGTATATATGTATGTGAGCATGTACATATGTACGTGAGTGTGTGGTGTTTGTACATAGAAGTACATGTGTATGCGGTCAGAGGTTGATGTTGGGTGATTTTTTTTTTTAAGTTATTCTCTATACCTTATGAAGTGAGGTAGGATCTCTTACTTGAAATTAGAGCTCACTCACGTGACTAGCCTAGCTAGTCCATTTGCTCTAAGGATATCCAGCCTTTGCCTTCCAGGAGCTGGGCTTGTAGGTGGCCTACCTAAGTGTTCTACCTATTCCCAGCCACCCCAAGGCTAAAAGTCTTCTGAAATAACTTGGTAGCTTTGATGTTTTTTGCATATTTAGAAAATATTCCTCTGAAATAGTATTAGCTCTAATCAGTACACTTAAAGATTTCACCCTACCTACTCCTGTGTCTGATTAAATTTCAGATCCCTTATTTCTGTAAAGTATGCATCACCTAAACTGTTTTCATCACAAAGCACCAAGCGTCTAAGCAAAGTGACTGGGATTACTTCTGAAACATTCATTGGGGTTACAAGATGAACAACCTTTAATATGACACTGTGAAAATAGAAACATCACTTTAAAAGGCGGTATTAGTCACAGTATCTAAAAATATATAAGCAACAATGCAGCTTTTACCTCTTAAAAGTGATAAAATTTCAGTATTTTCAAACAAACTTTCTTGCAAAGAAAGGTAAAGAGGTGGCAAGTCAAACTCATTACAACTGGACTCTGTCATAAACTTGTATAAGCAATTTTTACTTTAGTGTATACACCTATAATCACATTATGTAATGTCTCTTGTCTGAATAGCTAAAGCAGGTCATGTATCACAATCAAAACAATGATAAACAGGCACGGTAACCTAGAAACACGATTAAAATTTTCATTATGTTACATAACCAAAGCGCATAAGTAGGTGAACCAAAATGGTTGTATGTGAGTTTGCCTTTCAGTCCGTAAGTTTCAAATGAAGTTTGCTGCCTGCACATGGTAAGAATGCTACGGTTTTTACTTGGAGCTTCTGACAGATTACTTCCACAGGTTGGACTGTTATGATAGCTTCCCCTTGATACTCAGAGATCCTCTGGGTTTTCTTCAGCATGACGGTATAAAGGAAATTCTTTGTAATTACAGTGGAGGGAGGCTGCCCAAGTTTGGAAGGCTTTCTTTCATCTTCAGAGATACAATATGCACATGACAAAATCATAGGCCATTGCATCTGCAAACTGCTGGTGAAAACGTATCATACAGACTGAGCAAAAACATTCCAATAAAGTATAGTTTCCTTGCTGGGTGTGATGATAAATGCCTATAATCCTAACTTTTGGGAAACTGAGGCAGGGGGATCTTGAGTTCCAGGCTCGCCTGGGCTACATAGCAAATATGTCCTGGAAAAGTTGAACATTTCTCTACCGTATTCAGATTCATTATATTCTACATTTACTTCTAATCCACAATAAGTATAACCGATTGCACTTTCCCAATGTGAGAAATAGGAAATGATGTTTTGAGTAGGGTATATGATGAACTAGGCTTCTGGAAGCAGTCACCAAGTCTTTCCGTGCTAAGTACATAAGTGCTGGATGACTTGGTCAGTATCTAATCAGTGGGGTAAGCATACAAAGCAATATTCCAGCATGCTGTTGAAAGTATTGCATTAGAGGTTGTGAGGGATGCTTCGGGGACACGGACTTATGCAGACTAAGGGTTTTAGAAGTTTGCACAGAAGATTGAGGCAAGGACAATTGAAGTACTCTGCCCAAGAGACTGGAAGCCTGGTCCTGCCAACAGCTCGAGGGAGGGGAAGGAGCCAGGCTATGTGCGGGTGTGTAATAGGCAAGGTTAGGTGATTGACTAGATAAGAGGCAGGGGTGGCTGGAACAAATATGTTTGACATGTACACGTATACACACGGGACAGATTTCTGGCTGCATTGGAGGTGCTGTTTATCTTCACCTGTGAGAGTTCCTCACCATACAGGAAGAAAACCAGTTTTGAAAGAAAGCAATGTACTGGTTGGAGCAAAGGAAGGATGAAGTGTGAAATCGAGGGTGAAGCGCCCATGGAGTATCTTTACAAATACAGTCACACAATTTTAAAACGTTTACTCTTGTTCATTTATTTGTATGGAACTGGAGTGGGGGGAGGGGCACACATCATGTGTGAAAGTCAGAGGAAAAGGTTGTGGGTTTTTCTCCTTCCGCCTCGTTATCGAGGCAAGGTCTCTTTTGTCTTCTCTGACACTCATGCAAATACAGTGGATTCTCCAGTCTGTGTCTCCCATCCTGCGGTGGCAGTGTCCTGGGTTTGGAATTTACAGCTACCACATCTGGCTTTTATTTTTTTATTTTTAAAACAAATCCACATGGATGCCCGGCAAGTGTTTTACCCACCAAGCCGTCTTGCTGGCCTCATCCCGTAGTTTAATAGAGAGGCCACCGAAATGCCATTCATAGGTAGTGAATGTGTCCCTACTATGACGCTCTGAACCACCGCACCTGACATCCTGAATACTCTTGCGTTCTCTGACTCAGCTTCAAATGCTACCGCATCCTTGATTTCAGCAAAACCAACCGTGTTTGCACTCGGGGAAGTGTGTGAGAACTTACACTCAGGCAGTCTGGAGGCTGCAGCTGCTCAGACCGCTCCTTGCTTTCAGTAACAGTTGCTACTCACGTTGGCTCATGGCTGAGTCACGCTTCTTAGTTATCTTAACCTGTACCCAAGCTGTCCTGCTTTGCCTTCTCCCACCAGAGTTCTCAGATTACATGCCTGGGGCTTGCCAAGAGGTGACCTGACTCAGCAAACCGGGAGCAAGCCTGGGCTACTACCTCTTTGTAGTCACCGTTTACTGTTTATGGGTCTTAGGGCTCACACTCCTTCTAGGAAATAATCGCAGTGGGCTTTCCTTTGGTAGGTCCTTTCTTCCCCCTCAGCTCTGCTGGTCGCTTGGAAGCAGCTGCCTTTCCATTCTCCAAGACGCTGAGGGCCGTCAGTGCTGTGTATGAGCTCAGCATCTTGGTGCCAGTTATGGGCTCAAAAATGATGTCATTCAATTGGAAGCCATGTAGTAGGTTGTATGCTTCATGCTTCCTAAAATTCATGTGATATGAAAGACTACCCCCACCCCCTATCCATTCTGTCTTCCCTCATCTTTTCTTGTGATTGAAAAAGTATGTGGCTTGGGGAGGTGTTAGTGACCTGAAAATGAAGTCATCTGCAGGCAAGAACAGGGAGACCACATCCTCTCTGAGTGTATTTCTAAACTGCTCGCTTTCCAAGCTGAGTTGTTTTGGTATAAAAAAATTTTTTTCTAGTTCTTGTTACTGAAAAAAAGGCATCAGCTAAGGTTGACTCATTATTAACTCAGTCAAATGAATGAGGGAATACAATGTGAAGATTGGTCAGGTGTTGTGGAGATGGCAGAGTATGTGTTAGAGACAAAAGTCTTTGCCCTTGTGCATTAACAGTTACTTACTGCTCACCGGACTTTACCCCTTGGGCAGTTCACTCTGATTGGGGCACATCCTCAGATTTACTTAATGTTACTTATGCTCTGCTTGTCCGGACTTTACCTCTTGGGCTGTTCACTCTGATTGGGGCACATCCTCAGATTTACTTAATGTTACTTATGCTCTGCTTGTCCGGACTTTACCCCTTGGGCTGTTCACTCTGATTGGGGCACATCCTCAGATTTACTTAACGCTACTCAATGCTCGCCCGGGCTTTGCTTGGTCCTTAGTGACAAATACTTCCGACTCTGGGTTTCCCTTGCCAGGTCATTCACAGAATCTCC
The DNA here is from genome assembly GCF_907164565.1 of Psammomys obesus. Taxonomy (NCBI): domain Eukaryota; kingdom Metazoa; phylum Chordata; class Mammalia; order Rodentia; family Muridae; genus Psammomys; species Psammomys obesus. Next base: position 2,148,771 of record NW_026596073.1, on the reverse strand, counting down.
ACCACTGATCAAGAATGCACTTTTCCTTTCTGTGTGGAGAGCCTCACATTTGACATGCATCAGGTTTGTGGGCAAGCCCACTCAAGTATTTTGCCAGATTCTAAATCTCAAGTACTGCTGCTCTTCTCCAAGCTCTGACCTACATTACTGCAGAACAAGTTTTAAGCTATTAATTAATTGACATTAATTAATTAATTAATGTCCATGCTTTGTTTTGTATGCTCATCTTCAAATGAAATAAAAATAGTAACTAGGAAAAAATTTAAAAGCCAGATGGTGGGAAGGAATGTGGGAGAGCTGAGTGCCCATTTGCTGTAAGTGCTGTCACTCACAGTACATTTCAGAGGCAGTGGGTCAGAGAGAATGATGCTGGTCTTAGCAAGCACAGTAATCTTTCACCTTCCTTCTGACCTTTCTTCTTTTATTCATTTGAAACATATCCATTAGACTACTGTTTGAAACTATTTCAGAGGCTGACCTGTAGTTTTAAGTCCACAAAATCCCTGTCTCTATGAAACTTGTATTCTCATGGAATAAGGCATGGAGCTCAAAGCCTTCACGTAAAATTCCATTCTAAGCTTGACAGTTCAATAAACGGGTCAAGAGTGAGGGGTGCTCATGGCTACGTAACTTGTCCAAAACCAGAGTAAGGGCAGAGAGAAGACCCAGTTGAGTTTGACGCGGAGCCCCATGTGTGTGGCAGAAGAAACTGAGTAGGTTAGAGGCACACAGTGTTCAGAGTGAACTAGTGGATGGCATTTGGTAGATGATACTTTAAATACAAGTTGAGTACGTTCTGAAATAGAATGCTGGGAACCATAAAAAGAAGTCAGGTAGTCATCAAGTGAGATGAAGATTTAGAGAGAGAGAGAGAGAGAGAAACAAAAAATATGTTCAGGGGTGGAGAGTTGGGTCAGTGGTAAAAACCATTTGCTGCTCTAAAAAAGGGACCAGGTTCAAACCCCAGCACCCACACGGAGGCTCACAAAGAGCGGTGACTCCAGTTACAGGGGATCTGATGCCCTCGTGTAGCCCTGCAGTACCAAGCACACATGTGGTGCACTTCCGTACATGCAAGCAGACATTCTTTCACATATGTAATAAGTAAGTACATTTCAAAAGATGCTTCAGAGGTTGCAGTTTTCACTTAGTTAATGTTAAGATAGTATTTCAGAGAATATTCAAAAGCCCGTTGTTCTCACAAGAGTATTTTACGTAAAAATGATCAATGTATATATACACTCACATATATGCATACACATGCTCCTATACAAACACATACACATGCATACTCTACAAACTACTTACTTTTAAATTTGAAAATCTAGTGTAGGAATTTCAGAATCTCTGTTTTCAGAAGGCTTTTGGATACTAATCAGACCCGGTAAGATTTGCAGCTGCTTGTTGTGGGTTTCTGCTTTGACTTGCGTCTATACCGGAAGACTTCTTTCACGCTGCTGACAGCTTTCCTTCGTTAGTTGGATCCCGTAAGTATAAACTGGCCTTACGAACAATATGTTTACATTGAAGCTGTAGTCTTCAGCCAGAGTTCGTAAAGTGTGTTGAAACTAGTAGACAGAAATTGGGGTTTTAGAGTTAACCCCATTCTGTTCTTTTAGACAATGTCTTTTGTAGTCTAGGCTGTGAATTCAGGATGTAGACAAAGATGACACTGTGAAGCTGGTCTTCCTGTTGCTACTTTCCAAGGGCTGAGATTATAGGTGTATACCTCCACACCCGCATGACTAACCTTGATTTTGAATCTTGGTGTTTCTTGGCCTATCAAGAAGTTTCCTTTATCTCAACCAATATCTGCTAAGAGGACCTAATTTATACAAGTAGATATTTTGGCCAGCTCCTGAGTCTGAATGCTAGTTTTATGTTAGGCCTAGAAGCAGCCACATAGACTCAGCCACATAGCCGCTGGATATGTCATTATACTTCTCAGGGCTTTTTTTTTTTTTTTTTTTTTTTTTTTTTTTAGTTTCAACAGAAATAATTCAAATTATTTTGATTTAAAAAGGTTACTGATTCAGATAACTAATCAGTAGAGCATGCGAGTTTTCAGGCATGATAGCAATAATCATGAAAGAGTTGTCTCTATAGAAGATGTAGGTGGGAAAGCTTTAGTAGTAAAGGTGGTTGTTTAGTTTGCTTTAGCAAAATACTCTGATTTCATAAAGAAAAAAAAACTTGGAAAGAAAAGAGTTTATTTTGCTTACATATCTAGGTCACAATCCACTGTGGGAAGTCAGGGCAGGAACTGAAGCAGAAACTACAGAAGAACACTACATTTGCTCAGCTAGCTTTCTTAGGTGGCTCAGGATCACCAGCCTAGGGACAGTGATGGCCACGGTAGTGGCCCACATCAATCATCAACCAAGACCTCTCTCACAGATGGCCACAGCCTAGTCTAACTGAGGCAACATTTTTCAGTTGAGATTCCTTCTTTCCTCGTGACTGTAGGTTGTGTTAAATTGACCATTAAAACTAACCAGGACAGTAGAGACTGCCTAGGTCCCGGAGGCCTGGATCTGCGGAGGTGAGGCAGAGCTAACTACTGGAAACCTCACGGTGGGATTTGCCCAGCCTAAGGCATAAGAGTAAAGAGATGGGCCTGGGTTCAAACCCAGATAAAGCAGATAAGGAGCACCTAAAAAAAGAGAGGTTGCAAGTAAGGGTCATGATCCCTGTACAGAAAGAGTCCAAAGGCCTGTGGCAGACCCTCTCATTTCAGTGTGCTCAGGCACTGAAAGGAGGAGCAGGAGAGCTCATTTGAGGACTCTGTGTCCCTTGACCTTCAGAGTTTTCATTATGCTTGCCATTGCTGACATTCAAGTGCATTCAGAACCTAGCTACTTTTTTTTTGCTAGATTCCTTCCTTTTATTTTCATCTATCTATCTATCTATCTATCTATCTATCTATCTATCTATCTCTTCATCTATCTATTTATCTATCATCCATCCATCAATCTATCTATCCTCTGTCTATCTTTATCTATAATTTATTTATGTATGTATTGACACACATGTGTCACAGCATATGTGTGGCAGTCAGAGGCTAACTTGTGAAATTCTGTTCTCTCCTCCTGCCACGTGGGTCCTGAGAGTTGATTGAACGCAGGCTGTCAGGCTTGGCAATAAGCATCTTTACCCACTGAGACACATCCCTGGCCCAAAAATCCATCTCTTTAACCAATAGCTATTTCTTAACAGCCTACCAAGTGTTGCTTGAGGTGCTGGGGTTGAAATAGCAAACAACGAAGCTTGTGTACTATTGGAGGGAACAGACCATAGGCACAGGAGTAGCTCTAGCCTTAGAAGCACTGAGAAGCATCATGTGGGAAACTAGAGCATGGTGCAGATAGCAGGAAACTTTTGGGTTTTTTTTTCCTTAAATTTTTTTTTTCATGCAATTCATTTTGGTCATAGTCTTTCCCCTTGCAGTGCCAACTCCTCCCAGATCTTCCTTACTTCCTTATCCATCCACCTTTGTGTTCTTTCTCTTAAAAAAACAAAACAAAACAAAAAAACCTCCAAAACTAAAAATCAAAGCAAGCAAGCAAGCAAGCAAACCAACCAAACAACAAAGCCCCAAATGAAACAGCAAACACCAGAACATGCACAAAACCCGTGAAGTTCATTTTGTGTTGGCAGCCACTCCTTGGTGTGGGGCCTGCTCTGGAGTGTGGTTGACACACTCAGTGTCTCTCTGTTGGAGAACACCAGGCACCACTTGCAAATAAATAGCTTTTAGGTTGGGGGTGGGGCTTCATGTCCACTTCCCCTTCTGAGTGGTGGGATATTGTCTAGTTTGAGTGACAGCCTGTCCTGTGTGTGCTGTCACAGCCTCTGGGAGTTCACAGGTGTATCAGCTCTGTTATGTCCGGAAGATGCAGTTTCCTTGGAGTCATTCACCACCTCTGGCTCTTACAACTCCCCTTCCCCCTCAGCATAGATCCCTGAGCCTTTAGGGAAGGACAGTAGGAAAGTCTTACATCTAGAAGTAGAGCAAGGACCTGAAGGAGCTCAAGCAGAAAGGTCAAGGACAGGGAATGGCAAGTGCAGTCGGCCTGTGCTGGATGTGCCTGGACTCCACAGGAGGACAGCCAGTATTTCAGGGAAGGGGAGGATTTTAGGAGAGGCCTCGAGTGGCAGGAGACGGGGAGATCTTCCAGCTCCCAGAGACTGCTCTGAATCAGAGGATGATTGCCTTCTGACCCTTCTAAAACACCAGCTCTTTGTGTTCAAGGTCCAGAGGGTAGAAAGGGAATGAATCAGAGATAGGGCTTTTGAGACTTTGAGAGCTCAGGGTGAGTAAGACGGAGATAACAGTGCTCAGGCCAAGTGGAATCCCATCGTGCAGACACACCCTGTTCGCATTTCATTACTATCTTTAAACTGCAGTCTGTGCTGAAGGGGAGTGTGGGGTCACACCTCCTCCCTGTAAGAACCCCCTTCAGATCTCTGCACTTTCTGCCTAGATGGAGAACATGCAGGTTTGGCACACAGGGGTATGAGATCAGAGAATTTTGCAGCTGATACTTTCTTTAAAAGGAATTCCCACTTTCTCCCTTACTTCACAGTGTCAGGGGACATTTCTTCCAGCAGAAGGCTGTCATGCTCTGAAGTTTCCCTGATCTGTTCTTTATATGAATTGGAGTTGCCTGTTAGGATGAATAATTGCATAACTCCAAGACACAGAAGATGCTTTGTAATGATGTCTACATGTGTCTCTTTCCTGCATGTTAAAGTAAAATTTCTTGGAAAAAAATGTCACTATTTATTTTAAACGATGGTTGATGGTTGATTTTGTTTTCTCCTAAGCTTTTGTTGTTGAATGGAGATGTATTTTATCATGAAAAAAAAAAAAAA
>NW_026596073.1:2114637-2143886 GCF_907164565.1 Psammomys obesus | reverse complement strand
TTTTTTTTTAAACTGTTGAAAATACGCTTCGTTATTCCTTCCATATTTGATATGGTTACATAGTGATAGTTTTGTTGAAATAATGTTACTCCACATGATTCTCTTGTATCCAAAGCAAATACTAGTTTCTAGTTTTTATATTTTTCTAATAGGATTATGCAGGTCCCAGTTATGAAGTGCATTCATTCTGCTATAGCTAGAAGGCTTGGCAAGTTATTGCTAATGAAGCACTGTATACCTTATTAGGTGTGCTAAGCCTTTTTTTTTTTATTTTTAACAAAGGTAACTGAAAAAAACAAGCCAATGGAACGTTTTGAAAACATTTTATCTTGATTTTTTCCCTTTTTCTTTCTTTTCTTTTTTTTTTTTTGCTTTTGGTTTTTGGTTTTTCGGGACAGGGTTTTTCTGTGCAGTCTTGGCTGCCCTTGACTCACTTTGTAGACCAGGCTGGCCTCAAACTCACAGAAATCTGCTTGCCTCTGTGTCCTTGAGTGCTGAGATTACAGGTGTGCACCACCACACCCAGATTTATCTTGACTTCCTAATATAAGGAAAAAAATTAAACCTGATTAGCACAATGATCCCTTTTTAAACTTTATGGAGATGGACATTGTTTATTTTTTTCCATTAACAAAACTGTAGTTTCACCCTAACAGCATCTTCATATCATTCAAACTAGTTGCTACTATTAAAGTCTACAATGAAAAATACTAATAAACTATGGCACAATTTGCCTCCTAATATATATATTGATTTTAATGTTTTCCAAAAAGTGTTTGAAATCAGAGTGACAAAACTTGCAGCTATTTTACTGATGAATTTGAATCTACCCAGATATAATAAATCATTGTGAATATTCTTTCTCTCAAATAACCCTGATATATTAGTTAGCTTGAGGGGTACATCATCATTAGCATTTCTTGGGACACCCAAAAGTCTTATTGTCTGTATACCTGTCACAACTTTATTCTCAGGGAGGCAGATTTCTCAAATGAGAAAATCCCGTCCTCATTGTCGATCTTTTATCTTCATTTCATAAGTAAAACTAGTATCAAATATTTCTGGAATTCTAAAACTCAGAACAATCCTTGCATTGCTCAGTCATTCAATAACTTCCCTTCTATATCCTTACCTCCCACTGAATTGAGAAAGAGAATTTTACATCTTGCATGTCTCTATTTAGAAAACACCTTTGCCTTAGCACCTGTTGCTTATCACCAGTTGGAAAGTCATTGTCATGTGAGCTCTCTAATCCCTGCCATTCACAGTCTTTATTTTTTAGAAAAAAAAATTTCAAGAGGATTATATTTGCTCAAAAATAATTACAAACCTCCTCACCAAGAACTTTCTTGCAATTAGAAAATGTCATGGGAGCTTCTGAAGGGGTGAAACAACCTGAAGTCCTAGCCAACTATGACACCTACAATGACCAGCATTGTATGATAATCCTAAGCGTGCAGTGGTGGGACACAAGCCTTGGTAGCTAACAGCTCTCTAATTGGTGTAAAGCCTGTTCAGTAAGAGGAAAATCATGCCTGATACTGGCAACCTAATCTACTACTCATGGATACTGAAGTCATATATCTTAGAGGAGAACCAAAAACCGCCACTCTACTAAACCAGCACAATCCCGAGCTCCATTCTATACATTTATCCTCACACTCACAGGTAAGTAAAGTCCTTGTCCATCCTACAGTAAACTTCTCTTTGCAGCAGGCAGAGACCATTTACAGAAAGTCACAGTCAATAAAAATACAGAGTTATAGAGTTAGTCCCAACTGATGTATGTAACGCACAACTTCCACACCTGAGACTCATGGCAGAAGAAGAGGCTGAAAGATTGTAACAACCAGAGAAATAAGGATTTTGGGGGAGATTAGTTTCCTAGTTATATCGGAGACCATAACCATAAAATCTCACCAGCATGACTGCTTAAAGGAGAACTGAACAAAGATGACACCAACTGACATACTAAATGGACAGGAGAAAGCTCATGAGGCCTCCACCCTGCACAAAAACACCACAAGCAACTAAGGAGTGCTGAGAGTGGGCGAAATAGTCTTCCCCAGGGAAGAGCTCACCAATTAGTTGTTCAGTATCCAATGGCTAGCCCTGAAAACATACGTGCAAGGAACATTACGCAGTCTAAGAAGGCTGCTCTTGTTTAGGAACATAAGTTGTGTGTGTGTGCTCGCGCACGCGTGTGTTCCCTGTGTGACTCTGTGTGTGCAATAACAATGAATGAAAAACAGAGGTCATGAGTTTAAAAAAAGCAAAGAAGCAAAAGGAGGGTTTGAAGGGAGGAAAGGGAAGACAGAAATGATGCAATTATAGTATAACCTCAAAAAAAAAAGAAATAATTTAAAAATTATGTAGGGCAGGAAAAAGAACAGAACTATGAAAGAGGGCCACCTGCCCATGCCTGACTGGACCATTCCTCACAGGGCAAAAAAGTTCATTGGAATTAGGATGTGTTTTTCTGGAGCCCATAGCCCCGTCTACCTCTGTTCTGGCTCTAGAGGCCTTAGAATTCTCCACCCAGTGCACCTGCCTTCCCGGGGCTGCCCCCACTTCCTGCTTGAGCCCATCTCTTAAAGGCTGACAGTTCAAGGGTGGGACTGTCCCCATAGTATGAGTGGATAAGACTTTGGTGTCCCTATATATACAATCAATGGCCTGTAGTTGTAGAGGGTGGACAAGGGAAAAGGCCACCTGCCACCTGCCTTTCAAAAGCCACTTTCTGTTGTAGAATTCTGAGAAGCCCAGAGCTTTAATTTTTCAAACATTACTTCTCGTGTGACTGTAGAGTTTGTCTGTCAAAAACCTCTGCACTCTCATTCCTCTTAGTCTAGAATGATCTCTGGACATGCACAACTGTAGTGTGATGCCTGGACCTTTCCAAACAAAAGCGTGGATACTCTCAAGTGAGTCATCCATTATTCTCTTCCATGCTGTAACTGCTTAAAAAGGCCCAAATGGAATCATTTCACAAAAATCTCTTCTGCTTGGTGTTATTTGTGTTTCCAGTATTCCTATTGGGACACAAATTAGAAGTTTGTGAATCAAATCTCTTTTGATTTTCAATTGTTCAAATGTGTAGGTCAGTTAAGAACCCCAATGGATGCAATTTTTAGAAATAAAAAGATAAAAATGATCAAAAGTCATGCCTGCAATCCCTGCTCTGTACAATGCACACACTAGCACTGTATAAAGGAAACCGCTTGGCTTGGCCAGGACTGGCTGTTGGCGCTGAAGTGTTGGACGAAGTGGAGACCCTTGCTGCATTCAAAGAGCTGTGTGTGATTTTGCATGTGTGTGTGCATGCACTCACACCCTGGCGTGTATAATGGAGAGAATATGTGAGTCAGTTCTTTCCTTCTTCCATATGGGTCTTGGGCATCAAACTTGGTGGCATATGCCTTTGACCACTGAGCTATCTCATCAACCCCCAACATTTTTTTCCTGATACAGGTTTCTATTAACATAATCAGTTAGCATAGTCATTCTTTTGCTTCTTTGAAATAATTTATATAAGGAAGGGATTGCTGCTTCTGTAAAATTTTGGGAGCACGCGTGTGAAATCACTTGTGTGTTGGTTATTACTTTTCCTTTAGTTCAGCTTGAGGAAGATTTCAGTTATTTTGATTTGTGCTATGGTTATAACCTTCCTGTTTTCTATTTTAATTCCAGATTTATTATTCATGTCTAAATTTTAGGATTTATTGGCATATAATGTCTTAACATTTTCTAATCTCTGCTGTAGTGATAGTTGCTTGCATGTAGTCTTTTATTTTGTGTAACTGGAAAAGGGTAGACTATACTTTCCAAGTGTGTGGAGAAAGTCAACCGTAGGGTGCCGGACCCTCTGCAGTCATTGTGGTCATGGGACCTGCTTTAAAGAATGAACACTGAGCTATACCACTGCTAGGTATATACCCAAAGTTTGCTCAAGTACACAAAAGGGATATTTGCTCAACCATGTTTATAGCAGCTTTATTTGTAATAGCCAGAACCTGGAAACAACCCAGATGTCCATCAATGGAGGAATGGATACAGAAATTGTGATATTTTTACACAATGGAATACTACTCAGCAATCAAAAAGGAGGAAATCATGAAATTTGCAGGCAAATGGTGGGACCTAGAAAAGATCATCCTGAGTGAAATATCCCAGAATGAGAAAGACAAACACGGTATATACTCACTTATATAGACCTATAAGATATAATAAACATAATGAAATCTGTACACCTAAAAAAGATAATCAAGAGAGTAGATATGGGGTAAGATGATCAATCCTCGTTTAGAATGACAGATGGGATGTGCATTGAACGTATGACAGGAGTCTACTGAGCGCATTGGAAAGACTCTAACTAGCAGTGTTTTCAAAGCAAAGACTCATGACCAAACCTTTGGCAGAGTACAGGGAATCATAAGAAAGAAGGGGAGTTAGTCTGATGAGGAAAGGATAGGAGCTCCACAAGGACCAAAGATATCTGGGCACAGGGTCTTTTCTGAGACTGACATGCAACCAAGGACCATGTATGAATGTAACCTAGAACCTCTGCTCAGATGTAGCCTGTGGTAGCTCAGTAACCAATTGGTTTCCCATAGTGAGGTGAACAAGGACTATTTCTAACAGGAACTCAATGACTGGCTCTTTGACCTCCCCACCCCCCAAGGGAGGAGCAGTCCTGTTAGGCCACAGAGGAGAGCTTTGCAGCCAGTCCTGAAGATACCTGATAAAACAGGATCGGATGAATGGGGAGGAGGTCCCCCCTATCAGTGGACTTGGCAAGGGGCACGGTGGAGAGGAGGGAGGGAGGGAGGAACTGGGAGGGAATGAGGGATCGGGACACGGCTGGGGTTCAGAGTTAATAAAATGTAACTGATAAGAAAAAAAAATGCCATGACTGAATTAATTTTTAAGTGGATCAGCTGCTACCAAATAAAAATGTTGCATGGGACACCAAACCCCTGCCTTCCTCCCATAGTTTAGGCTTCTCCACTGTTTGCCTCATCTGTTCTCTTCCAACTCTATCAATCCTACTTCCTCTCCCTGCCACCATGTAATTATGAATCCCTGATCCTACCCTTTTACCCAAATCCAAAATACTTAAACTATTCTTTCTCAGTTTATATTGGAAAATACAGTAGTTGTTTTCGGGTTTTAAGTACTACAATAAAACATCATGGCTAAAATAAATTAAAAAAAAAAAAAAACGAACACTGAACCAAGTAAGGACTCGCTGTTGGTGCGAGCCCAAAATGCATCTGATTTACTCCTCCCCACTTTTTTACTGTTTCTCAAGGTAGCTAATCAAGCAATTTTTTTTCTTAAAGAACCAGATAATAGATATTTCAGGTTTCTGCAGGCCTTGTGGTCTCTCTTGCAGCTATATAACTCTGCCACGAAAACAGCCACAGGCAAGCCCAAGTGAGCATGACTGCTGTGATCTGGGGAGTCTACACTTATGGATGTAGAGATTTGAATTTCATAAACATTTCACAGAATCTTCTTTTTCCAAAAGAAGTCTTGACTCTTTAAAAACATAAAAATAAAATTAAAAAATTAAAAAAAAAAACAAAAAAAAAAACCCAAACAGTCTTAGCTCCCAGGTCAGACAAAATCCTGCAACGGGCCAATTTGTTCCACAGTTGTAGTTGCTTTTTTTTTTTTTTTTTTTTCTCTGATGGAAACCACTTCAAAAACCTGGTTCCCAGAGGGAGGTAAAACATAGCAAGTCCCCTGACTGACCTACAGAGGATATCCGGTGTTTGGGAAAAAAAAAAAAAAAGAAAAACTTGTTATTTTAAGCCACTCAAGTTGCTTTCTAAATTACACCCTGACCCAGCTCAATCTAACACAGTAATTCTGCTTTAAAATGATAAGGTAACTACAAATCATGAGAAGACAGAAGTCAATGGGACAAAAGGAGCTGAGAAATGGCCAGGATTTGAGACTGGTAGTTTAAGAGCTCATTAGAATTCTGACACTTCATCCATCTCTTTCACTGAAAACTTTTATCTTTAAATCCTGGACATCTACCTATTCACACATTTAATAATGTGATCACTCCTCTTTTGGGGCTGTCGGAATGTTGACAATGAACAAAAAGTTATAGCAGGATTTTTGTGTAGATCGGCAACTGGCGTCAGAATGTCAGCAAGGCCAAAATAAGGAGCTCTGTTAAGACATTCCATCAACAAAAATATCTCTTCTATCTCTGCCATGGCAACACCAAAACAGTAAAGAATATGTAATATGTAGTATCCCTGTTTGAACCAGGATGCTAACACTCACGCAGCCAGCAAGAATCTATTTTGGTGGCAAGAAGGGGCTATTGCTGAGGAGAGATTGTTTGGATCCCATAGCATTTGTTGAACATCGTCATTTGTTCAAGGCAGAATTGAGAGATAGTGTACTCCCTCTCCACGGGCTCAGGACTGTGCAGCTATCCCGGGTATCTGCTACTGTTGGGGCCTTGACTTGCACACAGCTGACATTTGTCCAATCACCTCCCCACTCCCAACTCCCTAGACGGGCCAGAGCAGGACAGAAAAGAGATGGTGGTGCCTAGAGTTACACGTGTCAGAGCCTCTTGCCCTAGAAACGTTGATGGGGAAACAGTCCTTATTTGATCATTTCTGGGGAGAGGAAAATGAAAATAAGTTGTGTGCAGAATCTCGCTAACTCCCTCGGGGCAGCTGAGTGGGAGAAAGAGGCTCTTTGAAAAACTTACAGTTTATTCTTACAAAACAATGTAACCTCTAAGAAGTCGAAACATTTGGAGAAAGTACAGAAATGAAAAGCATTATTGTGTGAAGTTCAAACTCTCAGGGGGGGAAAAGGTGTTCCATAAATAGGCTCAGACTTTGCTTTTTGCCTTGGAAATCCTCTGGGCTACAAAATGATTTGTTTGAATATGGCACTTAAATATTTAAATGTAGCAGGCCCTACGTGTTTAGTTTCTTTGTTTAACTGACGCATAGTTTCCCAACTATGTAGTGACTGGTGTGAAGTGTGGGGCTGTTCTATATTTATGTGGTTCAGCTTTCCAGAGACTTGGATTCTGGCCTTCAGTATGTACAGTGTTGTTCCTCTGCAGCAGTGGTCACAGATACTCAAACATGTGTATGTGTATAATTTTATTGTAAATGTGTGTGTGTGTATCATGTATGTATGAGGACATGCTTGTGTGTGTATACGCACACATAACCGCACACATGTGGATGCCAGAGGTCAACCTCAGATCTCCTCTGTATCATTCTCTACCCCATCTATCTATGTATCTATCTGTTTAGAAGCAAGTTTCTCACTGAGCCTGGAACTCAACAGTTGGCTGAACAGACTTGTCAGCAAGCTCCTGGTACCTATCAGTTTCCACCTCCACCACCAGACTCCTAGTGCTGAAGTCACCACCATGCTTGGCTGTACACGTATGACATGGACGTAAACATTTGTCCTCATGCTTGCATGGCAGGCACTTTCCTGGCTGAGCCATCTCCCTAACTCCAAGTACATTAGTACTATATTCCTAAAGTATATTGTGTATATTCTGATACACAATTAAAAACACAAAATTATATTCTTAAAAATATATACTTTGTTTATAAAAATTCAGAGATTTCAGAAAATTCCAAGTAACATCTCTGGTTTTTGTTATTGTTGTTTTTTTTTTTTTTTTTTTTTTTTTTAATGTGGAAATTCAGCAGCTGCTAGGTAAATCTTTTAATTATTTATATTTTAAGCCACAGTTTTTTTTAGTGTATGGATTCTTTGTGCAAGGCCAGTATGCAATCTGATGCAACAATGGTCACCCAGGAACATGAAACAGCCATGAAAAAAAGGATTGAAAAATAATTAGCTAGCTGATTTTGTTTCAGAAAAAATGAAGAAAGTGTTTTTGAAGAGAAAAAAAAACCCTCAGTGTGTGGTTTTGTACAGAAGTGAATCTGTTGTCTAACAAAGGTTTGGCTATCTAGACATCCTGTCACACAAATACTTTAAAATAAAGAGAGGCAAATGTGGATTCCATGGACCGGCCGTGAAATCACTGAGTACGTGGAACCTCTCCCCGGGGTGGATTGCTGTTGGATAGAGGTCAGCAATGAGAATATGGCCTGGAGGAATCATGACTTGGTGAGAAAGCAGAGAATCTGAAAGGGTGAGCTCTTGTCTACCAACAGACCTTTATTAACCTCTAGGGAGATTGTCTTTGCTTTAGAGAAAGTAGTTCTCACTCCTGGGAATTCGAGCCCAGGGCCAAAGCATACAAAGCAAAACAAAATACAAAATGAGCTTGAGAGACAAAAGACAGCAATAAAGGGTTGATTCCATAAAGCACATGGTGGATTCCATAGTGGGCAATACTCCGATTAGATGTAATTTTTCAATCAAGTTTATGTCTTAAGATACAAGGAACTAAAAAACACACACACACACGCATATACACACAAGCTCTAGGTAGAACTGTAAAAAAAAAAAGAAGATACAAGGAACTTTGTAGCTCTAGTTAGGAAGCTGTGTATATCTTAGAGTCCATAAATAGGCTCTCATGCATCTATGTATTCCATAGGAGACCATTAAGCTGAACTATTCCAGGTAGTGTCTCCAAATGATTAACCTGGAAGAACCTGCTTCCTAAAAGTCTGCCTTGTTTTCTGCTATGGCTATTGCTCTAAATCAAATTTAAGACCAGACAAGTACTACTGGCTGAATCATGGCCCCATTCAACTATTGAAGCCTTAATGACAGGGCCTCAGAGTGTAAAGGGTGGAAGTGGGGTCTTTAAAGAAGTGCTTATGTTAAAATGAGGCTTCTAGATTTTAAGACTATCGGTTAAAAAAAAATAGTGTTCTTGTACAAGACAGGCACACACACAAATACCACACGACAGCAGGAGAGAGAGAGAGAGAGCGTCGTACAATATATTTTGATCATAGTCAGTCCCTACTCCTTCCCAGTCCCTCCCAGATGCATGCCCACTCCCACAGACCCCGACCTCAAATCCTCTAGTTTTTGAAATAACGTGCCGAGTCTAATCTGAGCTGGCCATACATGGCAGGGGTGGGCCATCTACTTGTGGACTTACGTAGGGCCATGCCTTTAAAGAAAACTCCCAACTAATTGGGAGGAAGAGAAAGAGCGGTATTGAGAGTGAGAGTATCATCAGAGTGCCGTGGATACGAGCAAAAGGGGTCAACAAATTTAAAAGGCAGCCACGCAATACTTCCTGTTTATCAGAGCTCTCCCACCAAGAACCATGTAGGCTAATGCAATTGCTCTTGGTCGCCTCCCAAAATTGACGGTGAGACCTCGTTGCTCAAGACACCACACTCACTGGTTACAGGACACAGAAGGGTAAATTAAGTCAGTATTGACTAAAAAGCTTCTTCCCTGTTGGCTCTCTAGCATACTGCTGGAAGGTGCTTTATTGTGAGGGTGTCGTCACCAACAGTCCTACCTAACTCTGAACTCTGTGAACTCCAATAATATGTCCATGGGTGAAATAGTGGCATGGATATTATGGAGGGAAACAACCTCTTTCTGATTGTACATGAGGCCTGCTCCACAAGAGAAAAAAAGGTCTGGTATTGTCACTCTGGTCAAAACAACAATAGGTCAGGGAGCTCACAGGCCCTCGGGGTGACCCTACTCCTGATATTCTCTTAAATGAACTTAGGATCAAATTGTCCTCTATATTGGTGTGTCCACACACGTAGATTAGTGTAGCTCTCAGACCTCATCAGAGAAGTTTCTCTGTGCAGTGAATGGCAATAAATGCAGAGACACACAATCGGTCGAAAAACAGAGACAGTGTCAGTGGAGTGTTGAGTCACAAATAGAACTTGTGTATTATACCTCCCTCCCAGACCATCGCAGAAGAGGTGTGGACATATTGTAGGAGCTGCAAGTCAGGGAGGACCCTGTGAAATGGTGACTTCTGGACACGGCAGGATCGCTGTACTCATGAGCTTTAGAGCATCTGTGGTTGTATGCACAGGACCTACAAAAGACCAAGCCACTTTCTGTTCCAGCAAGGGGAAAGGTTCATGAGCCCTCCCCCTGAGTAGCTATGGGCAGTTTATGGTTTCTCCAGAAGGAAAAGCCAGTCTTCTTTAAAGATATGGCCCTTAGGAAGCTGGTGAGTGGATGACCCAGACCCAATAGTATATGTGCAGTTCAGATTTGATTCAGTGTGTTATTAAAAGAAAAACAGAGGACACTGGTTGAAGGTGCAGGGAGGTGCGCATGGATCTGGGAGGGAGTGGAGGATGAGTAGAGAGTGACTATGGTCAAAATATTGTGCAGGAAGTTCTCAAAGAATTAAGAGAAAATATACTAAAATGATCCAGAGACTGGAGAGATAGCACAGTGGTTAAAAGCACTTGCTGTCTAGAAGACCTGAGTTCAATTCCCAGTACCCTTATTAGGTGGTTTACAACCACCTGTAACTCCAGCTCTAAGAGGATTAAATGCCTCTGACCTCTGAAGATAGCCACATTCGTGTGTGTGTGTGTGTGTGTGTGGTGTATACACACACACACAAAATAAAAAATCTGCAAATTTTTTTTTGTTTTGGTTTGGCTGGGTATTTTTTAAAATTTTTTATTAATTACACTTTATTCATTTTGTATCCCCCCATAAGCCCCTCCCTCCTCCCCTGCCGATCCCACCCTCCCTCCCCTTTCTGCATGCATGCCACTCCCCAAGTCCACTGAGAGGGGAGGTTCTCCTCTCCTTTCTGATCTTAGTCTATCAGTTCTCATCAAAAGTGGCTGCATTGTCCTCTACTGTGGCCTGGTAAGGCTCCTCCCCCCCTCAGGGGGAGGTGATCAAAGAGCAGAACAATCAGATTATGTCAGAGGCAGTCCCTCTTCCCATTACTATGTAACCCACTTGGACACTGAACTGCCATGGGCTACATCTGTGCAGGGGTTCTAGGTTATCTCCATGAATAGTCCTTGGTTGGAATATGAGTCTCTGGGAAGTTCCCTGTGTTCAAATTATCTTGTTCTGTTGCTCTCCTT
Source organism: Psammomys obesus (assembly GCF_907164565.1). Lineage (NCBI taxonomy): Eukaryota > Metazoa > Chordata > Mammalia > Rodentia > Muridae > Psammomys > Psammomys obesus. The sequence continues at coordinate 2,132,853 of NW_026596073.1, read as the reverse complement.
GTGGAGTTCCCGTCCCCTCCAGTTCTTACTATTTCCCACTTCTTGCATAAAATTCCATTCACTCTGCCCATCAGTTGGCCATCAGGCTCAGCATCTGCTTTGACAGTCTATACTGCAGAGACTTTCAGAGGCCCTCTGTGGCAGGTTCCAAGGTTGTTTCCTGTTTTCTTCTGGCTTTCAGAGGCCTCTGTAGTAGGTTCCGAGGTTGTTTCCTATTTTCTTTTTCTTCTGATGTCCATCCTCTTTGCCTTTCAGGATGGGGCTGGAGAGATGGCTCAGAGGTCAAGAACACTGGCTGTTCTTCCAGAGGTCCTGAGTTCAATTCCCAGCAACCACATGGTGGCTCATAACCATCTATAATGAGATCTGGTGTGCAGGCAGAATGACATATAAATAATAAATAAATCTTAAAAAAATGAATGCTTCTCATCATGCTAAAAAATTTTTTTTTAAAAAGAAAAACAACCACTGCTTTATTATAATTACAAGAGAAATACGTTAATACTTTAAAATTAAATATTAGCCTTTCTGAGAATCTAGTACTGAAAGTCCACTTATTTTAACCTAGCTGCTCTTGTATTCAGGGGGTCCATGTCTCTGATCCTAACAATAGAGAGGTTGCAAAAGATCATTATTTTGAGGCTGACAAAATAGTTCAAGACCAGGCTGGGCTACACAGCTTGACCCAGTCTCAAGGGGGAAAAAGCCTTCTTAAAAAAATGGGCCTTTATTGATAAAAATGATAACAATACTTGTATACTTTTGGTTTCATGAGGCTATGGATAATTTTTGCACTTCAAATATACAGAGAGAAAAACACAGGTTATAAAATTTTCTGTGATTGCACAGGTCAAAACCTTCAATGAAATGATTATTTTTATTTTTTCTTTTAAGATTTACTTTGTGCATTTGTGGTAGCAGAAGGATTGATTAAGGCAGTACTCATTTCCTCTTTCTTTTCATCCACTTGGGTGGCTAATTCTTTGAGAGATGAACCCCTGCTTGGATGTAGCCCATGGTAGCTCAGTATCCAAGTGGGTTCCCTAGTAAGGAGAACAGGCACTGTCTCTGACATAATCTCAGTGGCTGGCTCTTTGACCCCCCACCCCGAGGGAAGAGCAGCCTTGCTAGGCCACAGAGGTGGACATTGCAGCCAGTCCTGAAGATACCTGATAAGCTAGGGTCAGATGGAAGGGGAGGAGGACTTCCCCTATCAGTGGACTTGGAAAGGGGAAGGGAGAAGATGAGGGAGGGAGGGTGGGATTGGGAGGGAATGAGGGAGAGGGCTACAGCTGGGATACAAAGTAAATAACCTGTGATTAATATAAAAATTATATAAAAAAAAGACAGTGCTCTGGAAAAGCTTGTCTTCTCTCAACTGCACATAAAGCGGAATCAGAACCCACGCGTGCCTAGAACAGGTCGAAGGGGTTAAGACAGCTTTGTTCAAAGCTCTGTCTGCAGCAGTCACCCAAAGGCAGAGGATTTTCTCAAGCTGCATTTATGTTCACTCACACACCAGATGGATGCTCCATATGTTAGAAATCTAGGTGGCATTGAAATGTGGTCTTACAGGCAAGAAAGATGGCATTGGCCAAGCAGTCAAATCCAGGTGTTGGGTAAAAAGAACTGTGTTCTTAAGTAAGGCTTAGCCACAAACAAGTTAAGAAATATACTAATGATTGAAATTAGTACCCATTTTTGAGCTTTTATTATACACACGTCTTGAAATACCATGCATGGTGTCACCAACCCCTTTCCCCAAGGTTGTGGTCACTGTCAAGCACCGTTTGTGTAGCATCCATGCTGCAGTATGAGAGGTCTGAAGAGTTAGGCCTGGCCTGTGTTGTTTTAACTGACTCATCCAGGAATGTGGTGTAACTTACCTGGTCCTGTTTCTCAGTCCTGAAAGTTCTATTAAGCTGTCTGCTGGTTTGTGAGAAGAGATGTTTAGTTGCTAGTGATCTTCTTGGTTGTACCATCCTTCTACCTTCCCTGAATCCAGCATTTACCCCACAGGTTCTGCATGTTATGGAACCCTAGAAGCTCAGACTCTCCTTTCTGCCATGAGTGGTAGCATTGTCCATCTCTCACCTTCCTACCCGAGACTTGGTTTTCAGTCATGTCCTCTCAGGCCTTCTTTGGACTCCCAGGGTCCAAGTCGTTTTCTTGCATTTTCTATGCTCCCATCCCCTTCCATCTTCTCTTTCTCCACTCCACTCTCCTTTTCTGTTTTCCCTTCCTCTCCCCTCCTCTTCTTTTCTCATAATCATTCTCATTTCTGACTTCCACTTAGAGCCATAACTGATGATCTCCTCCCAGCTGTATTATGAATACTATGTATTGATGACTTCAATTCTGATTCTTGCTTCCTAGCTTTCTTCAGGCATTGTTAGGAAAAACTGTCTATACATAGAAATGTGCAACATGAAGCTGTGAAATGACTATTTCTGTCAAGCTAATTAACCCGTCTTCTAATCTACATCAGTAACATTTTTTTTATCATTTAAGCTTCAGTTGGGAACTTTCAAGGGCACAGTACATTATACCCACCACTGTGTACTGTGAGACCCCAGAACTCATTAACTTACTGACTGGCTGGATGTCCATACATTTGAACAACATCCTCCCATTTTCTCCACCCCTAGCTACCTCCTAACTACTCATCCACTTTGTTTCTCTCAGATTCCAGGGCTTGAGTGGGGTGGTAGATGTCTGCAATCCCAGTACTTGGGTGACAGAGGAAAGACCATTGTTGCAAGTTTGAAGCCAGGCTCTTCTGCATAGGGATGTACCATTTTAAAAGGAGGAAAGCGAGCTTGATCAGAGCTGACATGGTGAGAGAGACTGTTATAGCCACACTTGGTTTTGAAAACATAAAGAGAGGTTCACTATCTCCTCTCTGCATGGAATTTATTTGTTTCATAATTCTTGTCACTGTGGCAAAGTATTGCCTCCTCAGAGTCGGTCACACTGAACCATATCCTGTTCAGCTTCTTGTCATTAGCATTATACACAGTCATTGGTAATATCGTTTTATAAGTGTGAATAATGGACTCGGATTGCCCATTCACTTTCCTGTTCATATGTCTTCCCGATTTTGAACTTCTGTGATTATTATCTTGTATACACACACACACACACTCTCTCTCTCTCTCTCTCACACACACCTTTTTCAGATTCTACATGTAAAATGAAATAATACTTGGGGGCTGATGAAATGCAGATTTCTATGCAAACTTGATGACATGAGTTTGACCCCAGATCCTATGATGGAAGGAAGGAACTGACTCCTGAAAAACTGTCCTCTGACTTCTGTATACATGTTGTGGAACACACACACACACACTCACACACACACACCATAGTAACAGTAATAATAATGAAAAAATAAATTAATAATGAATAAAATAAATATTTGTAATTCTGGGTGCTATTTCTCCAGTTCCATTCTTTTTCTTACAAGCATAATTTTGTTCATTATGGAAGGATTATACTACATATAGAATATCTTGTTATATGTCACATCATGCCTAGTGGATAAAACACATCATCTAAATCCAACTTTATTTATTCATCCATGGTTAGGCATCTAACCCAATTCTCCAACTTGGCTTTTGTGAATAGTGTAATAAAAATGCTATGCAGGGATCTTTCTTGTATGCTTGCTTCCATTCCTTTGGGATTACCCAGGGGTGCTGTGTAATATCTTATGTGATTCTCATTTTAGTATTTTGAGAAAACTCTGTGCTGATTTACATGGTGGCTGGATTAATTTACTAACAGCATTAAGTGTTCCCTTTCCCCATATCCCTCCTAGCACTTGGACTGTTTGGAGGTTTTATTTTCTACGTGGTAGCCATTCTGACCAAGTTGAAATGACAAAAAAAAAAAAAAAAGTTTTTTTTTTCCCTCCTAAATATGTGAAGAATAAATTGGGATCTTAATGGGGATTGCACTGAACTGTAGAGCTCTGTTGGTAATTTAGCCACTTCACAAGGTTAATTCTGCTAGTCCTTGAGCACGGATGGTTTTCTATCTTCTAGTGTCCTTCCAACCACTTTCTTTAGTGTTTTGAAGTTTTCACTGCACAGTACTTTTGTTTTCTTGGTTAGATATATACAGAGATTTTTTTTTTTTGAGGCAGTTTGAAATGGGATGCTTCTCTGTGTTCTCAGTGCATTTGCCATTAATGTAAAGCTGTTGCTTTTGTATATTGATTTTGTTTCTTTCCATTTTGCGCTGAGTCTAATATAGTCTTCAGGGTTTTTAAGCATCATAGTGTTATATCATCTACATATAGGGATAGTTTGATTTCTTTCTTTTTTGTTTCCATTTCATGTTTTTTTTTTCTTTATTTCTCTGGATAATCATTTAAACAACATTTTGAACGAGAAAATAAAATTCAAACTTCTTTGTATCATTCCTGTTTTTAGAACAAATTGCTTTTAGATTTTCCTGTTTAGTACAAGGTTAGCAATTGGCTTGTTACATGTAGGTTTTATCATGTTATTAGTTACTAGTTTCTTCATGGCTTTTTCTTATAAAGTGCTGTTGAATTTTATCAGTTTCTTTTGTGTTCACTAATATGATCAGGGGATATTTTAGTTATTGTTTCTACTTATGTGACATATTATACTTATTGATTTTACTATGTTAAATCATCCCTGCACTTTGAAGGTGAAATGAAATTGATCCTCATAGATTATCATTTTAATGTGTTAGTTAATGCCATTTAAAAGTATTTCACTGAGGAGTTTTGCATCTATAATCATCAAGGAAATCAGTCTATAGTTTTCTCACTTTGTTGTGTCTATTCAGGTTTAATTAATACCAAAGTATTAATATGTTGCAGGATAAAATTAAAATTTACTATTTGTTTATCTTTTATTAAAGCTGCTGTTAATCCTAAACAGCTGTATAACCAAATCACCACACAGAGACTATGATTTATTTAATTAACCTAGAACACAATGCTGGGCAATAGTTACTCTATCCTAAACCTCCAAGCCCTCATAGTTTCCTAACATTTAGATTTCCCACATTATACTTGCTTTTTAGTGAAATCTTAGGTTCAATTCATTCTTCGTGCGTCTTTCCAAGACCCCTCCTCCAGCCTTGCTCTCCCAGCTCTCTCCTGCCCTTCTCTCCTCCTCTGCTTCCCACACCTTCCTGTCCTCTAGCTCCTCCCTCTCTTCCTGCTTCCTTTTCATTGCTCAACATTGTGGCTGGTTGTTTTATTTTGGCATGTTTACACAAAGTTGAGACAAGTGATGCTTAGAATAAGTATCACAATGCAATGTTCAGATTGAAACCAGAGAGTGGGGGAGAGAAATCAACATTTGAATGAACAAGGGTAAAGTGTATACATTCCAAAAGAACATTATTATCAATACAATTTACTATAAACCAATTTAAATTAACACCAATGTATATATTAATTGATACTTTATTATTAATATAATTTAATTCAAATTAATACCAAAATATTAATTTTATAGAGTGAATTTTGGGAGTGTTCCTTCTTGTGTTATTTTATGGATCAAGTTGAAGAGTGTTGATGTTAACTTTTCTTTAAAGATATGGTTAAATTCAGCCTGGAACCATTAGATAGTGTACTTTTGTTAGGTGGGAGAATTTATTAATGCTTCAATCTCATTGATTTTTATTGACATGTGATCTTTTTGCTGTCTTCTTGATCTAACTTTGATATGTCAAACGCATCTAGAAATTTATCCATTCCTTGATTTTCCAATTTGTGACATGTAAATTTTCAAAATATTTCTTACGGATACTTAGGATTTTAGTGATACCTGTTGTAATATCACCGTTTAATTTCAAATGCTTATTATTTTGTTTCTTTTCTTTCTTTTTTCTAGTTTTGCTTACAATTTGTTATTATTGTTTATACTTTCTAAGAATAAGCTTCTTAGTTTTTCTTTGTACTGTTCTTAATTTTTTTTTTCTTTTTTTGCAGGGTTTTTTCTGTGGCGATCTGGATGTCCAGAATTTGCTTTGTAGACCGAGCTGGCTTCAAACTCAGAGATCTGCCTATTGCTGCCTCTGGAGTGCTGAGATTAAAGGAGTGTGCCACCATGCCAGGCTTGTTATTGTTCTTTTAATCGTCAGTTCATCAGTCTTAGCTTTGATTGTTATCATGCCCTTCCTTCTAATTTTGAATTTGGCTTGTTCACAGTTTTCTACTTTGAGATACATACACATACACACAGACACAGACACATAATGTAGACACTCAAAGCTTTGTTTCCCATTTGTTCTGTGTACTTATGCTTTTATTTTTATTTAAATACAGGAATTAAAATTTTTCTATTTGTGGCCAAGGGACTGAGACAAGATAGGGACCTAGGGAAAAACCTAATACTGTTTTTCTGTTGAAAGAACATTGCAATAAAATGACTCGTGGTGTCATATTGCTATACCAATTGATCAGAGCATAAGAGAAGTGTCTTCTTGCAGTAGACGGGAATTAGTTTAGAGACCCACAGCTGGACAATGTGCAGAGGGTGAGTCTTTGGAGTAACCAGTCCTAAGTGAGATCTCTTCCTCGAATACCTTATTTCAAAGCTCAGAGGTGTATTCAGAAGAGAAGGCAGAGAGTTTGTAAGGGTCAGGGTGGTAGATAACTTTTTCAGTCTCCTCCAGAGCCAACACTACTGATACACATATGGACTGTGGCAACACACACAAGACCTGCACATGGTCAAGCCAGATGGGGTTCCAGCACTGAGAGGGAGGAGTGGATACAGAGTCTGAGCTCTAAACAAAGAAGGTATTTGCAAATGATATCTGCTGGAAAAATCAGTTTTCTCCATTGGCATGTCTCTGGGTATATCAACTACACTCCAGGCCAAGACAATGAGTTCAATGGTGTTTCTAAGGATTTTTCAGGACCAAATGTTTTTCTCTGTTTGGGCTTTTAAAATTTTTACTTGCCATACCACTTTCAACCCTTTTTCTTTGTACCTTTGTCAGGAAGGTTTTCCCTTGCAGATGTGAACTGCTGGGCTGTAATTTGATGAGTCTTTCTGAATCTTTTCATAGGAGAGTCCATTTATATTTAGATGTTTTTGAAAGATATGAGTTACTTCTTCCTTCTTTTTTCTTCTGGTTGTTTCAAATACTTTGTATTCTTCTCCCTTCCTTTTATTTATTGTCGAAGTCACTTTGGAGTTCCATATGTCTTCTGACTTTGGATATGCATAATGCTCCCCTAGATTTGGAGATTTATGCCATTGTCTCATTGAATAATTTTTTTTCTGCCTTTAATTGGCATCATCCCCTTCTTCTACATAAACAATTTCCAATTTGGTGCCTTAGTCATGTTATAGCTTTTCCTTATTAATATTTCAATGCAATGATTCTTGGTGCAGATATTTTATCTGCTTGGTCTATTCTATTCATCAAGTTTTCCACTGAATTTTAGTTGAGTCATTGAGTTTTAAATTTTGAAGAATTTAAATTTTCAAGAATTTTTCAGAATCCCTCATTGCTGAATGCTTTTTTCATGTTTTATCTTCTTTGCTTTACTCATATATTTATTTGTATCCTGTTTGAAGTTATTGATCATTTTTCAATTAATCTTAAGTTGTGTCTTGTATTTCTAGCATTTCATCTACTTTAATATTTTTGGATTTTTATTAAAGAGTTGCAACATTTTGGAGGGCTCAGGTAACATCTTATTTTCCTTATTTTTTGTATTCTTTTGTTGTGACATACATATTTGGGATGGATGTCTTGTCCACATTTACATGAGAGTCTTCTGAATGAGAAGCCTTCTTTTCAGGGCTCAACCCTCAGCACCATTCAGGAAAATATAAACTGCATTTCAGCAATAGCAATAGAACAAATCAGCTACCCCAATGCAATAAAAACTAAGGAGAAAAGACATCTCTAGCCTATAATTCTAGCACCAGGTTGGTGAAGGCAAGAAGATCAGAAATTCAAGGCTACTCTTGGGTATAGAAGGTAACTACCACATCAACAATAATAAAGAGAGAGAGAGAGAGAGAGAGAGAGAGAGGGACAGAAGTGATGTAGACTAAACTCTGAAGGAAGTAATAACGATAGAATAATGACATTTTAAAAAATAGAAATGGAAAAGGGCAAAAAGCAAGGTTAAGAAAAAGGGAAAAAATGAAAATGCTACAAGGAAGTGTAAGAGAAAGAGATAAAAAAATCCAATTTAAATTAGCAATTAAGTGATAAAAATTATGTAAGTTTAAGAGTAATAAAAGCTAAAAATTAAAAACAGCAATAAAATTGAATGTTCTAAAAATCTAAAATCACAGGACTTAAAGAAGAAAAATAAGGAAAAAAAGAAAACAACTACAGATTATCAGTGTTCTCGTCTTTTTCCACTGTCCAGACTGGTTCTGCTCTGGGCTGCATTTACTTTAGGTTACTTCTCTTACTTGCATACCAGAAGCCAATGCTGCCTCTAAGAAGCTTTGCTTCCCAAGGCCTGGTAGGTTCCCACTTGCTCCAGAAGCATCCTGTCTGTGTATTTAGGTACTTGGACAATGTCCAAAACATTGGGTATCCTCAAGAGTATGGGAGAAAGGGGTACCCAAGCATAGCAATGACTTCCGCACTGGAAGACGATATCAAAGGCCATGCAGCGACATGCTTGCCTTGGCTTTCAGCGCTTTCAGGTTTCCCCTGCTGCAGGGAGAAAGCTGTGGAAATTGAGTTGAGCTATTAGACTCAGCCTCAAAGCTCTCAGCCCCTGACTTGCAGCCACACACATCTGCAGGGAGGAACCTTCAGAAACCAAGTGATTGGCTGAGCTCAAAGGACATGGAGTTCTCTGTCCCAGAAGTAATTTGTAAGTGCTGGGCTCACCTTGGAGTCAAGGGCTAACATTACCATTTCCTCTACAGCCCCAACTATTTGCTTTTTAGCGGGTCCATGATCTTGCCTTTCTCCATGTGGTCCTTGTATTTTCACCTCAGAGGGGTGTTTATGGGCTCTCTGATTATTCTTAGTTTCAAATTCTTACAATAGGAATGTATGTATGCGTATGTCTGTGAATGTACCTGTGTGTGTGTGTGAATATGCACTCTCTATATATGTATGTGTGTGTAAATATCCTTCTCTTTCTCCTCTCTTTCTCTCTGTGTATGTAGGTACATATGAAAGGCAGAGGGAAAACCCAGGTGTTTCCATGTTCCACACACCTTACTCTTTGAGATAGGTTATCTCATTGGCTTGAGGTTCAATGAATAGGCTAGTGAGTCCAGTGATCCATCTGTTTCTGCTCCCTCAGCACTGGTATTAAAATTGCATGCTAACATCCTTTTTTTTTTTTTTTTTTTGGCTGGGGTCTGGAGAATGAACTCAGATCTTCATGCTTGCATTATAGGCACTTTACCGAATGAGTGATTACTCCAGCCGTAGAGGAAATTTCTTATCTGGAATTTTGCCCAAGAACTATCTTCTTCATCATTTTAGCTCATATATTGCAAGGACTCAAATGGGAGATTTAGTTTTTCTAAGTCTCTGCATCTTAGGCTTCATGTGGGCCCACTAGTGAGGCGAGCGGGGGATATCTCTGACATGGACTATGTTGCCTGCTTTTTGATCACTTCCCCCTGATGGGACTTCCCTACCAGCCCACAGGGAAGAATGATGAACTCAGTCCTCATGTGAATAGATGAGCTAGGATGTCTGGGTAGGAGATTCTCCTATTCTGAGAAATAGGGGAGGGTGGTGGTATTGGTAGGAGAAGAGGGAGGGCCCTATGACCAAGATGTAAATTGAATTAATTAATACAAAATAAAATAAAATGAATTGTACTGAAATATAAAGGCTTAGTATAATGTGGGGTTTAGTTGGAGCTGGATGAGCAGGGACCTTACACCTTAGCTGTGTATGTGTACTTCTGGTATTTCTCTAAGTAGTATCCTATAGAAGTCCTATAGAATTCTACAGAGCATCTTAAACCATGGTGAATTTATTACAAGAGTCTGGAGGTCTAAAAGACTCACTTTTGAAAACTGTATCTATGCTTTAAAAATAGGAAAAATTGTTTATCAATTAATTATTAAAAAGATTTTCTCTCTCAAGTCCTTGGTCTTGATTTTGCCTTTCCTAGTCACATGGTCACACATCTCTGCTTGCTCTGAATGTCTGCTATCTTTGCCTTCTGTCTGACGTCTGGTTCTGTTACTTTTCATCGGCTCAGGTACAGCCAGCAGTCACCAGACACAGATGGATCTTTTACACTCTCGCTGACTACTGCTGCTATGGCCATTCAAGCTCTCCAGGGAGAAGATGTGATGGGACCAGCATGATAGTCAGATGTCCGACACTGAGCCAATTAGCTTTCTTCCAGGGAGGACTTGTCAGTCCTCATAAATTGTCATTCCTTGTCTCATAAAAAGCCCAGGCTTTCAGTAAACAGCTCTCAGAGAAGAGGGCATGGGCTGAGGGCCGTAAACGAGCCGATGACAAGCAATGTGACAGATGTCTGAGAGAGTTCTAATTCTGAATGTGGTTGCTGAGGAAGAGTTTAGAAAAACATTGTACAACGAGGATCTCTCTCTTTCTCCTTCTGTGTGTGTCTTCCTGTCATTCTTTAATTTACTAATGTTGTCTTTCTTTTGTACTCTTTATTCTTATTTGTTCTGACATAAAAGGCTGAAGGGCTGCAAGAAGCCCACTCACACATATGCAGTTAAAGGTCAACCAGGGAAAAATTAAGAGCCCTGGCCACCCTCAACCTCCTCAAACCAGAGACTTTTTTTCTAAAGCCTGTATTCTTCCAGGGCCTAGTTTTCTTAGAATGTTTTCTACCCTCCAGTCCTAGGACACACTCCTCTTCTTAGAGCCATTTTTGGTGTCTAGATTAGTTTCCCTCCTGCTGAGTTCTGCTTTCTATAATGCAGATTCTGTTCTCTCTCTCTCTACACACACACACACACACACACACACACACACACACACACACAGAGTCACATAGGCTGACAGACAGAGAGACAATGAGAGACAGAGAGAAAGACATACAAACAGAGAAAGTGAAACACACACACAGATACATTTTAATTGCTTGGAGTAAAAGTCCTTGAGGGGTATGAAAACAAGCCACACTGTCACTAGCTCTCCAGCACAAAGATCACAGTGTAGAGAAGCTCCGAGGAAAGACTGCAAAGCTAAGGACTTGAATTTGTGTGGCCCTGTACCCTAAAATAGACATCTAGCTCAATGCACCACAAAGCGTAAGTTATTATTTTGAGAAGTATGCTGTGCAGTTCCAGGATTCTGAAATAAATGACACAGAAAACAATGAAAAAAAAAATCTGTTAAGTAACAGTGACTCTCATCAAAGCCAACCATTCCTAAATGTTTTTATATCAAGTTGAGAAAAAGACGGTACTGTTTTATTGTTATAATCAAGCACTGTTTAAAAAAAAAAGTCCGGAAACCAAATCAGATCCAACATATTGCCTAGCAACTAAAAGAAACAAATAACTTTTGTTTCTTAAGCTGACATTAAAGTACTACCCAAGATTCCTAAAAATACCTGCGCTGGAGTTTGTTTCTCAGCTAATCTTCTTATTCTAAAACATGGTTTCCCCACTTAGAACACGGGATGTTAAAAGTCCTAGGGATTCACTAAGGCTATTACCTGCTCCCAACTTTTCTTCTCTTTGTTTTAAACTTGAAATGACTCCCCCCTGTTATTGACGTTGCGTTCAGTGTTGGCACTGTACAGTCACAAACCGAGTGCCCATAAACAGAGATAGCTTCGCAGATCTTAAGGTCCGGAATGCAACTGTAAAGGGGGAGACACAGCCGCGGGGAGCGGGGGCGCTGGTGACACAGAGTGTGGAGTTCCAAGGGTTTTTACAAGTGAGTTCCCACCAACTGCGCTCTCTTGTTGAGAAACAAGCTCCTGGGGCAAGGACCGGAGTCTGTTTATAGCTCCATCACCGGCTGTGTCCTCATAGCGTTGAGTATAAAAAGTTATGTCTTCAACACTGGGGCCTTGCCTAAATAGGAAGTCTGGAAGTCACCTGAGCAAAGACTTGGCTCTGTGGCTGCGAGGGCAGTTAGCTTTATATTCTGGCTAGTAATACTATCCTAAGTCGTTGTCTTTGTCATCATCATCATCACCATCATCACCGTCGTTATTACTTACTTAAACAGAAATTTTAGAAAACACTCTTCCAGCAAAGACAAATTATAGAATGTAGATCTATCAAGTGAAGAAGCTGTGACACAGGAAGGAAAAAAAGCAGCCTTCATTTAAATCCAGACAAATAGCAAGGCTGCAATGAGCAGTGCTTGAGCTTTCGTTAGTGACTCACGGCTGCCTTTTACTCACCCTCCACTTGAAGCAGGTGGCCGGTGAGATCATTCTAAATGTGAAGAGCTCATGGACAGAAAGTTTAGGGAGCCTACTCCAGGTCGCAGATAGGAAGCAGCAGAAAGGGCTTTCAGCCTGGTCTAGCCTTGTTCTTGACCATGTGAGGTCATTGTGTGCTTCGTGCTTGCTTCCTTATTAGTGACTGACCTGCAGTAATAATTTTTGTCCTGTTAGGCTGTGAAATGCCCAAGAGATAAACAGATTTATTGGAAACCAAACTTGCAATAAATTCCTTTGAATTTATCAAGTTTTTTTTTTAATTAATTTAAATTTGTTTTTGCCCAAATGTGTGCTGAGCCTGTAGTTCAGTGATGGAGTCCTTACTCAACATGTATGAGGCTCTGTGTCCCTAACTAACATCCCCAGGCTCAGTTAGCAGAGTGCTTGGCTAGCATGTCCAAAGCTCTGGGTTTGGTCCCAGAGTGGCATAATCTAGATGTCGGGCCCACAATTGCAAGTCCCAGTAGCCAGGTAGTAAATGTAGGAGGATTAGGAGCTAAAGGCAATTTTCAGCTATAAACGGAGTTTGAGGCTAGCCTGGCCTACATGAGACTCTGTCTCAAAATGCCAAAGATAAAGCAAATGTAATAAATAACTTATAAAAAAAATGAATATATGCGTGCTTTACGTTAGTTTTCTTCTGTTTTGTATAATTTTTTAAAAATATTTTTATTACATTAAACCTTGACTCAGAGCCTTAAATGTAAATGCTCAATATAATGTCATTGGAGGAATGAATACAGTTTATATAAAATCCTATAGTCATTTCTCTTGTCAGTTAACACCATTCAGTGTGGGCTGATTTGGCCAAGGTCTTGGCAGGCTAGCCACACAGAAGCACCAGGAATCACAGTGACACTAGAGCACCCATAGGAATCTGGTTACATCACTTAATATTTATGATAAATCTGTGAGATTAGAATTAATGGAACTATCTTACAGATGAGAGGCCAGAGGAAGAAAGAAGATAAGGAACTGTCCATGATCATATAACTTATATACAATAGAGGTAAGATTGTGGAGAAAGAGGAACCCTCCTCCATTGCTGGTGGGAATGTAACCTTGTACAACCACTTTGGAAATCAGTCTGATGTTTTCTCAGAAAATTTGGAATAGTGCTACCTCAAGACCCAGATCTACCACTCCTGGGCATATATCCAAATGATGCTCCACCATACCACAAAGTCACTTGCTCAACTATGTTCATAGCACCTTTATTCATAATAACCGGAAAGTGGGAACAACATAGATGTTCCTCAACTGAAGAATGGATAAAGAAAATGTGGTACATTTACGGAATGGAATACTACTCAGCAATTAAAAACAAGGAAAATATGAAATTTGCAGGTAAATGGTGGGAACTAGAAAAGATCATCCTGAATGAGCTATCTCAGAAACAGGAAGACACAAATGTACTCACATATACTTATAAGTATATACTCACTTATAAGTGGATATTAGACATATAATATAGGATAAACATGCTAAAATCTATAGTCCTAAAGAAGCTAAACAACAAGGAGGACCCAAGGGAGGATGTTTAAATCTCACTCAGAAGGGAAAAATAGAATAGATAGTGGAAGTGATTGAAGAGAAGGAACAAGATGGGAGCCTAACATACCTGTCCTTTGAGAGGCTCCACCCAGCAGTGAATAGAAACAGATACTGAGACTCACAGCCAAACACTGGGCAAAATGAAGGGAGTCTTGTAGAAAAATGGGGAGGGGGGATGATAGAAGGACCTGCAGGGGACAGGAGCTTCACAAGATGATCAACAGAGCCAACTAAACAGAGTCCAGAAGGGCTTGCAGAGACTGAAGCACCAACCAAAGACAATCCATGGACTGAACCTAGGCCTCCCTACACAGATATAGCCAGGAAGCAGCTCGGGCTTAATGTGGGTTCCCTAGTAAGGACAAGGAGGAGTGTGTCTGTCATGGATTCTGTTGTTTGCTTTCTGATCCTTTTCCACTGGCAGGACTGCTTTACCAGGCCACAGGGGAAGAGGATGCATGGGGGACTCTCTTTTTCTGAGTAGGGAAGGGGGGAAAAGAGGGAGGGTGGGACCAGGAGGAGAGCAGAGAGGGGGTATGATCAGGATACAAAGTGAATAAATAAATAAATTAATTAAAAATATTTGAATCTAGGCTGTCTGACCCAATAATTTATAGTTTATAGCTTCCATAAAACCAAAGGAGAACTGAGTAGTAAGTACCAGGTTGACAGAGAAGCAACATGTTTTTTGCTTCTCTTTCTCCTCATCTAAGCTCACGTTCTCTGCCACACCTACTCTGATTCCACAACTTTCTTCCAAGAAGAAACATATCTTAGGTGACTACATTACCCACTTTTGTGTGGCTATAGCAATATCTACAGACTGAGTGGCTTGTTCAAACAACAGAGTTAATTTTCAAAGCTCTCGAGGTTGCAAGGCCAAGGTCAGGGTGCAGATGGGACTAGATTCTTTTGACCCTTCTCTTAGGCTTTTAGCTTGCTAACTGCTTAATTTATTCCCACATATTAGAAGAGTTGAAAGAACGTTCTAGGGTCTTTTGTGTAAGGACATTAATCTCACCATGGTAGTTCCAATCCAAAGAGAAGATTTCAACATATGAATTTGTCTGGGATATAAATATTCTATGCATGGCATCAACCATGTTTTTTTTTATTGTATAGACAGAGAGCTTTTGAGAGTAAGAGGCAATTTGATAGATCTTAACAGTAAGCATGTATCACATATCATACTACCTTGAAATGTGAGATATAGGATCATCTTTTTTCTTTTCTCTATCTCTGTCTCTCTCTCTGTAAGTGGGTGTGTTTTGGAGCTGCAAAGTTGGCAGTTTCATTAGACTCTTTTGAAGAACATTAATCTGGGTCCAGGACTTTGTTATGATAAAGAGGTTTGTGCCTTGTGTTTTCATATTCTCTGCAAGGGTGTGTGGGTAAATCTGTGAGATAAGCTTGGAAGGTATGCTTGGCTAAAGACTGAATATTTGTAGGTATTACAGTCATTTCAAAATAACACTCTGAAGAGTTTAACCAATACCTTTTCTTACCAACATGCATGAGAACGCTTGCTCCCAATATATTTGCCAACAGATTGTGCAATAAACACTTTGGCTCCTTGCCTATCTGATAGGTGAGAAATGAGATTTCAGTGTGGAGCTTATTTGCATTTCTCTCATTTTATTTCCTTTTTGATAAGTTGTTTATTTGTAATCTTATTTTTTCCCTGTTGGATGGATGGCTTTGCTATGTGAATAGTTTTAACCCTTACTTCATTTCCTTTGTGATACTAATCTATCATTTGTCTTTACACTTCACAGACAATTGTTTTTTACTGGCAGACCTTTTTTTTTCACATGGCTGTTTTTGTCTAATTACGTTTTCAGATTTTGAATCCTGCATAGAAAGTCTCTCATAACACATTATTACACATTTAAAAATACTCATTTTTATTCATGTGTATGTATGTGTCTCTCTGTGTCTGTCCTGTACCTCCAG
The DNA here is from genome assembly GCF_907164565.1 of Psammomys obesus. Lineage (NCBI taxonomy): Eukaryota > Metazoa > Chordata > Mammalia > Rodentia > Muridae > Psammomys > Psammomys obesus. The sequence goes on along the minus strand of NW_026596073.1, from coordinate 2,116,958 downwards.
AAGCCAGAAGACGATGTCTGATTTCCAGAGCTGAAGTCACAGGTGACTGTAGACATCATACCAATGGCGGTACCAAGACTCAAACTCTGGGCGTCTGCAAGGTAGCAAGTGCTCTTAACCACTGAGCCATTTTTCTAGTCCCAAGATTACATATTCTAAACACCCACCATGGTCCCTTTTGTAATGTTTAATATTTCATTTCTTGTGCTTTACTATGAATCTATTTAAAATTTGGTTTGCATAGACATGACACTGATAGAATAACTTGTTTTGCAGACCATGACTAACCAGTTTCCCAACACCACTTACAAATCCATTTATTTTTCCTTCACAGTTCATAATGCTATTATTCACTAAATTGTGGTAGGTATTCGGATCTATTTCTAGGCTTTTTGTAGTGATATTATACAAAGTATATTCCAGTCATTTCTTTCTTCAGTCGTACGTAGGTACAGGTTGTTTGAGTTGTGGCTTTGCAGTAAGAGTTAAATATCTGTTAAGTCTAACACCTCCACTTTATCTCTCCTTTTCAGAGCTGTCCTAATATGGTTTTTTGTTTAATTGCTTGTCAGTTTCACACATTGATGAATTCATACATACATACATACATACATACATACATACATACATACATACATACATACATAATGAATTTTAGCCATTTTCACTCTCCTTCCCTCTCTTCCACGTGCATCCTTCTCTTTCACAGGGCCCTACTTACATGCTTTGGTCTTGTGTATGGCCCACTGAATTCAGCTAGAGTCACTTGCCCCAGTGTGCGTGAGAAGTTATTCAGGGGAAGGGCAACCTATCAGTGGCTACACCCAGGCAGAAGGAGACACCCCTCTCCCAAATAGCATTGGCAGCAGTTCCTCCTGGAGGGGTGGTGCCTCATGGGTCCTCCTTCGTCCATGATGAAATGTTCATGTCTTGTGCAAGTCTTCTGCAAGAACCCCTGCCAGAAGCTCATGAGTGTATCAGCTCTCTTGTGTATAGAAGACATCTTTTTGTGGCACATGTTGCCACTGTTAGTTCTTATATTCTTTTACCCCTTTTTGTGATGGTCTGAGCCTTAGGGTGTTCTAGCTGTCTGACTTGGACTGAACGCTCCACCATCATTTTCCCTTGGACTTTGGCTAAGGATGGGTTTTTGCATTAACTGATTTATTTTAAAAGACACGTGCTTAATGTTTTGTATTGGCAAAAACCAGGATGATTGAAAGGACCATGGGGGGCTGGAGGGGATGTTCAGAGGAGCACATTAGCTTCATGTAATTTTAAATATATTTATTGTACATGTAAATTTTGGAAATAGCTTGCTTGGTAAAAAAAAAAATCCAGTTATCATGTTAATAAGATTATGTTAATTATATAAATTATAGCCGAGAAAATGATTATTCATTTTATTGTGTGTAGATTAAAGCATGGGAATTAAGAGGCAGAGGAAACCAGAGATGACACAGGCCTTGAATTCCAGTACTTGAGAAGCAGATGTGGGCTGATCTCTGTGTGTTCAAGGCCAGCCTGGTCTACATAGACAGCTCTAGAACAACATAGAGACCCCATCTATAAAACAAAAGCAAAACCAACCAACCAACCAACCAACCAACCAACCAACCAACCAACCAACCAACCAAATGCCAACCAACCAACCAACCAAACAAAAAGAGCTAGAGGGAGAGAGAGAGAGAGCACAGTGGTGTGCTTAGAGTATGTCTTAGAGGAGGCAAGGGCTTTTCAGGAAAGTCACTGTGCCATGGACTTCTAATTGAGAACATGCCTTTCTGCCTTCCCCTTGTCCTTTTTGGTTCTTTTATACAATACTTAAAACATTTTCTTCATGAATATTCTATAAATTTTGTTATTTTCATTTCTTAGAATTTTATCGCCAAATTGGTATCAAACATGGGACTTTTCAAACCCCAAACCATGCTGTCGTGTCAAGATGGCCAAGTGGTCTAAATGTCAGACTTAAACCAAAAACCCTACATAAAATAATTTGGTTCTTTCTCTCCAAAGAGCTCAACAGTTGTTGTGTGTAGAGCTGCTGTGCAGAGCTGAATATTCAGCATTGTACAAGGATCCAGTACAACATCACACAGACACATCTGTCCATGGCCTCAGTGGCTCTCCTATTTACCCTAAGACGGGCTCCATTTTATTAGGAGGAATAATTTTGGTGTTTGTTTTTTTAAGCCAGCTGGTTAACTAATAAGAATTCCACCTCTTTCTTGGAATACCAGCTATATTGGTGACATCAGCTGAATGATTCTAATCTATCTATCTATCTATCTATCTATCTATCTATCTATCTATCTATC
>NW_026596073.1:1719402-2114627 GCF_907164565.1 Psammomys obesus | reverse complement strand
ATCTATCTATCTATCTATCTATCTATCTATCTATCTATCTATCTATCTATCTATCCATCTATCTATCTTTTTGTTCTGATTGAGTTTGGCTTGGTTTGGTTTTTACCCAAAATGGACTTTTTGTAGTATTTGAGGAAAAATATCTTCAAAAAGAAAAAAAAAAAAAACATAGAAAAATTTCTACACTCAGCATCCAAAACTTTTGTTATGATTGTGTCCTTGAAGATAAATTTAGAGAGTCATTTCTGTACCGCAAGAGAATTTGCCCCTGTTTCTTGACAGCCCAAAGTGTTCAAGATGGGGACTTCTCTAAACAAATGGCTTAATGTGAAAATGATTTTTAAATGTTTGGAAATTCCGTGTGTGTGTGTGTGTGTGTGTGTGTGTGTGTGTGTGTGTGTAGGCGAAAGTGTCACTGTGTTAGGAGGTGAAAGCAGCTGCCTCAGTCGAGTGCATACAAATATTTTGTAAAGAAAACACTGGTGGAACAAAAGTTAGAAATACAATCAGGATGTGATTTTCTAGCTAAACAGTGCCACTGGTGGCTGTTGAAGTCAGAAAGGCCTGAATGTGAACCTACTCCACAGTATACAAAGGTCACGAATTTGTGTGTTTGCTTAATCTCTCTAGACCCTATATTCCTCAGTTATTAACACAAACACACAGTCTCTCTGTGAATATTAATTTTCATCAAACTAGTTGAGACACAAAAACATTTAAGAGCTTTCAAATGGTAGCGATGATTCTTGAGATTAAAAATGGCTGTTGTAATAATGTCCTAAGAAACATTTGAAAACCTGGGATGCACTGATTACAGTCATAGCGTCAGACTCAGTGGGCTGTGCACCTGCAGCCCCAGCTACTCGAGACACCGAAGAAGGAGAATTGCTCGAGCCTAGGAGTTAACTCAGGTCAAACAACCAAGCAAGGTAAAAGGAAGATGGCTCATTTGGATAAAGTACTTGTCATAGCAACAGAAGTCCCCTGAGTTTGCACCCCCAGCTTGCTTGTAAAAAGCTGTGTGTGGCAGTGCACAAGGAATTCAGGTGCAGACGGGTACCTAGGGCTTGGTGTACATTGAGCCTTGCCTAATCGATGAACTCCAGGTTGTGTAAGAGAGCCTATCTAAGAGATTGGGGAAGACACCTGATGCTGGCTTCTGGCCAACACATACATGTGAACTCTTGTACTTGTACACCTGTATACACAATTATACACATATGACTACATCCACACATACACGCTACATATACACTCAAACAAAACAAAACAGAAAGAGCAGGCCTAGCCTCCCAAAGACTCAAAGGGCAATTTTGATCCACTACGGGAGCTGGCGTAGCAGCACCAAGCTTCTAGTGCCTTGAAGATAAAACAACATGGGGCCCCTCGTGAGCAAAGGCTTTGGTAAGAGATAAACAAAAGGTGAGTACTATCAAATGGTGACAGTCTCCCTAAAACTACTGCTATAAACACAGGTTTTCACAGGAGATTTTTCTCACTGTATGAAAATACCCCCCAAATTATATGAGTTCAGTTCCTTTTGCAAGGCTGTTGCTACCTCACTGACCTTGTGTTTGAGGGAACTCATGATACCCATAAATAGAGCAATAAAACTCAGCAATAAAACAGACCAGATTATGTACTAATGTACCAACCAGATGAAAATGGTTCCTGCTCAGATTTTGGGGTGATCCATTGCTTCTCTTGGTTGGAGATCTCTGTCCTCTTCTTCATCCACTTCTTTTGGAGTAATGGCACTTTTCCAGCTGCAGTCACATAGCTGAAGACTGGCTTTGTAATTCTTGTTTCCAGACTTGCTCTTTATCCCCTTCGCAGGTTTACTGTCTTCCAGGGATGGACAAGTGACCCGGTTACAGTAACATGCCACTTTACCACTCCAGGGATTCTTCATAAAGTGAGAGGCTGACTCAAGGCCAGTTACATGGCACGACGCCTGGTTTCCATTGTTGCTGACACTTAGCTTTGAGTCGGGTTCCTGTCACGCTCTGTCAGAGTCTGAAGCTTAAGTGCTTCTGTCTCCCAGGCCTTGCTCACCTCATATGCCTATTTTGGTCCTGAGGATGATGACTGCATGTGCCAGTTAAGTCTGAGTCAGGCCTCTCTCTGTCCCAAACCCCTGCAATATCCCTTTCCATCAGAAGCACAAAAGGATTAGTTGAGAAGGATGAAAATAATCAACAAATTGAGCATGAAATCCCTCTCGCTTTTTATAGTTAGCACTATAGTGATAGTGTTTCCACTTTTGGGATTTATCACTTAGGGTAGGTGATTCAATTTTGCTATGCCTATTTTCTGTAAGTTGGGTATAGGATATATACTCCTTACCTAAGAGATAGTATTTGGTAATAGTTAAGAACATGGTCTATGGGAGAAAAAATTTCCACTGTCAAATCCCCCTTTTATCATTTGCTTGCTTTATCGTTTGTTGCATTTTTAAGGAAATTGTTTTAATCTTCAGATGCAGTACTTTCCATATTTGTAAAATGGTGATATTGTGACATTATGTTTGTTTCCTTCAAGTTTCAGGTGCAGAGTTTCTACCTCTCAGTGGAAAGGCAGAGGGGGTGGTGCCTTTCAGAGGCCATGTGTGTGGGGCTGCAGTGTTGGGATTGGTGTTTTCATAAGAATAGAAGAACATTCAAGTTTGCTTCTTTGCCAAATGATGAGGAAAAGCTGGTGGTGCAGCAGAGGTGTGTACTCAGAGGACAGTGGACAGTGGATCTGTGTAGCAGAGGAGTGTCTTCAGTAGTGCATGCACCATCTGTGCAACAGAGAGGGCTCTCACTCGACAGACAACGGATCTACCATCTCTGCAGACTCATATACATGGTAGCCCTGTTTTAAAACTTTTGGAAAAATCTAGTATTTTTCTGGCTAATACTGTTATGATTTTCTTTCAATTTCTTTAATTGCTGAGTAGTATTCCATTATGTAGATGTACCACAATTTCTGTAGCCATTCCTCCGTTGAGGGACATCTAGGTTGTTTCCAGATTCTGGCTATTCCAAATAAAGCTGCTAAGAACATAGTTGAGCAAATGTCTGTATTGAATGGTGGGACATCTTACTGAGTATATGCCCAGGAGTCATATTGCCAGATCTTGAGGTAGTGCTATTCCAAATTTTTGGAGAAAGTGCCAGAATGATTTCTACAGTGGTTGTACAAGTTTTCACTCCCACCAGCAATGAAGAAAGGTTTACCTTTCTCTAAAACCTCTCCAGCATGTGTTGTCATCCTAAGTGAGGTAACCCAGAAACAGAAAGACAGGCTTGGTGTACACTCACTTATAAGTGGATATTAGCCATATAATATAGGACAACCATCTACAGACCTAAAGAAGCTAAACACTAAGGAGGACCCTAGGGAGGAAGCTTAAATTTCATTCAGAATGGCAAACAGGACAGACACCAGAAGTGGTGGAAGAGAGGAAACAGGATGGGGATCTACTATAGAGGGTCATCTGATAGAATTCACCTAACAGGGGATTGAAGCAGATGCTGAGACTCATGGTCAAACTTTGGGCAGAGTGCAGGGAGTGTAATGGAAGAAGACAGAGGTGGAAATAGAGTGACAAGAAGGGGACAGGAACCCTACAAGGAGACCAACAAAACTAAAAGATCTGAGTCCAGAGAGTACTGCAGAGACTGATACACCAATGGAGAACCATGAATGTAGAGGACCTAGACCTCCTGCTCAGATGTGGCTAATTGGCAGCTCAGTCTCCATGGGGTCTCTGAGGGAGGGGAACAAGTGCTGCCTCTATCATGAACTCAATTGACTGCCCTTTGATTACTTGACCCTGGTGATGCGGCCTTGCCAGGCCACAGAAGAAGAGGATCCAGGCAGTCCTGATGAGACCTAACAAGCTATGGGCAGATGGCAATGGTGGAAAACTCTCCTTTCAGTGGACTAAGGGAAGGGAATGGGGGGAAGAGAGAGGAAGGGTGGTACTGGGGGGAGTTGATGGAGGGGACTTCAATCTGGATATAATGAATAAATTGTGAAGAAAAAATAAAAATAAAAAAAGATTTTCTTTCAAGGTTGGTAAAAATGCTCAGTGGATAAGGATGCTTGCAATGTGAGCTAGTATTGCTCTAGGTTTTATTGCCAGAGTCCACATAAAGGTGGAGGAGAGAACTGCCTAAAATACACACACATTCCCACTCACACAAATAGTGACGCATACAAAATAGAATAATAACAATGCAATGTCTTTGGGTGTCACTGAACCTCCAGAATTCTTCTAGTACTGCCTATTGTGGTCCTTCTAGTAACACTGATACATGAACACAGGATCTCTTTTCTTTTTTTTTTTTTTTGTGGAATCTTGAAATTCTTTAATGTTTTGTAGCTTTAATTATACAAATACTATATTACCTTTTGGCTAAATTTTTTTCTTGGGCCTTTTATTTTTAAGAGCTATTGAAAATGATATTGCTGTCTCAATTTCTATTCCAGATGATTTTCTGTGCTGTTGAATTTTGTATCCCGTAGCATTATTACATTCATATTTATTTGTTATTGTCTTTTTCAGAATTCTCAAGGTTTCCTTTATCTGTAATTGTGTCATCTCAGATCTATGGCAGCTTGATTCCTGTTTTCCTGTTCAGATAGCTTGTCTTCTTTTCTTTTCCTTCCTTCCTTCGTTCCTTCCATCCTTCTGTCCTTCCTTCCTCCCACCTGATTACTCTGTCTAGGACTTCCAGTACTGTGCGGGATAAGAGTGGTAACAGTAGGTATCCTTGTTTTTATTCAGACCAGTGAGAAAGCTTTTGGTCTTTCTCCACTCAGTACGTGTTAGTGGTTGGCTTACTATATATCGCCCTTGTTATATCAAGGCATTCCCTCTGTGCCTAATTTGTTTATCATTTTTATTAAGATGGTATTAAATCTCTATCAAATCATTTTCTGCACCTATTGTGACAATCGCATGATTTGTGCCCTTCACTGTGTTGATGTGGAATATCACACTAATTGATCTGTTTATGTCGGGTGATCTTCACATCACTGAGAATGGCTTTTCAGTCTCTGTACTGAGAAGGAAAGGTGCTGAGAGACTTTACATTTAGTGTCGTTTTGTGGCTACTGTATTTGTGCTGCTTTGCCAGCAATTTCACCTCTGTAGATTTTTTTTCTATCTTTAATGCAGAGACCAGTACAATGAAAAAAGATCAATGCTATATAATAAATCCCACATTCTTAGATCATACTTTGAGGACTATGAGGATATGGAGACCTGCTTGGAGGTTAGGTGTCATCAGCAGTCAGATAACTCTGAAAACAGGCTGAAAACACACTATAAAGCAGGAAAGAATAGAAAACTGAGGAACTGAGTGCTAGTCAGTTCATCATACTGTATCAAAATACCGCAATAGTTATTTTATTAGTTATGGAAGTTTATTCTTTACAGTTTGGAGTCTGGGAAGTCCAAGATCAAGGTTATGACTAGACTTACTATCTGGTAAAGATCTGTTTCCTGATTTACAAATGATGCCTTCTAGCTATGTTTTTACATGATAGAGGGGCCAAGACAACTGAGGCCTCACTTAAATATTTTAATGTTTTAAATTAGCATATGTTGATTATGCATAACAATGGATGTCATACACAGTAATGTATTTCAGTGTGTTCACTCACCCATTACCTTTTTGTCTTCCTCATTCCCACAAATCCCCTCTTTCTTTACAACCAGCTCGTCTTCCACTTTCACATCTCTTTATTTTTAATTTGGTGAGTCAAAGATTTTCTTTAGGGTCACTTACAGAGCATGCATTTTAATAAATGATTGTTTCATTTTTAGTATGATGCAGATGGGTGCTCTGCCCGCAAGTATGTTTGTGAACATGCCAGGTGCCTGAGGAGTCCAGACAAAGGTGTCAGATCCTCTGAGACTGGAGTTAAGGATAGCTGTGAGTTTCTCGCTGTGTTCTTGGGAATTGAACCCTGCTCTTCTGGAAGAACCAGTGCTTTTTGTCACTGAGGCATCTTTCCAGCCTCACAAGAACACAAATAGAAATTAGTTTACAAGAGCATGTGTACCATATCAATTACTACATCATTGAAAGAAAATGTCTCCTCTTCCTCCATTAATCATGAACTTCATGTAAACCCTCAGGGAGGGCTGAGCTTCACATGAGCTCTTTCCCTTACATAATAAGGTGTTGATGGATCCAACCTTTTTAATTATATATTTTTATATATTCACTCCCTTTCCCCAACTCCTTCCATTACTATTCTCTCTATCCTTCCAGAGATTATTTTTTCTCTCTTTCCTCTGCCCTCCAGGCACCCAGTTTTATTGACCAGCTATTCTTGGGAGCAGTATCTGTTCTGGCATGTGGTCAGCTTATCAGGAGATACATCAGTATATAGCAGCTATCAAAGCTCAACAAGTACCTCAGTTACTGGTAGGATTTTGTTGCCACCTGCTACCTACCCCCTCCCCAACTCTATGCTGGTGTAGGCTTAGATTTTTTACCAAACCTACTTTATTTAGGGTTCTTAAACACCTTTAACTCTTTTCCTATCCTGCCCCTACCCCACACCTTAGATAGGAGATTAATAGGGAAAAGGGCTCTTTTATCTACTTCCTGCTGATTAGGGTCAATGGGTCTTTAGGGGATTACCAAACTCGGTCATCAGGTTACCAGCAGTCCAGTCCAAAAGCCAACACCAAGCAGCAACACGAAGTTGGAGAAAGTCACAAAATTCAGTTGGATTGCCCTGAAACATTCTCTGGAATGTTTCTCTCTGTGAAGTCAAGAGTTGAAGTGCGAAGATCATCACAATGATATTGATCCAAAAAGTGATGTCTCACTCTGGGTGGGCCTCTGTATTATCTCCTCTCCTCAGAGTCCACCCACCATGTTCTCAGCTGGCCAATGTCACGCCCCTCGCATGAGAGAGCTCACAGCAAAACATCATGTGCCCTCTCACAAGCCAACCTCCAACAAAGCTTCACAGTGCCCAGTTTGAAGCAAAACATCACATGACAAAATTGAGTGTTCAAGGAAATCAGGAAGTTCCACTTCATGCTGGGATCTTTGTTTGGCTGGAGGTTGTTTGGGTCTTGTGCATGCTGTCACAATAACTGTGAGTTCATGTGTAAATTGCCTTCTTGTGTCTGGAAAACACTGTTTCCTTGATGTTATCAGGCTCCCCAGGCTCTTAGAACCTTCCCATCCCCTCTTCCTTAGAGATCTCTGAGCCTTGAGGGAAAGAGTGTGATGTGAATGTTCCATTTAGGGCTGAGAACCCACCAGTCTTTTGTTTTTGTCCTCTGTGATGGACACAATCTTATGAAGATCTTAGGCAGGTAATTACAGCTGCTCTGAGTTCAAGAGTGCAACAGTGATGCTGTGCCTGGAAGTCCCTGTCCCACCCACCACCCACCACCTTCCTACAGCAGTATTTCTGCTCCTTCTGCAATGTTTCCAGACCTTGGAAGCGCTTTCATGGGTGTTATTTGTTTCTGGGCATTCAACAGTCATTTATTCTCTGTGCTTTGGCCAATTATGAGTCTCTACAATCATCACTGATCATCATTTAAGTTTCTCTGATCAAAGCTGACAGCAATACTAATTTAGGACCTTAAATATAGTTATTTAGTAGGCAATTTGACAGACACATCATGCCTATTTAAGCAAAACAACAGCATTAGGTTTGTCACTAGGGCCTATGGCATTCTCAGCCACAGGCTTTTCACCAGGTTTATAGTACCAAATCTGAATTTCATCCTGTGGAAGAGGCATCAAACACAACTGGAAAGTTACCCCTGTAACAGATCTGCCACTATTTCACTACTGGGCTCATCTTTCCTGAGTGAGTGGTATCACTGTTGCACACAGGGTCCACAGCCGAGCCAAAGCGTTGATGCCAGTTCTCCCCAGCAGTCTGCACAGTGCCTTCTAACACTGTGAGAGCTACACAGCACGGAAGAAGCCTCCAGCAGAGCTCCAGCTTGGTTTCTCCGTGTCCTAAAACCAAACCGGGTGGCATTCTCAACAATAAGGCCTTACCAGCTAGTTCTGGAACACAACCAACAGCAAGAGCAATTTGGCTGTATCATTTGGAGGAGGGGTGGCTCAGATGTCTCCCTGACCATCAACATGTAGGGAGGTGACTCATCCTTAGTCCAGAGGTTAGTGACTGTGAGTTAGTGAGCTGTGGCTTCCAGGAGCAGCTTTAGTCACCTAGACAGGGAACCTCAATTCAGTCTTTTTGTTATTTTTTTTGTTAGATTATCAAACACCAGAACGCTGTGTAGTTTTCTCATACATTATTAGTTTTAGTTGATCCATGCCACATTCCCCCTTTGCTTCATCTCCTTGCTTCCCTCTTTGCTTTCCACCCCAAGTATTCTTCCCTCCGGTTTCATATCGCATGTACTTTAATATAACACCACCTGTTTTAACAATCCTTTTTTTCCCTCACGGGCCTCTACTTACTTTTCTCGGCTCCACACATACTGATTCTCTCATAAATGCACGTAGAGAAAAGCTAGAAGGAAAGACCCACACATTAAGACGTGAGGTATATATCTTCTGATTCTGAGTTACCTAATTTAAGATAGCATTCTTCAATCTATTTCACATTTCTGAAAATTTAACATTTTAATTTTTCTTTGTAGATGAATAATCCACTGTACATATTTAATTTTCATTATCCATTTTATTTTCTTGCTACTGTGAAGAGAGGCAATAAACATGGATGTGCAAGAACCTTTGTGGTTGCATATAGTTCTTACAAATATTTTGGTATATAATCATCATAGCATCCATTTAAGATAGATCATTTTTATTTTCTATTTTGCCAGATGGCTATATACCAACCCACAAACATGTTAAGAAAGTGCCCTCCTGATGCACACAACTAAAACTATAGAGTGAACAGAGTGTTTTCATGTATTTAGGAACACACCCATGTAATATGTAACAGCCATTAGCAAATAAAGAGACCACGAATTTTAAAACGAGCAAGGGGGAATATATGGGTGGTGTTGGAGAAAGGAAAGGGAAGAGAGAAATTAGGTAATTATAATCTCAAAAAACGAAAGAGTAATTAAAGAAAGAAGTAGCTGAACTAGTGTGAACCATGGTGGACCATGATCTTGACAACTTCATGATGCACATTGCCATGCCTTCATGCTGTCAGTAGATGGATGTCTCTATGAAGCAGATAATTAAATTACAATTTTCTATATTAAAGCTCTTAACGTATGTGTGTAATATAATATATAAAATATATTTACAAAATATAGAAATGTATTATAATTTATATAGCATATATAAATATAATGTATTTATTCTTATATAGACTAAAATACTTAAAGAGCCTGAATATATATATATATATATATATATAATATTTATATATCTATAAATAGGTACTAGGCATACATAGTTGAAAAATTCAAAGACAGCACAGGATTATTTTGCCTGCTATGTTTTGTTCCCACTAATATTCTTATGTTGGATTCCCAGTCCCACAGGTAATGGTATACAGGTGAGGCCTGCAGGATGGATCACAAGTGCAGAATACTCATGAATGATGTCAGAACTCTTACAAAAGAGGCTTCAGGCATATACCCCAGGAATTCTACATCTTTGCATCCCAATTTTTGAGTACTTTAGACTAAGTGGACTTCATCAAATTAATTTCAGAATCTGTTTAACTACAGTATTTTTACTTTGACCCTGTTCATGAACTTTCTAAGAACATATTTAACAGTCTTTAATTTGGTCACAATTCTTTTCCTGTATTATCTTTATAAATCATATACTATGACTCTCCTATTTTATTTCCTAATAATTTATTTAACATTGTATCTTTTAAAGCATATATGAATATAATTAAATATATCATAATAATATATATAATATATAATAATAAAGCATTTTTCTGTTATATTTTCTAGTGGATTATTATTGAAGCTTGGGAATATATCACTTTTTATGCATCATCTTTTAATCCTTACATTTTTGAATTCTTAAAATTCTAATAGATAAATATAGCAATTCTACAAATTTCTGAGTTGACAACTTTAACTTCCACAAATAATACTCAGGTATCGGTGTTTCTAGTATTTATACCAAAAATTATCAACTTGAATTTAGTCAAATATACTGAAAATTTCAATAGAAAGTAGTTGGTGGCATCCTTGTCTTTCTAGTTGGTGGTATCCTTGTCTTCTCAAGTTCACCGCCAAGCCACTCAGTGACGACTTTATTCATATATGACATTACTATACATATATACAATGCTGCTGTTGTTCAGACAAGTTCTCAGACTCATTAGTCCCAGAGATTACCCTTCTGTCTTCCAAGTAGCAGGACTTCTCTTTATTTTTTTATTACTTTTTTATTTATTACAGTTTATTCACTTTGTATCCCAGTTGTAGTCGCCTCCTTTGTCTCTTCCCAATTCCTCCCTTCCTCCCTCTTCCCCTCCCATGCTCCCTTCCCAGTCCACTGATGGGAGGTCCTCTTCCCCTTGCATCTGACCCTAACCTATCAGGTCTCATGAAGACTGGCTGCACTGTCTTCCTCCATGGCCTGGTAAGGTTGCCCCCTTTCTCAGAGGTAGGTGATTAAAGAGAGTTAGCCACTGAGTTCATGTCAGAGAGAGCCTCTGTTCCCTTTACTGAGCTGCCATGGGCTACATCTGTGCAGGAGTTCTAGGTTATCTCCATGAATGGTCCTTGTTTGTAATATCAGTCTCAGAAATGACCCTCAGGTCCAGATTTCTTGGTTCTGTTGCCTCTTTGTGGAGCTCCAGTCCTCTCCAGGTCTTACTATCTCCCCTTTCTTTCATAAGATTCCCTACACTCTGCCCAAAGTTTAGTTATGAGTCTCAGCATCTGCTTTGATACAAAGCTGGGTAGAGTCTTTCAGAGGCCCTCTGTGGTAGGCTCCTGGCAGGACTACTTTTGAGTATCCTTGCGAGTCAGCATTCCTAAGGGTTAAGACCTAGGTACAGGTTAGTCTGTCTTACTTTAAACCCTAGTTTTGTCACTTACACTATGTTACACTGGGCAAATAATCTCTTCCTCAGCTTCCTTGCGTAATAAGAGGATGACAGCACTTACATAACAGGCTTTTGGAAAACATAATGAGTCAATGCATATAAAATGCTAAAAAATAAAACAAAACAAAACAACAACAACAAAAAAAACCCCAAACCAACCAACAACTCATCGACCTACCGACCAACCAACCAAGCAAACAAACAAAAAAACCAAACTGGTATACTATTTCCCAGTCAAACCTGTCCATATACATTCTAGTCTTTGTAAGAGTCAGTGTCATTCTAGCGTAGGCCAAAGGTCTGGAGTCATTCTTGACTCTTGTCTTTCTCTCACACTGTCAGATCCAATGACAATCCTGTTACCTCATCTTCATATTCAGGCTGCTATCACTTTTCCGTTGTTTTCTTATCTTTACCCTAGCCTTCACCTTCTTTGTTCTGGGTCACTTAAGCTCTCTAGGAGAGATTTTAATTTGTTCCCTTGATTCTTCTTTCTCCTGACTTTTTATTTCGATTTTACTCACCAAGGCTGCTTGATCATTTCAAGCTCTAAGCCTCATTAAGTTCCTCTTTTTCCTCCAAACCACCCTCAAGTGTCCTCTTATCACACTGACAGCAAAAGGCAAGGATTGTAAAGATGCTGAAATTAAACAAGCAGAAAGTAGACAGATAGTTACCAAAGCTGGGAAGCTGGGGAAGGAGTGGTCAGTTGACTTGTTGACCAAAGAATGAAAAATTAGATTGAAGAAATACATTTTAATATGTTGTACGTGCCTGAAGAGTTAAGAGCACTGGCAGCTCTTGCAAAGGACCTAGGTTTGGTTTCTAGCACCCACATAGCAGCTCACAGCCATCCATAGCTCTAGTTTCAGATATCTGACGTCTTTTTTTTCTAATCTCTATCAGCACCAGCATGAACATGATGTACATACATAGATGCGGGCAGAACCACTTATACACATCAAATAAAACCATCTGAAACAATTCCTTTGTATAACACAGTGATTATAATTAATGATGATGGAGCGTATTCTTTGAAAATGTCAGGAGAGTCCATATCAAGTATGTTCACACAAAAATGATGACTATGGGGGCTGGAGAGATGGCTCAGTGGTTAAGAGCACTGTCGGTTCTTCCAAAGAACCTAGTACCCACATGGCAGCTCACAACTGTCTGTACCTCCAGTTCCAGGTGATCTGACACCCTCACACCAATGCACATAAAATAAAGTTAAATAGATTATATATTTTAAAAAAATGATGACTATGGGAGACAATGACTTTGTTAATTTCCTATATATGACAATCCCATAATGTATCTATTAGTGTAAACATTACATTGCCTACGATAGATAATGTTATCTGTCAATTAAAAGGGCATAAAAGGCTCTCAAAATTGCTCCTTCTGTGGAGCTATGCTTTTTGCCCTGGTCTTTCTATAGTCCACTTCTCTTCTGTCACACGAATCTCTTGCTATTCTTTGAAACTTACCATACATGCTGCCACCTTCAGATCTTTAAACTCCCTGTGCCATCTGCCTATGTAGGTGGCTCCCTGATGTGTCACATTCTGACAGGGTCTTCAGATTCATAACTGGTTAGTGCTCCTCTTTACATTTCTGCTTTATTTTCTTCTTACACTTGTTTATTCTTGGCCCCTAGAATATCTATACTCTGACATATAGTTCATTTATTTATCTGTGACTCAGTTCCCACACTGGCCCCCTCCCAGTCAATTAAAAGGCATCTCAGTAGGAGACAGGCCATTTGGTTGCCCATTTTCTCCCAGCACCTTGTATGCTAACTGCCTTATAAGAGATATACAAAATACAGTTGTTTAATAAATAATTAGACAAATAAAAATCTTTGCAGCATCAAGGAATTATCATTTTCAAAATTAGCTTCAGTTGTCAACTTAATACACCTTGGGAGTGGGCACCTCAATTGAGGAATTGCTTCATTACTCCACCCTGTGGACATGGCTGTACTTGATTGCTAATAGATGTAGGAGGCCCCAGTCAGCTATAACACAGGATTCTGTGCTATATAAGAGAGGTAGCTAAATATAAGCTAGAATGCAAGTCAGTAATCAGCCTTCCTACATGGTCTCTGCTTCAGTTCCTGCCTTTAGGTTCCTGCTTGAGCTCTTGCCCTGGCTTCTATTGATGATAGAATTCAATCTATAATTTATAGATGGAAATAAACCTTTTCATCTCTCAAATTGGCTCTGGTCACTGATTAATCACAGCAACATAAAGTAAAATGTTTTGTAAATAATAGCTATTCAATCTATGGAATGGCTTTGCGGCACCCGATTCATATTTATATAGAGAGTCAATATATATTAATGGTGCCCAAGGGTCCTGGGGTTAGCTCCTGGTCTTAAGGAAGTGCTGTTCTTCTCCTCCTTGCTCAGCTCCAACATTTCCTAATAAACCACATCCCTAGCAGCTAGTGGATTGCTGTTTAAGCTTCCTCCATGTTTATAGAAGTGTCAACCTCGCAGCTGCCGGCTGGCTGGCTGGTCCTTGCCACTAGCCTTGGCTCGGTGCTTTGTTTGTGGTTCACAGAGATAGTTATCTCGATTTTGTACCCAGCTAATGTCATAATGCTTTTATCTTCTTTATATAGCTCTAACTGTAGCTGAGTGTTTGAAACAGAGAGGGTGTGGTAATTTATGAACTCACTGAGCTTTTCGGTTAGGAGTCACCATACGTTTCTAAGCAATGTTTGAATGGTTGCCATATTGAAAATCTAGGAGACAGTGCATAAAAATTCAGATTTACAGTTTATCTTGAAAATTGGTAACATCTGGCAACTGGAGGCCTGTGTTTCTGTATGTGACAACTGCTTGGAGGTGAGTAAATGCTGAGAGAGGCAAGGGGTCATGTCCTCCACCAGTTGCCAAGTACTCACACCGCATACTTTCCTGAACCTGACAGGATGATTTCACATCGCTGCCTTATCTGTGTGACCCCTGTAGGTATTTTAATTTGTGCTCCCTATTTTGAGTACACCATGAGCTAAAGCATCAGGCAATTTATTAAAAGGTTAAAAATAAAATTTCATGAAAGAAAAAAATTAAAACCTTACTCCTTATTTTGAACAGGAGAAGGAGAAAGACAGAGAGAGAGAGAGTCAGAGAGAGAGAGAGAGAGAGAGAGAGAGAGAGAGAGAGAAGGATAGAAGATGGGAGGGAAAGGAGAGACAGAAACAGAATGAGGCAGAGAGAAGGGGAGAAAGGATAAGAGAAGGAGGTGGAATGAGAGAGGGATGGAGGAAAGGACTGAGGGATAGAGACACAAACAGGGAAGGAAGAAAGAAGGAAGAGAGAGAAAGAAGAGTGTGTGAGTGGGGTGGGGGAAGGGAGAAGGAAGCACTAGGGAAAGGGAGAGAGAGAGTCAGAGAGAGAGCGAGAGAGAGAGAGAGAGAGAGAGAGAGAGAGAAAATATTTGATGTTCTTTTTATTATCATGTTATTTTTCCCCCCTTTTTATGGGTACAAAGCTTCAAACCCTACCAAACCTGCACTTTTCCTGTTTTAAGTGAGAATATGCCATTAAGGAATGTTTCCCCCATAAAAACATCGTATGAACCTTTATATTACAGGGCGCCCTAAAATAGAGTGTGGTGTTAGTACAGAGAGGAGCTGGGCCCTGAGCTGGTAACGTCAGTTCTTTCTTGTCAAGGTAAATCTAACACAACAAGACAGAGCTGACTCATTTGATGATACTGATGAGTTTCTCATCCTAAATGGAACTGTGACAATCTGATGTTTTAAAAACTCAAAGCTCTATAGCTAATGGGCTCCTTTTGTACATAGACTACAATTGCTTCATGGTAAAGAGTGACTTCTGTCCGATAACGTCTCTTTTTCTTTTTTTCTTTTTTTTTTCTTTTTTTTTTTTTTTTGCAGGGGTAAGAATGGAGTAGATATATGCCAGGGGGAAGCTTGAGGTAGATGCCTGCCAGTCTGTATGTTCTGTGAAGCATTGAGAAGTTCCACTTCTTGCCCCGCAGGCCCGTCATGATGCCAGAAGTGACCATGTTCCTCATTTATTCAGCATAATGTTTGCTATTATGCTTATTGTCACAAGCGATTGCTAGATAACAAGCGTATCCTCTTAGGCTTGTGGTGCAGTTCTCTGGTCAGGGGGTTGGGGTTGGCACACGTAGTTTACACAACGCTGCTTACCACTTCCTGAATACTTACTTTGTCGGAAGACTTCCTCTGCCGTGGCTTTCTGCTTGCACAGCTTTTGTCACTTACTTGCACCCAGCTAAGGACTTGTCAATAATTTCATTCTGTATTGTCATTGTAAACGCTGCTATGTTGCATATAAACACATCCTCACGTACATGATTCACTGAAACTACATGTGTGAAGTCGTAGTTGTACTTGTCATTTCCTCCCTGTAAAATTTAGAATGCTTTCTCCAAAAGGGAAACACCACTACAAAACCATGGCATGGAAGATGTTTAAAGAAAGTTAAATATCAAGTAGAATTAAAGTTGAGCAATAAAACATCACAAATCTCTAATACCACCTTTTATCCCAATTTTACTTTTCTTCTCAAGTTGTCACAAATGCTACTTTTAAATGACCATGAATTATGAATATTGCTCCTATTTGTCATTGTTTTGTTGAATACAAGTCCAGTGGTTGAGTTCATTCAGCATATGATCTCTCTTTACAAGGAAAAAAAATAGTTACTTATGTAGGAACTAAAAGTCAAATTACAATGTTTTGAGAGAGTTTGGTTTGATGGACAGAAAAATGTTAGGTTCTTATTTGTTTGTTTGTTTTGTATTTTTCATCCTTTTATATCAACTGATCCTGAGATGAATTAATCCTTTTTGAGCCATCTAGACTTGCGCTTAATCTCACATCAGGACAGCACCTTCCCTGAAATTCTGGCAGCGTCCGTCCCCTGCCTTTATCGTTCTCTCATGTTTAAAGCCCAGTCCTCCAATATTTTCTTCTCATCATCACTTTATAGATTAGCCCAGCTTGCCCTCCTGAGCTCCTGGGCTGCACTGGAAGTTTATGATGACATTCTACTTTCAATAGTTTCTTTTCTTTTTTTTTTTTTTTTAAATTAAATCCAGCATCTTTTAGTGTTCCTAGCATGTGCATTGTAGATTACTGCTGTTGTTATAGAATTACAGTCTAGCTGACCAAGACAGCAAGGCATTTCCTGTGGCTTGACTTTTACAGGTCTCCAGGACAGAGTTGCTCAGGGTGACATCATGTGCTTGAGATATTGGTAAATGTGAGTTGGGCTTCTGTACCAGTGGAGTTCACTTAGCATGCTTAGAATTCATCTACTGCTGCTCTAGGGACCCAAAGACACCCTCATAACCTCATTCTCCCTCTCTTCTCAAATCCCTCACTAATGTTTGAACTTATCTGACCTTCTGATTTCTTACTCTTATGTTTGATATGTAGCAGTGCTATTAGTGTTTTTTGAGAGCTTGTCACACATGCAGATGCTCAGGCCTCGTTCTCAACTCAAATCATATTCTTCATATTATCAAGAACCCCAATCTTTGAAAAGCACAAACCTAGTATGCTTCCCCGGTCTATCCTTTTCTCTGCCCTCCCTTCCCTCTTCTCATCTCTCCCCCTCTCTTCTCTCTCTCTCTCTCTCTCTCTCTCTCTCTCTTTTTGGTGGGAAGGGGGACAGGATTTTATTTGACAAGGCTGATCTTGAATTCACTTTATAGTGGAGAATGACCTGAATTTCTGTTCACCTTGTCACTTTCTCCTAGCTGCTGGGATTACAGGCACATAGTGTGTGGTGCTGGGAGTAGAACCACACAGTATAAGGGCCCCGGGCACACTAAGAAAGTCCTTAACCAATTGAGTCCCCTTTTTTGCTTGTCATTTTGTAATCATCATCTGGTTTAGAACCTACAGTCAACTGTGTGAGTAATGCTCTCACAGCCTTCTCTAAGCCTATGACTGAAGCAGTCACACAAACGTCACTCCCTGGAGCAGATGGGTGCCAAGGCACTCATCTCATTAAACCAGGCAGCGTCTCTGTTTCCCTGGCAAGTCTCTTCCTCTCTGCCAAAACTGCTTTGTCAAAATTATGCATTTTGTTCAAACACCATATTTCTCCAACTCCTCATTTTAAACCGATGAATTTTCCTCCTACTTCCTGAAGAAAATAGAAGGCATCAGATGGGAACTCCTTCAGCTTGTTGCTACCAAACCCATATTTCATCCGTACCCTTGTTCTCTTTCCCTCTCTATTTTAGCATATGATTATCAGCTGATCTCATCACCTGCTTTTAGAATAGCATCCCCTCATTGTAGACTCTCGCTCAGTTCTTCATCCTCAGTTGTCCTCCACTCTGCTCTTTACAGAACATCTCAGAGTATTCCCAGTTACACGTAAACCTATTCAGTCTTCTTCCATCTCAAAAACAACCTTTTCCTTGAGAACTACATTCCTGTCAGAACTCCTTTTGTGTTTTTCTCCCAAGAGTTCTCATTATATAGTGGATTTTTTTTCTCATCTCTAATTCCTCAACCTCATCCAACTTGGCTGTTATTCCTGGTTAGTAATAATGCTTGCTGAAGTCAGCAGAGAGTCCCAGGATTAAATTAAATGGGTACTTTCCAGTTTTTTTCTAAGTTTCCAGAATTCTTCCCCACAGTCCATTTGTGTGTGTGTGTGCGCATGTGTGTGTAATATGTGTTGTGCTTATTTCAGAGTCTAAGACACCATGTCATCCCGATTTTCCTTCTTGCTCTCTAGCAATCTCTTCTCCACTACTTTACAGCGTTACCTTTCTCGAGCCAAGATAGTAAGCTCTTTGCTCTGTACTTCATCAGTTTGCTTCTCTAGACTGACTGAAATTAAGTTTCAAATACATCAGATTTATCATAATCAAGAATCAAGCCTCTGTGGAGTTGGCACAGAATGGCTTAGTCCATAAAGTGCTTGCCTTGCAAAGATGAGTTTGAGTCTCAGAACCCACATAAAATGGTCGAGTGTGATGGTCCATCCTTGTAAGTCTACTCCCAGGGATCCCCAGAGCCCAGTGGCTACTGCATCCAGGGTAATTGCTGTGCTCATGCTGCTGAGAGATTGTTTCAAAAGAGGTGGATGGGTACTCCAGAGGCCAGCCCCTGAAGTCGTGCCCAGTCTGCATGTAAACGTGCATGCACATGAAACCACTCTCACAAGAACATGCACCCATTCTCACACACGAACATGCACGTAACCACATGTATTAAAAAAGCAGTGTCTGTGGAAAGAAGACTAGTAAAGGAGATAGAAGTTGAATTTAGAGTCAGGACCTGAAAAGCTTTGGGCAAGCCAACAGGTATTCTGAATAAACTGTTCATCTTTCATTAGACTGAAGTGTCTTTGACTTTATGTTGCTGCCTTGTCATTTGCCAGATATGGGTTGGCAGAAAGGGATTTCCTGTGAAGACACTTAGATAGGGCAGACATTAGAGCTCAGAGCTGGAGTCTCTCCACGAATCTAATTCTTGTCAGATCTCCTATTGGAGAGAGATCTGTGTGGTGCACTTCTCTAGACCACATATTCTATTTCCTATAGATTTTTTATATCCATGACTCAATTTTTTCTTATTTTTGTATTTATCTATCTATCTATCTATCTATCTATCTATCTATCTATCTATCTATCTATCTATCTATCATTACAATTTATTCACTTTGTATCCCCTCTGTAGAACCTTTCATCTCCTCCCAGTTCCCACCTTGTTCCCATTCCACTTTCTCCCCCTAGTCCACTGATAGGGGAGGACCTCCTCCTCTTGTATCTGACTCTAGCCTATCAGGTCTCATCAGGATTGGCTGCATTGTCTTCCTCTGTGGTCTGGTTAGGCTAAACCCCAGGGGGAGTTGGTCAAAGAGCCAGCCACTGAGTTCATGTCAGTGACAGTCCCTGTTCCCCTTACTAAGGAACCCACTTGGAGACTGAGTAGCCTAGAGGCTTCCTCTGAGCAGGGGGTCTAGGTCCCCTCCATTCATGGTCCTTGGTTGGAGTATTGATCTCTGCAGCCCCCCCACCCCCAGGCCCAGGTTTTTTTGCTCTATTGGTCTTCTTGTGGAGCTCCTGTCCCCTCTGGGTCTTTCTATCTCCCCCTTCTTCCATAAGATTCCCTGCATTCTGCCCAAAGTTTGGCTGTGGGTCTCAGCATCTGCTTCGATATCCTGCTGGGTAGAGTCTTTCAGAGGCCCCCTGTGGAAGGCTCCTGCTCTGTCTTCTCCTACCCCTGATGTCTATCCTGTTTGCCCTTCTGAATGAGGATTAAGCCTCTTCCCTAGGGTCCTCCTTATTGTTTACCTTCTTTTAAGACTATAGATTTTAGTATGTTTATCCTGTATTATATGGCTAATATCCATGTATAAGTGAGTATATACCATAAGTGTCTTTCTGTTTCTGGGTTACCTCACTAAGGATGATCTTTTCTAGTTCCATCCACTTGCCTCCAAATTTCATGATTTCCTTGTTTTTAATTGCTGAGCAGTATTCCATTGTGTAAATATACCACAATTTCTGTATCTATTCTTTAGTTGAGGGACAGCTAGGTTGTTTCCAGATTCTGGCTATTATGAATAAAGCTGCTATGAACATAGTTGAGCAAATGTCTTTGTTGTATGGTTGAACATTTTGGATATATGCCTAGGAGTGGTATAGTTGTAGCACTATTCCTAATTTTCTGAGAAACTATGACTCAATCTCTATCAGTTGTCTGATAAGTCTTAAATTTACACGTAGACTTCTGTGTTCTCTATCCTTATATCCAACTGCCCATTTAAAACCTTTATCTGGGCGTCTCAAAGGATACCAGGATCAACATGTCTAAGCCATACCAATCAACAGACCTTGCCAGGTTTTTCTCTTATTCTCTTCACAGAACGATTTCTGTGCAGTCATTCACTTTTCTTCTTTCCATTGCCACCACTCTAGCATACACTACTTTCTTTGGTCTGGACTTGTGGTATTTGATTTTCCAAGTTCCCTTCTTTCTCTTTTCTACAATTTTTCCTATTGTGGTCAGTGAAATGCTTTCAAATGCAATTTTGAGTACCCAGATTTCTTTTTCACCTAAAATCCCTTCAGTGACTTCTCATGGTAGTTTTTGAATTGTGGTTAACATAACTTTGAAGGGATTTTCTGTCTGTGTTCCCTGACCATTGTAATTTGACTACTATTTTGCTCAATTTATATATTCCACTGACAAGCCCTCCTCCCCACAAAAGGGAGAATTCTCTAAGGGTATCACAGAATATCACAACACTATTTCTTTTGTTAGAAATAATTGCTTCTCATTTTTCAACTTGATAGCTTTTCATCTCCATTTCTCATCTAGGCCTCATTTCTCAGATAAGTCTGACTTTTACAGCATTTTGTTTTATTTATTCATCACACATATGTTAGAATTCAAATGTCTACATATCCATGATCATTTAAATAATGTTCGACTTCAGATGTATTCCTCACGAGTATAGAAAACCAATTCCATTTGACAAATATAGTCACTGCCTGACACTGTCCCAGAATGTCTCTCAGTATATATTTACTAATTTAATAAAACCTCCTAATCTAGAGCACCTTTTTGCTTTGTTATCCACCATTCATTTAGTGTGCAGAACTGCCCTAGGTTATCTAATAGCCTCTTGGTTCAGACTCTCCATGAAAGAAACCGGTTGGGGTCTGAACAAGCTCATCGCATGTCACTTTTGTGTTAGAAGGTAGGCAGGCTTTGCTTCTCAGAAGGCTGGCAGAGTGGGTTTTAAGAGTATGAGAGGGTCTTCTCCAGTTTAGAGCCCTGATATATATTGATTAAATGACACTGCCAGTGTCTGGTGACTATAAGAGGAATAAAACTTACTCATATTCTGTTTCTCTGGTCAGGTATGGTGACTTTCTAGACACAGTTTTTAGTAAGTAAACCCTTCCCAAGCTACTGCTCACTACCACTGAGTAGAATAGTAGGGAAGTTACCTTAGGAATACTCATCATAGCTGAACACTGCAGAAACACTGAAACATTTTGCTCACGTAAGCCTGTGAAAACTGACTGATGGATGCATTTGGTTGAAAACCTCTCAGTGTACTTTGACTGCACACAGAAAGTTCACCCAGCTAGCTAGGTCTAAGGCTGTAGTAGCTGGTGCTACCTGTTTAATGCAGCACAATAAACCTTTCAAAATGCAAATACAAAGAAATAGCTTATTCATCTGCAGCTTCAGGGGAAATTGAGAAAGCCAAATGCAATTATGCAAATAGGACAGCTGCCAAAGAAGGAGCTGGCCAACATCTTTAATTTTGCAAAGAGGGATATTATCAATTTTTACATATAAATCTCCATCTGCCCCTGGAGAGATAATGAGTCCTCCAGGGTACAAAGTGAACAGACGTTTTTCATGGAAAATCACTAATATATAAACAATAATGTTGATGCCAAGGTACATATTGTACATACTATCAAACAGATAATTGTGCTGCATATAATTAGACAGTGTTAAGGTATTGGCTAAGGTTTAGAGTTTTCTTTATGAATGAGTTTTTATTTTTGTAGTTTGAATAACACCTTGATGAGAGCAGACACAATGATAAACATATCACTCAGCATGTTGTCTCCCCAAATGCTTTCAATAAAAATATCAAACCTATAGCCTATGTTTAAGAAGTAAATGTTAGTAAGTATATACTTAAAATGTTTCTTATCCTTAAAGTGAAGTCTTGAACCCAATGAAAATTCTTTTATTTTATATTATATTTTTTTTCTTGTAAAATCAAAAAGGCAACTGAAAAATACCTTATTTTTATTTGAAAAAGTAATAAAAATACGGGCCTAGTGGCATATGCCTGTAATCCCAGGACTTGGGAAGTGCAAATTCAGTTCAAGGTCAGCCTTGGTTACCTAATGAGCTCAAGGCTGGCCTGAACTATGTGACACTCTGTCTCCAAAACCAAAGGCAGAACAAAAATGTTATCATTAATTGATTCCTTCAATATGGAACCACTTTGTTGGGTACTAGCAACATATACGGGGTGTTGGGATGCAACCATAGACACAGTTCCCGTGATGCAATGAACATGGCAGAGCACAAGCAAGAAAACACACAAAGAACTGAAAAGACATAGGTATTGCAAGGCTGTCAAGGAGATGTACCCAGGGCAGTTGCACGAAAGTGGAAATGAATTAAATGGGTTAGATATAGTTAAAGAGGCCAGGAAGGTCTTGTTTGGAAACTGAAAGTTTGGGCAAATTGAAAACAACTTTTGAGAGGCAAACATGAGCAGACGGTAGGTCAGGAGTGAGAGGATTTCCTGTCAGTGGGAAAGAATATGGAAGGCCAGTGAGGTCAGAGCAGCAGCAACACATGGAGGTCAGCCATGACTTGGGATGTGAGTGATGTATTAATGAATTTGGTTTTCCTTTCAGGGCAATAGGCAGCAATTGAATCCCAGATATATTAGTTTACATTAACTCCTAAAATAATGTCAATTCAATTCAGAACACTAATATATACTTGATAACATGAGAGTAGAATAACACGTAAACAAGACTGCTGCATAACTTGCTTTATTTGCGTCCTTGTATTTGAGGGCTTATTTTTTCCCCTGAGATAGGATTTTACTTGTAAATCAGGCTGGCCTTATCCTCATAATCTTACTTTGGCCATCCTAGTACTAGGATTACAGGTACATACCTAATATTTGAGGTGTTTTAAATGTTTTCAGTATAGATGAGGAAATAGCATGTTCCTGGTATAGAAAGATGGGGATGTGTATAGGAGAGAGTGAAAAGTATAAGGTAAAGTCTGGATACTCCAAATAATGAAATATATTAATATATGTATATATCACACATCACACATGCATATGAATAATTCTGGATGAAAAACACGTTTAGTCTGAATTCCAAGGAGATATTTGGAAATAAAATGAAGATAAGTTTTAGGTTTTTAAGCCCCCTCCCATTCTTTGGTTTTGTCAGTCCTGAAGATCTCCGTCCTATAATACAAAGAAAAACAAAAATCATGCTGGTCCCTGTTGTTGGAAGGGACTGACACCCCCCCCCCCAGTTCCAGGGGTACTTCGGTTCTTTTACTACAGTGATTGACTTAGGGCTAACAGGGAACGGTGGGAGTCATTTTTGAAATAATTTCTGAAGCGAATAAGAAACATGTATTTCTTGAGGGGGATTGGGGGGGAAGATGACCCTGTTACAGTGAGTTATGATTGTGTTACACTCCTTTGACACCAAGAAAGAGATTTCCTAAAAAAGCAAGATTGCAGAAAAGAAAAAGCAGTCAAAGAACAGGGAAGAAAATTGCCAGTGACAATGGCTAGACCCTGGAGCCATGCATACATTGAGGATTCCTGTCATATAATCCCATCAATGTCTTACATGTTTAAGATATTTTCAGCTGGATTTCTGGCCTTTGATCCCTCTCTTACCTCTCATGCTTAGGCCAGTTTAACTATCTTTGCTCTACATCTGTATTATAAAAATATTTGTATTTCCTCTTTCTTGGAAGATCTCCTTCTCTTCCTGATTTCTCACTAGCTATCTAACCTTTGTGGTTATTCTAATTGAAGTACACATATCTGGAGTTTAAAAGATAACACTCACGTATAAAAGAAAACATGCAATATTTGTCTTTTGTTGCTACGTCCATTCACCTGAAAATTTCATAATTCCATTTTCCTTAATAGCTGCATAATATTCTGCCAAGTAAATGCACTGTTTTTCTTATCTATTCACTAGTTAATAGAAATCTAAAGGTGTTTCCAGTCTCTGTCTATTACGAATGCAGCAGCAGTGAACACAGATGAGCAAGCGTCTCTGTAGTAGGGTGTAGAGTTGCTTGGATGTATGCCAAAGAGTGGGATGACTGCATTTTGTGGTAGATATATTTTCATCTTTTTGAAAGACCGCCACACTGATGAAATAGTGGCACAATGTTATTACTTAACCAGACAGTTTTTGCTGGATTTAAGGTACCCTCCGTGAGATGGAACATTGCTAACCTAGCCTGTTTGTTACCTCCTGGTTGACAGAGACAGAATGTTGCCAGCATTCTATCATCGTGGCGTCCCACAGAGGTAAATGACATCCAGATTTTTCACACTGATCATGAGCTTGGTCTTTTTCAACCAAAGATATGTAGAATTATGGAGCCATACAGTGTAGATGAAACATCTGTTCTGTCCTTAAGCGGTGTGTAAGAAAAGCTCATTGTTAAACTTCAGTATTTCACCAGCATTGCTTTGTCTGAACACATCATTATTCTATTCTTAGTGGGCATTTATGTTGTTCTCTACATCTTTATACTACAAATAGTGCTTATGTAAAGTTTCTATACCTATTTTAGTGAACAGCACATGCTTCCCACCGCCCCGCGTGCACACAGAAGTGAAATTTTTGGGTCATGAAGCATACTTGGATTTACTTTAGTAGACACTGTTAAACAATTTTGCAACAAACTTTTTTTTTTTTTAAACAACTGGCTAAATCAGATGTTATCTTTCCAAACTAAGGACACCAGTTTTCTAGCATAACAAGAAAGGTTTGTATTCGAGAGATTCCTCAGTGGTTGAAAGTGTTGGCTTTCAGGAACCTGGGTTTTGATTCCCAGCATCTAAATAGTCACAACTATCTGTAACTCCAGTTCCAGGGGATCCTACACTCCTCGGGCCTTGGCAGGCACCATGCACACCTGTAGTGCAGAGACATATGTGCAAGCGAAACACGCATACACATGAAAGTAAGGAAATCTTTAAAAAAGGAAGCTTTTTTTTTTCTGTTCCATATCTTCATATATTCTTCAGTCAGGTTTTTTTTTTTTTTTAAATAAAGAAATGGGGGGGGGGGGGCTTTTCCTTCCTTCTGGTCCTGGTCAGTTGGGTCTCATCAGGAGTGGCTGCTTTGTCTTCTTTCTGTGGCCTGGTAAGGCTGCTCCCCCCTTAGGGGGAGGTAGTTAAGGAGTGGGCCGATCAGTTCATGTCAGACAGTCCCTGTTCCTATTGCTATGGAATCCACTTGGATGTTGAGCTGCCATGGGCTACATCTGTGCAGGGGTCCTAGGTTATCTCCATGCATGGTCCTTGGTTGGAGTGTCAGTCTCAGGAAAGATCCCTGTGCTCAGATTTTCTGGTTCTTTTGCTCTCCTTGTGGAGTTCCTGTCTCTCCAGATCTTACTGTTTCCCACTTCTTTCATAGGATTCCCTGCACTCTGCCCAAAGGTTGTTTTTTGCAATTGTTCACTAGAACTAAAATTTCTCAAGAAATCTTCACTAAAGGCAGGAGGGGGCAGCCTTTTCAGGCCACAGAGGAAGAGGATGCAGCCAGTCTCCATGAGACCTGGTGGGCTGGGATCTGATGGTGGGGGAGGGGCACTTCCCCTGTCAGTGGACTGGGGGGGATGGAGGTGGAGGGAGGGAGGTTGGGGTTGGGAGGAGGTGAGTGTGGGTGTTACGGCCAGGATGCGGGGTGAAAAAAAATTGTAACAAAGAATAAATCAATCAAAAAGAAAATTAAAAAGAAAAAAAAGAAATATTCCTTTATGCGTGTTTGCATAAATGTATGTGTGTCATATGCATGCAGGTGAACTTAGAACCAGAAGAAGGCACTGGATTCCTGGAACTAATTGGTGCGTGCTTGGGAAGCAAATTCAGGTCTCCAGTGAGAGCAGCAAGCATTGCTGAGCTCCAGTATTAGCTTTTAATTTTATACCTTCATTCCTTCTAAACTCAGTATTTGTCATTATCTTAGCGTACTTTAATATTCTTAATACACTCTTAAGGAATCGGCCTGAGTACAATTATTTTCATGTGTACTCTGTTTTCCCCTTGATACAAGTGCCGTGATCATATCTGTTAGTAGTTGTTTCATGTGTGGCGGGCTTTCCCTCCCTCCAGCTCAGGGGGAAACAGTGTTCTTACAGGAAGGAAATAGTAAAGAAGAAACTACGGCCTCATCATTGTGTTTGCACTTTCTCCTGGGTAGGGGGACTCTACTTCAGCTAGGGCTGCAATGGCCGCTATTGTTCTTTCTGCTTGTATCAGCTGACTGAAATGCCAGAACACCATGTGTGATGGATTACATGCTGCTAACCCAGTGGGTCTTGCTAAAGGAACCCCATTGTGAGGACTTATTTCCACTGTACACTTTTGAATAAGGTCTCTCTTCATTCTTCTGTCCCACAGATATGCATAAGTTAAAGCCTGGCCATTACCCAGCCAAAATGTCATGTGAACATGTGCCAGCAGAAATGCTCCAAATAATACCCCCATGTGTTTGGCTGACCTATATTTGATTCATGATTGCATCACTGATATGCTCCTTTATCTCGTTTCTCCTACCCATTTCACCAAATGAGCCTCACAATTGCCCAGGCACCTAATTCAACTGCTTGGTTGAAAAGGCAGAGAACACTACTGTCTGTATCTTATTCTTCTCTGAAATTCCGTGTTAAAGATGTATTTATATATGTAACACAGAAGTGTATGAATGTGAATATTCTGGAAATACATACTTCAAGATCACCAATCCCTTAGAAAACAGTGGTCCTTTGTTGGGTTTAAGTACTTAAACAGGATGTTGACATTGAAATGCTTGGTGGCAGCTAATATTCAGAGTCCTGAGGTTTAGTTTTATATAGAAATAATTAGGAAAAAGATGTCCCTAGAAATGTAGGATTTTAGTTTTTACTTTTTCAAATGGATTTAATATCTACATGTACTGAGATCCACTAACTGTTAAGAAATTTTGTGACTTGGTTTAAAATTTGACAATAATTTTACTCAAATGCTAAAATACATGATCCAGGCAGCCATAACTGGTGAGAAAAGCGAGAGTTGGGCTCTGCCCAAGCTTGTTTGCCCAAGGTTGAGTAACGTATGTCTGATATTCGGTCACACCAAGGTTTCTCTCTTCTTCTTGCATGAGGATCTGTGTTTTGAGGCCTGAGTGGAGAGAAGAGAATTCATTACTGCCAACTCTATATTTGCCAAGTTGTGAGCATCAAATGGATAATTTGGTTAAGCACACATGGTAAACATCATCTTGTAAGTACTCAGTTAATGGTTATTAATATTTTTACTGGGTGAACAGGCAGACAGAACAACAGTAAGATGACAGGTAAGTTGTCTATAATATTTGCTGTGGCTTTCCCATGCCTAGAATAGCACTTTCCATTGAACTATTAACGAACAAATAAGTGTCTGTTTAAAAAAATTGATCTCTGGATAGTATTAAATTGAGCACATTTGACAAAAGCTCAATTGTTTTAAAAATCCTCAATATTCTCATGCAATCAGTGATCTTCACGTCTTGTTTCAGCAGTGGTAATAAAATCGAGGAAGAGCATTAAAATAGGGTAAATGAAGGCTATAAAAGAAGGGATAATAAAATTCTGTTTATTGTATAACTTTTTATCAGTTTTTCTTTTAAACAGTAATTATGCTGTCCTAGTTTTCTATCTGCTACTGTGATAATACACTCTGACCCAAAGCAACTTTGGAGAGAAAAGAGTTTATTTCATCTTTTACCTTTAGGTCACAGCCCTTCGTTGGGGGTGGGGCAGGGGGAGAACTCAGCCAGAAGAAGGCTGGATTCAGAGGAATGCTGCTTGGTACCTTGCTCACTGCCTCACACTCAGCAAGCCTCCTTATACAGTCCAGTACTGCCTGCCCAGGGAAAAGGCGCCTTCTACCGTGAGCTGGGTGTCGCTACATCAATTACCAGTTAAGACAGTCCCTCACAGTAATGCTCATAGACCAACCCGATGAAGACAAGTACTCAATTACTTCTTTTGATTTTAGGGTATATCAACTTGATAGTTAATGCTACCTATGACATATGCCTACCAAGAAAAAAGGAAAAAAGAAGAATGAAAGGAGAAGAAAAGGAAAAAAAAAACCCTTAATAAATTTTCAGGGAGTTGTAAATTTATCATGGATATTAAAAAAAAAAAGGAAGCACAAGGATTTCCTTGCATTAAAAAAAATGATGGCTTAGGAGAGAATAAGAGAAAAGGGAGAGAGAAATTCTTATCAAAGATCAAATTACCATTTGTGTCTTCATTTGAGGTTGTATTTGCCTGTGAGTGTTGCTTTTCTTTACTTGGTCCCAAAACCTTGTACATGCTAATAAAATGACCTATCCTTGAAAAAAAAAATGATGGTTTTCCAAACTTTGGAATTTTATGAAATTCATTCAAATTTTATTTTTACTCTTTTGAATGAATACCAGAAATCATGCTAAATAGCTAAATAATTTTTTGTTAACTCATCTTTATGAAAAGACTCACTTCATCAGAGTGTGCATAGATCTACAAACATTTCTAGAAATCATATTTCATAAAACAGTTTAACAGCTGTCATTACTTGATGGATAATAACAAAACTTTTAAGTTAACTAAAGAACATATTTTGTCTTTAGTAATTTCAGGATTGTAATACAGTTTTTACGGGTATGTGTAATTAGCAGAAAAATAATTGTCAGATGATTGACAAAATGATAAGTGATGTGTGCTTTTCTTTTCTTACATATTGTAATCATGCATCAGTTATATATATGTATATAATGTCTCCTATTAATATTCAGTTATACATATTGATCGGTGCCTTACCCAGTCATCATTAGAGAGGCTTCCTCTAGCAGTAGATGGGAACAGACGCAGAGACCCACAGTCAGACATTATGGGGAGAGAGTCTAATTGGGAGTTTCCATTAAATCCCTTGTTTAATAGCTCAGGGAATCCTGTGGAGATTTTTTTTCTTTTAAAATTTTTTAATTAAATTTATTTTTTAATTAATTACAGTTTATTCACTTTGTATCCCAGGTGTAGCCCCCTCCCTCATCCCCTCCCAACCCTACCTTCCCTCCCTCATCTCCTCCCATGCCCCTCCCCAAGTCCACTGATAGAAGAGGTCCTTCTCCTCTTCCATCTGACCCTAGTCTATCAGGTCTCATCAGGACTGGCTGCATTGTCTTCCTCTGTGGCCTGGTAAGGATGTTCCCCCCCTTAGGGGGAGGTGGTCAAAGAGCATACCACTGAGTTCATGTCAGAGACAGTCCCACTTGGAGGGAACCCACTTGGAGACTGAGCTGCCATGGGCTACATCTGTAGAGGGGTTCTAGGTTATCTCCATGCATGATCCTTGTTTAGAGTATCATTCTCAGAAAAGACCCCTGTGCCCAGATATTTTGGTTCTGTTGCTCTCCTTGTGGAGCTCCTGTTCCCTCCAGGTCTTTCTATTTCCCCCTTCTTTTATAAGATTCCTTGCGCTCTGCCCAAAGTTTGGCTATGTGGAGATTTTAAGAACCAGAAGGGATGGAGGAAACCAGGAGAACAAAGCCTTCTGAATTTATTAACCAGGGTGCAAATGAGCTCTCAGAGACAGAAACAGCAGCAGGCACAAGCAGGGCCCACAATGGGTCTATCTCAGGCCCTCTACACATACATCGCAGCTATTAGCTTAGTATTTTTATGTGATGCTGGACTGTGAGAATGAGTGTCTCTGGTTCTTTTGCCTGCTCTTGGGACTCTTTTCCTCCTTTTGGGTTTCTGTGTCCAACTGTTATATGACAGTTTTTGTTTCATCTTATTATATTTTATTTTGTCATGTTTGGTTGTCATCTCTCTTAGAAGCCTGTTCTTTTCTAATGAGAGGCAGAGAGGGATCCAGAGGGCAAGGGAATGTGAGGAGGAGCTGGGAGGAGCAGAGGGAGGGGAAGCTAGAATCAAGGTACAGTGTATGAGAAAAGAATCTATTTTCCATAAAGGTGAAAAATACTAGAATAAAAAATTAAGTTTTTATTATTTTCTTGGAGATAAATTAACAAGTAATGTTTTAAATATCTTCAAACAAGAATTAAAAAAAAGACCAAAAGACAATTTAATGGTTTTTAGTAAAGCAGTGGCTCACAGTCATACCTTTATTACATGTCAGGCACTGTCCATATTTTAGCTTAGTTGATATACATTGGAAGCTTACAGAGTAGCTATTTGTTATCCCATATTTTTAATTAGGTGTTTTTGCTTTACTTTTTGAAAATTTTATACATGTATACAGTAGATCTTCATCATACCCAACTCCTACTCTCTCACCTCAGTTTCTTCCAGGAACTCCATCATATCTCCACCTCAATTTCATGGATTTATTTGTTTATTTATCTTTCTCACTGAGTCTGATTAATGCTGCATAGGGGCATGGGGTCATCCACCAAGCATGAGGCACTACCTGTGGCCACAGCCTAAAAAAAGAAGACTTTTCTTCCTGCAGCAGCCATTAACTACTGGGAGCAGTGCATGTAGGCCCAGAGTCTGAGGAGTACCTCTGAACTCAAGGGTTTTTTTAAAAAGTCCTATTTTAAGATGTGAAGAATTGACATACAAAGAGGTTGAATACATTATACAAAGCCACACAACAAGCAAAATATTTGGGAAGTCTGTATGTGCTATGTCTAGCCTAAACATTAAAGGTACATATGTGAATAAAACAGAGGAGAAGAAAAGGCATTGGGGGTTTGCAATTTAGGATAGGATAGCCTGGGGAATTTTCATTGGGAGGTCAATAAGTCAAGAAGGTATTGATAAAAAAAATATCTCTGTTTCATGCAATCAAGAAATATTTCCGGGATGGCGCCCTTTGAAGGACAACTATTTGGTAGCAAACTGGCTTGGGAAAATGTTTACACCAACCAATGTTTATACTGACTTCTCATTGCCTGGCCAGATATCCTGCTCACAAATTTTGAGCTCTTTTGTCCTTTGGGTTCTAGTTTGGTTTGTCTAGTGGGAGTCACAGCAAGAGCTGACAGGCAGAACAGAGATCAGTGTGTGTGTTAGTGTGTGTGGTCATCAGGTTGATGTTTCCTTCCACAAAATTTTGTGATTTCAGTCAGGTTGTTCTCTCTTTAAGGCTTTCTTATTTTCAGACTAAGGGGTGAAGTCATCTTACAACTAGCACTAGTCACATGCAACCTCTTCTACTTCTTTGGAAAGTTTTCCCCTTAGGTTCTTTACAGATTGCCCAACTTGAGTTGCTTGCATTTTCTACTGCAGTCCTGAAATGCATGGTGGACATGTTAACTATGCAGTTCTCCAAATCGCCATTGAATTTGTTTATCGCTATAAACACCTCCAAATCAATGGGATATATTAAAGCACAGACCTAATTGGACATCTAATACATTTAGCATGTACTGTTTCCCTCTGTCTTCCTTCTAAAATTTACATAAAGTTGACTCTAAAATCCTTTTAACTTTAAACTTCTCCTATCCTCAGAGTGGTTTGCGTACAATCCCAGGTCCACTGTAGAAAACCATTTAAAGCAAGAAGTACTCAAAAAAGCTGATGTTTCAAAAGTGAGCAGCATTTTACTTGTAGGTAACAGTTTTTGAAGTGCTAGCCAAGTTGGCAATTTCTTCCTGGAAAGTAAGATAAATGAAAATTCATTCCATCAAATATGTTCCCTTCTCTTAATGACAGTTTTGATGACCTATTTTTAGTATCTGAATAAGTTCAGGTGAGAATATATCATATATAATATGTAAATTACAGAGGTATGTGATTTAGAAGTGAAACATTGGGTCTAAAAGACAAAATACCTGGAGTTGAATGCCTCTTCTATTGCTAGATCAATGTTGATAACCTAAGAAAATGACATTAAAAAATTAAAATCATATGTGTCTTTCTACTGGGATACCTCACTCAGGCTAATCTGTTCTAGTTCCCAACATTTGCCTGCAGATTTCATGATTTCCTTGTTTTTAATTGCTGGTAGTATTCCATTGTGTAAATGTACCACATTTTCTGTACCCATTCCTCCTTTGAAGGACATCTAGGTTGTTTTCAGATTCTGGTTATTACAAATAAAACTGCTATGAACATAGTTGAGCAAATGTCCTTATTGAATCGTAGGTTATCTTTTGGGTATATGCCTAAGAGTGGTATAGCTGGATCTTGAGGTAGCACTATTCCTAATTTTCTGAGAAAGCACCAGATTGATTTCCAAAGTGATTGTACAAGGTTACATACCCACCAATGATGGAGGATATATACTCACTTATAAGTGGATATTAGCCATATAATACAGGATAAACATACTAAAATCTATAGTTCTATAGAAGCTAAACAACAAGGAGGACACTAGGGAAGATGTTTAATCCCCAATTAGAAGGACAAACAGGATACACATTGGAAGTAGGAGAAGACAAGGAACAGGACAGGAGCCTTCCACAGAGGACCTCTGAAAGACTCTACCCAACAGAGTATCGAAGAAGATACTGAGACTCATAGCCAAACTTTGGCCAGAGTGCCAGAATCCTTATTGAAGAAGAGGGAGACAGAAAGACCTGGAGGGGACAGGAACTCCACAAGGAGAAAAACAAGTCAAAATACTTGGATCCAGGGGGCCCTGCAGGGACCCACACTCCAACCAAGGACCATGCATGGAGAGGACCCACACTCCCTGTTCAAAGAAAGCCCATTGGCTGTTCAGTTTCCAAGTGGGTTCCCTAGTAAGGGGTGTAGGGCCTGTCTCTGACATGAACTCAGTGGCTGGCTCTTTGATCATCTCCCCCTGGGGGGTGCAGCTTTGCCAGGCCACAGAGGAAGATGATGCAGCCAGTGTTGATGAGACCTGATAAGTTAAGGTCAGATAGAAGAGGAGGAGGTTCTCCCCTATCAGGGGACTAAGGAAAGAGCATAGGGGGAGAAGAGATACCTGGGAGGAGATGAGGGAGGGGGCTCCAGAGGGGATACAAAGTGAATAAATTGTAATAAATAAATAAAATAAATTAAAAAATTAAAATCATTCTGTGTATCTGTTTCTTTATCTAATGATGGAAATAACTTACTTAAAAAGATCATTGTGATGAGTCAACAATCTGGAACATAAAATCAGTTAGAATGGTGCTTCACATACAATAAACAATAGGAAAAAGATTTGATAAAGGCAACTTTTTTCCAGTGTCAATCCATACAAGTTAAGTACTTCAATACAAGGCATTACAAATTAAACGTGAAAGCTTGATTCAAATTAAGATACAAACTTCTATAGCTACAGAAGGCTTTATGGTAGCATGTCAAACATTTTTCCAAAGACTGCTCAATGTTGACAATTTTCTTTTATTAAAATATTATTTAAATATACATAGATATTACACTAATCTTAAATGCCCAGAACCATTAGTTCTTGCATGACAATAAAATTAAAATAAATGAAGGAAACTATAAAACAAATAAAATATAAATTAGAGACAGTAATTTAATGTGATAGATGATGTTTTGTTGAAAGGAAATTACTACCTGTAAAAACTCATTTTTATAGTGTTGGGTCATTTGAGGCTGGCCGCCTGTAATATATTTTATGATGACTCACTTTTACCATCTTAAAAACAGTTGGAGTACAAGGAAACCTTTGTCTTGACTTCCATGATGTCACTTTGTCTTCATGTGCCACAGTCTCATCACCTAAGTATTCAGAACATCCCAGTTCCTTCTCATTAGGCAGTGGCAAGTAAGTCAGTAATCTCTGCTGTAGCATAGTTATAAAAACAGTCATACATGTGGCCATCAGAACTGAGTGGTAGGATGGAGTCATAAGAGCAAAACATCCTTGTTGTTTTCTATGTGTATTATCTCAACACTAACTCAAAACATGCTGTTAAAAAAAAAAACCACAGAGAACTTTTAATTCTTCACAAGCTCTTCCAAGGACATTTATACAGTTTTTTTTTTTTTAAAGATTGGAGATATCACTAAATTAAAAAAAAATTTTTTTAATGAAAGCATGTCTTACGATGAAGGGATGATATGATTTGGAAAGGATGATGATATATGAAAAAAAATGCTTCATTTGAAGGAAAAAAATAATGCAAAATGGATTTCCAGGAATCCATTTTGTCTTGAATCTGGTACTTTATAGGTAATGCAACTTTATAATTGAGCCAAAAATATATTACTATTTATCTAGTATTTAAAAGTGGTGTAATAGATAAATCATAGCTAACAACATAATTCATAGACATTAAGAGAAGTCTCCTTACATATGTGATTGAACAGAAAATGTCTTTTTTGATAGATCATTTAAGATGTCATTCATTATTATTGTATTCTAAATTCACAGTAGTTGAGACTGTTTGTTTTTAGCTAAACTACACCATAAAATCTGCAAATCAAAGTTATACAGAGAACCGAAATGAAACAATTATTCTATAACAAATATGTGTTAAATTTTTACATTGCAAAATTACCTTTGGCCCTTGAATAACCAGCCGTGTACTCAATTCTTTCGTTGTCTGAGTTGCCCACTCCCTGATGAAAACATTAACCAGCTACATTGCAATGTCAGATGCTAAAAACAAGCATGGAATGCATCTGTTTCACAAGGTCTAGCAAAGAAGAATGTTCAACATGACCAACCAATTAGTAAGGTGGCACTGAAGGTATTGGCTCTAATATATTAGCAAGGCAATTTTCAGTTGTCCAGAATTTGAGGGTGAAAAAAAAAAAAAACACCAGTGTAATATCATGTGCACTTTTTTTTCTGTAAATACATATATCTAAACAAATGGAAAAAAGAAAAAGATTAACCAACGCTGTACATTCTTACTTTGAATTTAATTTAGTTTTATTTTCACTTTTGAGAGCTATGTTAATTCTTGAATGTCATGGCATAGAAAGGAGAGCAAGATGCAAATTTCATATTGAACTGTTATGTAGTTTTCTGTTTTTAAAAGTTGATTGAGGTCCTTATAAGCAAAATTTCAAAAAAGACAGAAACACATTTTAGTGACATGTAAGAATTTACATATTATCAAACGTTGTGTGCTAATTTGATATATTTATATAATGTGTAATGATCAAGTCAGTGGAATTCCATTTACTTGGAAAGAAACCTTTACATTTCTTCTGTGTGTGTGTGTGTATGTGTGCACATGTATGTGGGTTAGCATGTATATGTGTGGTCATGAGGGTGGAGGCCAAATGTCAACCGTGGGTGCTTTTCCTTGAAGCTGTCTGTCTTGCTTCTTCATACAAGGTTTTGGGTTTTTCAGCGGGTTCTTTGGCTCACCTCTTTGGCTGAAATGAATGCTAGAGAACCTCAGGAATCCTCATGTCTCGGTCTCCCGAGATTTAGTATTACCTGCACACGGCACCACACCCAACTTTTTGCATAGATGTTAGAAATCAAACTCATACTTGCATGCTAGATGCCTTTCTGACTGAAACTTCTCCTCAACACCTAGGCTTCTTTTTTTTTTTTTTAATTACACTTTATTCATTTTGTATCCCCCCATAAGCCCCTCCCTCCTCCCCTGCCGATCCCACCCTCCCTCCCCTTTCTGCATGCATGCCACTCCCCAAGTCCACTGATAGGGGAGGTTCTCCTCTTCTTTCTGATCTTAGTCTATCAGTTCTCATCAAAAGTGGCTGCATTGTCCTCTACTGTGGCCTGGTAAGGCTGCTCCCCCCTCAGGGGGAAGTGATCAACCAGCAGGCCAATCAGATTATGTCAGAGGCAGTCCCTCTTCCCATTACTATGTAACCCACTTGGACACTGAACTGCCATGGGCTACACCTGTGCAGGGGTTCCAGGTCATCTCCACGAATAGTCCTTGGTTGGAGTATGAGTCTCTGGGAAGTTCCCTGTGTTCAAATTATCTTGTTCTGTTGCTCTCCTTGTGGAGTTCCCGTCCCCTCCAGCTCTTACTGTTTCCCACTTCTTACATAAAATTCCATTCACTCTGCCCATCAGTTGGCCATCAGGCTCAGCATCTGCTTTGACAGTCTATACTGCAGAAGCTTTCAGAGGCCCTCTGTGGCAGGTTTCAAGGTTGTTTCCTGTTTTCTTCTGGCTTTCAGAGGCCCTCTGTAGCGGGTTCCGAGGTTGTTTCCTATTTTCTTTTTCTTCTGATGTCCATCCTCTTTGCCTTTCAGGATGGGGATTGAACATTTTAGTTAGGGTCCTCTCTTTTGCTTAGTTTGTTTAGATGTACAGATTTTAGTGGGTTTATTCTATATTGTATGTTTATATGAGTGAGTATATACCGTGAGTGTCTTTTTGCTTCTGGGACAACTCACTCAGGATGATCCTTTCCAGGTCCCACCATTTACCTGCAAATTTCATGATTTCCTTATTTTTCATTGCTGAGTAATACTCCATTGTATAGATGTACCACAGTTTCTGCATCCATTCTTCAGTTGAGGGGCATCTGGGTTGTTTCCAGCTTCTGGCTATTACAAATAAAGCTGCTACAAACATGGTTGAGCAAATGTCCTTTTTGTGTACTTGCGCCTCTTTTGGGTATATGCCTAGGAGTGGTATGGCTGGATCTTGAGGAAGCGCTATTCCTCGTTGTCTGAGAAAGCGCCAGATTGATTTCCAGAGTGGTTGTACCAGTTTACATTCCCACCAGCAGTGGAGAAGGGTTCCCCTTTCTTCACAACCTCTCCAGCATGTGTTGTCCCTTGAGTTTTTGATCTTGGCCATTCTGATGGGTGTAAGGTGAAATCTCAGGGTTGTTTTGATTTGCATTTCCCTAATGGCTAATGAGGTTGAGCATTTCTGTAAGTGCTTCTCTGCCATTCGATATTCCTCTGCAGAGAATTCTCTCTTTAACTCTGTTCCCCATTTTTAAGTGAATTACTTGGTTTGTTGCTTTTCAGCTTGTTTAGTTCTTTATATATATTGGATCTGAGTCCTCTGTCAGATAAAGGGTTGGTGATGATTCTTTCCCAATCTGTAGGCAGTCGCTTTGTTTTGATGACGGTGTCCTTTGCTTTACAGAAGCTTTTCAATTTCATGAGGTCCCATTTATTGATTGTTGCTCTTAGAGCCTGTGCTGTTGGTGTTCTGTTCAGGAAGTTTTCTCCTGTACCAATGAGTTCTAGGGTATTCCCCACTTTTTTTTCTAGCCGATTTAATGTGTCTGGTTTTATGTTGAGGTCTTTGATCCACTTGGACTTCAGTTTTGTGCAGGGTGATAAGTATGGATCTATTTTCATTTTTCTACATATAGACATCCAGTTGGACCAGCACCATTTGTTAAAGATGCTATCTTTTTTCCATTGTATGGTTTTGGCATCTTTGTCAAAAATTAGGTGTCCGTAAGTGTGTGGGTTTATTTCTGGGTCTTCTGTTCGATTCCATTGATCCACCATTCTGTTTCTATGCCAGTACCATGCAGTTTTTATAACTGTTGCTCTATAGTACAGCTTGAGATCAGGGATGGAGATACCTCCAGAAGATCTTTTATTGTAGAGGATTGTTTTAGCAATTCTCGGTTTCTTGTTATTCCATACGAAGTTGAGAATTTTTCTTTCCAGGTCTGTAAAGAATTGTGTTGGCAATTTGATGGGAATTGCATTAAATCTGTAGATTGCTTTTGGTAAGATGGCCATTTTTACTATGTTAATCCTGCCAAGCCATGAGCATGGGAGATCTTTCCATCTTCTCATATCTTCCTCTAATTCTTTCTTCAGAGA
Source organism: Psammomys obesus (assembly GCF_907164565.1). Taxonomy (NCBI): domain Eukaryota; kingdom Metazoa; phylum Chordata; class Mammalia; order Rodentia; family Muridae; genus Psammomys; species Psammomys obesus. The sequence continues at coordinate 2,077,078 of NW_026596073.1, read as the reverse complement.
CTTGAAATTTTTTTCATACAAGTCTTTGACTTGCTTGGTTAGGGTTACTCCAAGGTACTTTATGTCATTTGTGGCTATTGTGAATGGTGTTGTTTCTCTAATTTCTTTCTCAGCCCTTTTGCCTTTTGTATACAGGAGTGCTACTGATTTTTTTGAGTTAATTTTGTATCCGGCCACTTTGCTGAAGGTGTTTATCAGCTGTAGGAGTTCCCTGGTAGAGTTTTTGGGGTCACTCATATATACTATCATATCATCTGCAAATAGTGATAATTTGACTTCTTCCTTTCCCATCTGTATCCCCTTGATCTCCTTCAACTGTCTTATTGCTCTAGCAAGGACTTCCAGCACTATGTTGAAGAGATATGGAGACAGTGGGCAGCCTTGTCTTGTCCCTGATTTCAGTGGGATTGCTTTAAGTTTCTCTCCGTTCAGTTTGATGTTGGCTATAGGCTTGCTGTATATCGCCTTTACTATGTTTAGATATGTGCCTTGTATCCCTGATCTCTCCAGTACTTTAAACATGAATGGATGTTGGATTTTGTCAAATGCTTTTTCAGCATCTAGGGAGATTATCATGTGGTTTTTTTTTTTTCAGTTTGTTAATATGGTGGATCACATTGATGGATTTCCGTATATTGAACCACCCCTGCATACCTGGGATGAAGCCTACTTGGTCATAGTGGATAATATCTTTGATGTGTTCTTGGATCCGGTTTGCAAGTATTTTGTTAAGTATTTTTGCATCAATGTTCATAAGGGAGATTGGCCTGAAATTCTCTTTCTTTGTTGAGTCTTTGTGAGGTTTAGGTACCAAGGTGATTGTGGCTTCATAGAATGAGTTTGGTCATGTTCCTTCTGTTTCTGTTTTGTGGAATAGTTTGAAGAGAATTGGAGTTAGCTCTTCTTTGAAGGTCTGGTAGAATTCTGTGCTGAAGCCATCTGGTCCTGGGCTTTTTTTGGATGGGAGACTTTTGATGACTGCTTCTATTTCTTTGGGGGATATAGGACTATTTAGTTGATTTACCTGATCAACCCAGAGGGTCTGCTATAGAGCTGGGGATGTGACTGGGGGTTTTATCTAGAGGAATGGAGGGAAAGATGAAGATCAGCAGTCAGCCTACTTGCTTTCTGGCAGGAGAGACCTGTCGGCTCACAGGGAGTGCCTGCAGGAGTTAGGACTGGGATAATAAAAAAAAAAAGTGGAGGGAAGGGAGGGAAAGAGGAAAAGGTCTGTAAGATCTATGGGAGCTGTGTGATGGTGGAAGACGGGAAGGCTGCAGCAAGTGTTCTTTTACAGAGCTGGTGCTAAGAGTAGGGGACTAGATCTGGAGAAACAAAGGGGGAGGTGAAGATCTGCTGTCAGCCTGCCTGCTTCCCTGCCTCCTCTTTCTGAACAGTATATGTTGGATCTCTTTCAATGACCTAACATTAAAATGTAGCTTCCCTGCTTCCCTGCCCCCTTTCTTAACAGTATATCTTAGATATCTTTCAATGATCTTACATTGAAATGTAGCATTTTCCCAAAGCTGTCACTATTCCATTGTGTCATAATTAGTTTAATAAATTCTTCATTTGTATCTTTTGAATTTTTCTTTTACAGTTTTCTGGCATGAATGGGAAGTGCAATTAATATAGTTGTATATATTCAGTTATGTAAAACTTGATGACTCTGTCAGTCGGAATAAATCAAGTTTTGCTTTATAAAAGCTCATGACTACATAAATTAATTTCTTACTCCTTTAAAACACTTGGCAGGTTTAGGTGAATCATCTGCTCAATTGTCCTGTGTATTGGTTCTGAATTACAGGATGCTTTGATCTTACGTCTTATCTATATCAACAAATACTTTTATGATCACTGTGAACTGGAAATCCAGGTAGTGGCAATCACACTGTCCTGAAGAAGATAATCTTTGCTACTATATTATTGACCTAAGAATATAAATTAGTCGTGCTTATCTTCAAGAAAATGGGGGATCCTGTTGTTCTATGGGCCAGAAGTACAGGAGATCTCAATACTGATACACAGATAAGGGGCTATCACAGAGGCTGATCCAGTGACTATGGAACATAAGGCCTTGAGTCCAAGATAACAAAGGGATTGTAAGCTTATGAAAGCACAGAAATGCATTCCTCAAGTCCTAGGCTTCATCTGGGAATGATCCGTTAACTAAGAGAGGACCAGGGCTACAGGGAAGAATGGAGTGAAAAATAATACTAGCTCTTGACCGGAAGAACGACCATGGCAAATGATATGGGCAGAGAATTTCCAAATGGAAAAAAAAGGAGTGATGGTGCTGAAGGTGAAGTTATAGTCTCAGTTTAGTGGGCAAGTAGTTGTCAGGAAGAAGAAGATGAGTATGATATCCTGCTGTCAGATCAAGTGGTCGAGGAACAGGACTGGGAAGTCCATGGTCCATGGCCGTTAACATCCTAGCTTCACAATTGGCTTTGGAAAAGAATATGAGGTAAGGCTCCAGGATGTGATCTATGATCAGAGAACTAAAGTCTGTGTGAAGTATGACAAAACCATTATGGCTGTGGTTCTGAGTTTACGAGCCCACTGTGCATTTTCTCCTTACTTCTAGAAATGAATGATTGCCGTGTTTAAAAAAGTAACCATCTTTGAAAAATTAAAAAATGTTATACAGTTGTTGCACACATCACTATGGATCCATTTGCTCTGCTTATCTGTTTGAGTGGACTCTTGTGCTGTCCTAAATGTCCCCTTTCCACAATATCATTCACATCGGAAGTCTTGGTGCCCGGTTCCTCTCTTGTGCCTGTGACTGAGTATAATCAGCTCATACACATTCTAATTCCTCTTCAAAACTCTCTATCCACTGTTTCTCTATATCACTGTCATCACCATAGTTCAAGATAGAATCCTATATCTTGGACGTTAAAGTTTTGTAGTTGTTCTATCTTCCTCCAAATTGGCTGCCTTTATTACCCATACTGTAGGCTTCTTGACAAAATGAATAATACATACACACCCACGGCTTAAAATGATTCATTTTTTTTTCTATTGGCTTTAGAATCGAGAAAAAAATACTGTGTTAATGATCTACAAGGACATCAGTAGTTTGGTTACAATCTACGTTTCCTTTATAAACTCACAACACAATGTACTTTGGTCACTCAAAACAGCCTGTCTCAAAACGGTATATACTCACTTATATAGACCCATAAGAGATGATAAACATAATGAAATCTATACACCTAAAAAAGATAATCAAGAGAGCGGTCATGGGGTAAGATTATCAATCTTCGTTTTGAAAGACAGATGGGATGCGCATTGATCATTGACAGGAGTCTACTGAGCGCATTGGAAAGACTCTAACTAGCAGTGTTTTCAAAGCAAAGACTCATGACCAAACCTTTGGCAGAGTACAGGGAATCATAAGAAAGAAGGGGAGTTAGTCTGATGAGGAAAGGATAGGAGCTCCACAAGGACCAAAGATATCTGGGCACAGGGTCTTTTCTGAGACTGACATGCAACCAAGGACCATGTATGAATGTAACCTAGAACCTCTGCTCAGATGTAGCCTGGGGTAGCTCAGTAACCAATTGGTTTCCCATAGTGAGGGGAACAAGGACTATTTCTAACAGGAACTCAATGACTGGCTCTTTGGCCTCCCCACCCCCCAAGGGAGGAGCAGTCCTGTTAGGCCACAGAGGAGAGCTTTGCAGCCAGTCCTGAAGATACCTGATAAAACAGGATCTGATGAATGGGGAGGAGGTCCCCCCTATTAGTGGACTTGGCAAGGGGCACGGTGGAGATGAGGGAGGGAGGGACTGGGAGGGAATGAGGGATCGGGACACGGCTGGGATACAGAGTTAATAAAATGTAACTGATAAGAAAAAAATAAAATTCAAAAAAAAAAAAAGAAAAAACAAAAAAAAAAAACCCACAACAAAACAAAACAAAACAAAACAAAAAAACAGCCTGTCTTGACTGTTCATCTGCATTTCCCCTCCCCTGTCTCTGATTTTGGAAATTACATTCCTTTGGCCTGAATACTATTCACACCGTTCCGTTCCTCCTCTACAGGATGTGAATGCATCCTTCCAACCTCTGCTAAAGTGTTCTTTACCCAAATAAAGCTGTCCTGGTCCATTTTCTGTAACTATAACAGAATTCACATGACTAGGTAATTTATAAAGGATAGAAAGTGTTTTAACACATTTCTGGAGGCTGGGAATTCTGATAGCATGATGCCAGTGTCTGTGGAGATTTAAGTGAACAAAGGCTTTCATATTACTTACTACAACTCATGGCTGAAGTAGAAGAGCTGGGGAACACCTGAGAAAAGGCAAGCATTAGAGTTTCCTGCTTAAAATCTTTTTTCATTCACTTTACATCCTAATCATAGTCTCCCTCTCTCCTTTTCTTCAGGTCTCTTCCTTCCTCTGTCGTCTCCCTATCCCCCTTCCCCAGTCTTTAGAAAGGTACCCCCCCACACCAACTGACCCCAGCATGTCCACATCAGTCCTGAGCACATCCTTTTCCACTGAGGCTAGCCAAAACGGCCCCACCAGAAGAAGTGATAGAAAAGCAGGCAAGAGAGTCTATGTCAGAGACATCCCCTGCTCCCATACTACATATGAAGACTAAGCTGCCCACTGGCTACATATGTGTAGGGGGCCTAGGTCCAGCATGGTCTTTCCTGGGTGCTTCAGTCTCCATAAACCACCCTCTCCTGCCTTGGGCCAGTGTTAGTTCACTGTTGGTCTTCTTGTGAAGTTCTTGTCCCTTCCAGGTCGTTCTATCCTTCTTTCCACTCTTCAGCAAGGCACCCAGTGTTCTGCCTAATGCTTGGCTGTGAGTCTCAGCATCTGTTTCAATCCACTGCTGGGTGTAGCCTCTTAGAAGACAGCTATGCTATCTATGCTCCTGTCTGCAAGCATAGCAGAGTATTAATAGTGTCAGGGCTTGGCTCTCTCCCATGGTTTGGGTCTTAAGTTGGGCCAGGCATCGGTTGAACATTTCCCCAATATCTAATCTCTGCTTTATCTTTATCCCTGCACATCTTACAGGCAGGGTAAATTTTGGGTTAAGTTTTGTGGGTGGGTTGGTGTTCCGCTCCCTCCTCTAGAAGTCTTGTCTGGCTAGAGAGTGGCCTCTTCAGGCTCCAGCACTCCTGCTTCTAAAAGTCTTAGCTAGACTCACCTTTATATCCTCCCAGAAGCCTACCCTGTCCTAGGTCTCCAGCTTGTTTTAGAGATGCCCCTGACCTTTGTTTCTTTCCTCTCTCCCAGCCCTCTGGCCTCCCGCCCATGCTCTTCCCATGTCTGATCCCCACCTTCATTTCTCTCCACACTCCCTTTCCTACCCCGTACCCTTGCTTCATCCACTTCCACTGTCTATTCTATTTCCCCTTCTGAGTGATATTTAAGCATTCTCCTTTGGGCACTCCTTGGTACTTAGCTTCTTTGGGTCTATTAATTGTTTTATGGTTATTCTGTACTATATAGCTAATATCCACTTATATGTGAGCACTTACCATATATGTCTTTCTGGGTCTGTTCTACCTCACTCAAGATGATATTTTCTAATTCCATCTATTTGCCTGCAAATTTATGATTTCTCTTTTTAAACAGATGAGTAGTATTTCATTGTGTAAATATACCACATTTTCTTTATCCATTCTTTGGTTGACGGACATCCAGGTTATTTCCAGTTTCTGGCTATTACGAATAAAGCTACTAGGAACATAGTTGAACAAATGTCCTCATTGTATGGTGGAGCATCTTTTGGGTATACGCCCAGGAGTGGTATAGCTGGGTCTTGAGGTAGAACTATTTCCAGTTTTCTGAGAAAGCACCAGATTGATTTCCAAAGTGGCTGTACAAATTTGCACTCCCACCAGCAATGGAGGAGTGTCCCACTTTTGCTACAGTCTGGCCAGCATTTACTGTCACTTGAGTTTTTGATCTTAGCCATTCCTACTGGTATATGATGAAATCTCAGCATCATTTTTTATTTTCATTTCCCTAATGACTAAGGACGTTGAACATTTCTTTTTTTATTTTAATTTTAACTTTTTATATTAGTTACAGTCTATTCACTTTGTATCCCAGCTGTAGCTCCCTTCCTCATTCCTTCCCAATCCCACCCTCCGTCATTCTTCTACTCTCATGCCCCTCTCCAAGTCTGCTGATAGGAGAGGTCCTCCTCCTCTTCCATCTGACCCTAACCTATCAGGTCTCATCAGGACTGGATGCATTGTCTTCCTCTGTGGTCTGATAAGCCTGCCCCCCCCCCCATCAGGGGTGGGTGATCAAAGAGCCAGCCCCTGAGTTCATGTCAGAGACAGTCCCTGTTCCCCTTAGTAGGTGACCCATTTGGATATTGAGTTGCCCTGAGCTACATCTGTGCAGGGGTTCTAGGTTATCTCCATGCATGGTCCTTGGTTGGAGTATCAGTCTCAGAAAACTCCCCTGTGCTCAAATTTTTTGGTTCTGTTGCTCTCCTTGTGGAGCTCCTGTCCTCTCCAGGTCTTTTTATCTCCTACTTCTTTCCTAAGATTCCCTGCACTCTGCCCACACATTTTGGCTATGAGTCTCAGCATCTGCTTTGACACCCTGCTGGGTAAAGTTGTGGAATACTACTCAGCAATTAAAAACAAGGAAATCATGAAAATTGTGGGCAAATGGTGGGATATAGAAAAGATCATCCTGAGTGAGGTATCCCAGAAGCAGAAAGACACACATGGTATATACTCACTTATATTAGACATATAAGATAAACATATCACAATCTGTTCACCTAAAGAAGCTAAGCAAGAAAGAGAACCCTGGGTAAGATGATCAATTCTCACTCACAAAGGCAAAAGGGATGGACATCTGAAGAGGGAGAAAACAAGCAACAGGACAGGAGCCTACCATAGAGGGCCTCTGAACATTGAGCATTTTTTTAAGTGCTCTTGGTCATTTGAGACTTCTCTGTTGAGAAATCGCTGTTTAGCTCTGTACCTTATTTTTAACCGAATTATTTTGTTTTTTGGTTTTTAATTTCTTGAGTTCTTTATATATTTTGGATATTAGCCCTTGAAAGTCACCCTGATACCTAAACCACACAGAAACCCATCATCCTCCATGATCAAGTAGGCTTCATCCCAGGCAAACAGGAGTGGCTCAATATATGGAAATCTATCAACATAATCCACCATATAAACAAACTAATTAAAAAAATAAGATGATTTCATTAGGTGCTGAAAATGCACTTGACAAAATTCAACACCCCTTCATGATAACAGTCTTGAAAGACCAGGGATACAAGGCACATTCCTAAACACAACAAAGGCAATATACAGCAAGTTTATAGCCAACATAAAATTAAATGGTGAGAAATTTAAAGCACTTCCACTAAAATCAGTGACAAGGCTGCCCATCCTCTCAGCATCTCTTCAATATAGTACTTGAAGTCCTAGCTAGAACAATAAGACAACTTATCTTCAAGGGAATACAAAGAAAAGGGAAAAGAAAAAGTCAAAGTATTGCTATTCTCATATGATATGTAGTATACATAAATGAGCCCCAAAAATTCTACTGGAGAACTCCTACAGCTAATGTACACCTCCAGCAAAGTGGCTGGATACAAAATTAACTAAAAAACAAAAAAATAGTAGCCCTCTTGTATACAAACAACAAATGGTCTGAGAAAGAAATAAGGAAAACAATACACTTCACAATAGTCCCAAATAATATAAAGTAACTCTAAGCAAGCAAGTGAAAGACCTGTATGACAAAAACTTTAAGTCTCTGAAGAAAGAAATTTAAGAAGATATCATAAGATGGAAAGATCTCTCATGCTTATGGCTCATTAGGATTAACACAGTAAAAATGACCATCCTACCAAAAGCAATCTATAGATTCAATGCAATCCCCATCAAAATGCCAACAAAATTTTTTACAGATCTTGAAAGAACAATTCTCAACTTCATATAGAAAAGCAAAAAAACAAGAAAAGCTAAAACAATCCTGTGTAATAAAAGCACTTCTGAGGTGTCTCCATTACTGATTTCAAGCTAGTAATGAAAACTACGTGGTACTGGCATAGAAACAAAATGGTTGATCAATGAAATCAAATTGAAGACCCAGAAATAAACCCACACACCTATAGACACTTGATTTTTGACAAAGGAACCAAAACCATACAATGGAAAAAAGAAAGAATTTTCACCAAATGGTGCTGGTCTAACTGGATGTCTACATGTAGAGAAATGGAAATAGATCCATATTTATCACCCTGCACAAAACTCAAATCCAAGTGTATCAAACACCTCAACATAAAACCAGAAGCATTAAATCTATTAGAAGATAAAGTGGTGTTCAGCCTGGAACTCATTGGCACAGGAGACAACTTCCTGAACAGAACACCAACAGCTCGGGCTCTAAGGTCATCCATTAATAAATGGGACCTCATGAAACTGAAAAGCTTCTCTAAAGCAAAGGACACTGTCAACAGAACAAAATGGCAGTCTACAGATTGGGAAAAGAGCTTCCTCCTTTTAAAGCAACCTCCTCTGCTGTTTATTGATACAGTCCCTCAAGAGTGAGTATTCACTAAGTAGAAAAATACAAAAGGATAGGAGCTCTACAAGGACCAAATATATCCGGGCACAGGGTCTTTTCTGAGACTGACACTCAACCAAGGACCATCTATGGATATAACCTAGAACTTCTGCTCGGATGTGGCCTGTGGTAGCTCAGTAACCAAGTAGTTTTCCAAAGTAAGGGGAACACGGACTATTTCTAACAGGATCTCAAGGGCAGGCTCTTTGTCCTCCCCCCCCCCCCAGGGGAGGAGCAGTCTGTTAGGCCACAGAGGAGGACTTTGCAGCCAGCCCTGAAGATACCTGATAAAACAGGGTCAAATGAAAGGGGAGGAGGTCCTCCCCTATCAGTGGACTTGGAAAGGGGCAGGGAGGAGACCAGGGAGGGAGTGTAGGGTTGGGGAGGGAATGAGGGAGTGGGATACAGCTGGGACACAGAGTTAACAAAATGTAACTAAAAAGAAAAATAAAATTTAAAAATAAATAAAAATAAAAATTAAAAAAAATAAAATAAAATTAACTTAGAGAAATAGGATAAAAAAAAAAAAGAAAAATACATAAATTTATTTTGAGGTTTCAAAAACACCAGAAAGAAAAGGAAAGGAAATGTATTCTGGGCTCAGGCCAGAAAGAAGGGAAGAGAAAATTTTGGAAAACCAAACAAAATACCAGTAGAGTAGGTGTACAAGAGTTAGAAAAGCCTTGAAAAGAGAAGCAATATATGTAATAGCCAGACTTCAAGGAACTGAGGAAAGAAAAAAAAATTCTTCCAAGGATATGGATTGTTCGTTTCAATAGCACTCCATTGGTATGCTCTTAAATGTAGAGCAAAAGCTATGACGTGATGAGATTAAGTAGTTGGAGAACAACAATGGAAAGTATTAACCAACGGAGACAATGTACAGAAGATCCTGAATGTTGAATTTTATGGCGTAGAGTCATAGACAGAGCAAAGTAGCACAAGTTAGCAGATGCTCGAAAGGGAGCATTAATCACTTCGCAGGAGGAAGTGTTCCAGAAAGGCAGTTTGCAGTGTTACATGTGGGGAAAATGCTGTAGCCTAACAGTTTTGGCATAGATCTCAGAAGCCATTGGCTTTGATGAGGATCTCTGGAAGGAAATAGTTCACCGACAGGACAGGTGGCATTACACTGATAAAGGTCTAATTGTAAAGGCTTCTGACTATGTGACCAACCCTGCGACCTTAAGTAAGAGCCTCAAGGCTCTCTGAATTTTCGTTGCCCGTTCTGTGAAGTCATTATCTGTGAGGGTTAGCACTGAGTAAATGCCATATACACATTTATATATATGCCATCTTTAGACACATGATCAAATCTAATGCCCACAGTGAACCTCTGAGGCAGATACCATTTTTTTTTTAAATTTGGTTTCTTAGAATATGAATAAGGGAGGAAGAAAGGAAGCCAATGGGATTCTGAAGTTGAAAGTTGTATCTCTTGCTAGTCAGTTAACACTAAGGATGAAAGAGGATTCCAGCACTGGTGGCTGGTTGAGAAGTAGGAGGCCCTGTTGTGCTCTGGGACACCATTGCCAGAACTTTATACTGTGTGAACTGGTAAGACATCAAAACCAAGAAGGACTATCTATGCAACATACTGAAACTTATCAACTGTAGCAGTGTAGTCGGAAAATGTCCAGAGAGATTTGTGACCTTCAGGGAGTCTGCCCAACAAGACTCAGAATTTTGCCTGAGGAGGAATAGGACACTGAGACTTGAAACAGAGACAGCCATGCTGCTGGACATGAAAATCTTGAAATTCCAGATTTTCCTGAAACTCATGGTCCTGTAGAAGTGATTTACGTTCCCCTCCCTTTTGTGTTCCTTCCCTCCCAACATTAGAACCTGAAGAAGATACTTATCCAAGTAGTACATACAGCAAGCCTTCATCTCTCTCCTTATCAATTCTTCCCTTAAATAAAGGAATTTGAACAGAGGTACTCAATACAATGGGATACTTCCTTAAACGTCACTGCTCAGGGAGGGATACAGGCTTAACAATCATATCATTGCTTCCTTTTGAATGTCCACCATAACTAGATGGTAAAGACCCTGTTGCTGAAGACACCACATCCAGAGGATACAGAGGCAAGAAACTGGAATTTGTCCCTTGCTGGTCAATGTCCATAATGTCGGAGTGTGCAATGCAGGCTGCCATGGAAGAAAAGTTAGCAATAGCCTTATCCAGCAGTGGAATCTGCATGCTACAGTACTGACTTGGTGTGCAAGATCTCATGATGAAGGAAATGGTATATATGCATTGTATCTTCTATGTATATGTATTTCTATGTTATCTATATGTTTTCAAATCTCAGTGTCTTTGTCTGTAAAAAGAAGTTACATGAAACTGCCAAGAATGCTTGCATTCAAATCCAGTTTTGTCCTTATAACCTATGATTTTAGTAAATTATTTCTATTCTGTTTCTATGATTTTTATATACTAGTTTAAATTATTTTTTATTAATTAAATTTACATCTCAGTCGTATGCCCCTCCCTCTTCTCCTCCTAGTCTCACCCTCCCTCCTGTATCCCCTCTTTCCTCCTCTTTAGAATAGGGGAGCCCCTGTACCCAGACATTCCAGCTCATCTATTCACTTGAGAACTGAGTTCATCTTGTGGCCTTGTAGGAAAGTCCTACCAGGGGAACTTGATCAAAAGGTAGTCAACACACTCAATGTCAAAGATATCCCCTACTGTCCTAAAGAGTGGGTCCACATGAAGCCCAAGATGTTCATTGAACTTACCTTTTTGGAGTCTGTGCATTGTAATATGTCTATCCTGTGCCAAATTCTCTTATAAGGGAGGTTCTGCATATAAAGCACTAAACAGTATTTGAAAACCATAGCTACCTAGTATATATAACAAGGATGAGAAATCTGATTATTAGGTTATGATAATGGAAATTTACATAGATGACATCACTTTCCAAAGTGGTTCTCTAACGAAGTGTGTGACAAGAACGAAGACAGCAAATCACTTCTATTTCCAGCAAGTTTTATGGGCCTGTCTTGGTAGTAAACAACATTATACATTTAGAGGTGATGAGGTCCCTGACTAAAAGGAGCTTGCCATTTAATGTGGGAGATAAATCATCCAAACACAGGAGATTGCTTGTAAAACTCTCACAACTCAGATTGCTTCCAGAGTAGCAGCTCAAAGTCTGAGAACTGATATTTGTAATGACTTCATTTTTAATAAAAATGCACATGACAAAGAACCAAGTAATGTAATACCAACAGTAGCAATATAAGGTGAAGTATCTTAAAAGGCTAACCAGGAGGTAGCGAGTAGCTGAAAAATGAGGGCAGTATGAGTTTAAGTTAGAGTTGACTTCCGTTACCCACATCTGTGACATTGCCACAGCACAGAAGTTCACAGTGAAGCACACAGGCTCCTGTGAGCCCTTGGTTAAAACGTCTTTCTAGGGAATTCATACAAATGAACATCGTCCTTTTATATTTTGTTTTATTTTTTTGCATGTGAATGTGTGTGAGTGCCTGTGTGTGTACTGTGCTTGTGCATGTTCACATGTGAGTGCACATGTTTTTCAATGTGTGTGAGCACCCATGTGAGTCAGTGCACATCTGTATGTGAGTGGGTCCGTGTGGGGACGGGAATCTGAAGTTAAGTAATTTATAGGGGCAGAGTCCCTAGCTGAACGTAGACCTCACTAATTTGGTAAGTAAAGTTAGCCAACTAACTTCCAGGATCCTCTGTCCCTGCCTTCTATGGGTTGACATTACATACTTGGCCACCATTTCTATTTGTATTTATGTGGGTTCTGGAATTGAACTCCTGTCCTCAATTAGCCATCTCCCAAGCCCCATTTTATTTAACCCTTACTGAATAAAATTTTTTTTATTCATTAATATTAAACTCATGGTCAACAACACTGTACCTAATGTTTGAATGATGCGGAACATGATACTTTCTTTGTAACTCTCACCCAGACTTTTTGTGTTTGTGTCTCAATAGCAGGTTAACACTATACCTGGGGTCACTTTAGAGAGCACAATCAAGAACAAAAACAGAAGTACGGGAAGCACATTGTGTCAAACAGACCTTAAAATGATGTCTATTCGCACTAGGAAAGGCTGTTCTACCACTGAAAGCATACTCTTCTGTATATTTCTTTGAATGACCCTGAAAGTATAATGGACATTGATTTGGTGGTTGTGGTAGAGGACGCTTATAGCGATGGTGGTGGTGGTGTGCCTGATAAATTTTAACACATACTAAATCCATGAGTAATGAAGATAGACTGTAAGCCCAGAGGGCTTCAATGAAGGAATGGGCTTACAACTGTTTTGAGCATAGTAATGAAGATGGTAATGATGGACGGGGAATCCATCTCCTCACAGGCTCTGTGCCACCACAGTCTCCAAGTCCTGAGCACAGACCCCTCCTTCCTCTAGCGTGCCATGATTTCCTCAGGCTGGATCCTTGAACCTCACAGCCTATTACAGAAGGAGTCTCATAACAAAACACAAAAGACATCTAATATATAGAATAAATATTATTCAGCCTTTCTCCATATTTTAGATAAACTTCTGTCTGAGGATTAGAGAAGTCTGGAGATTTCATTCTTGTAAAAACATATCAAATTAAGAATTTGGCCTACCCAATACTAATCTTCAAACTGGACAGATTCTTGCTATTATTTTGTTACTATATACCCACATTTGGCTGAGCAGAGATAAAACATTAGAGGGTGGTTAGGGAGAGCCTTTTAAGTCTCCCCACTCCATGAATTAGCTTATGTTATCTTTGATTATCTTTGTTAAGTGGGAAAAAATGAGGCCCCCTTACTTTATATTTCAAACATTACATCTCAATAGTGATAAAAATAGCATGTAGGTATTAGTCAAAGATTTATTTTTTCAAGATTTGGCTCAAAACCAGACTAAAACTTCCATGTGCTCCAGTAGACCTAGTGTTTCTCATAGGTTGCTATTTTTGATCCCTGTTGCTATGACAATGGACTTTACATCAGCAGAAAGGGGATGAGGTATTGAGTGATTTATGCCCACTGTTTGATATTTTAAGCTATTCACCACTGCTCTTTTCCTTTTCTGTAGAAGGACTATACAATTACTTTTCTTATAGAGCTTTTGGATCTTCAGATAAAGGGGCTCAAAAAAAAAATCCAACCCTCTAAAAATCATAGCCAGTGTCTTTTTCACAAGACGTGTGGCTTGAAATTGCATTGGTCCTAGAGAACAAACAGAAGTCATGGCCACTGGCCTTTTCTATTCAAAATTATTCAGTGGAGATGAAAGGTCTGTGAAGCATTTCTGCAATGCCAAGTTGGGTGTAAAAACGTTAAAAAAAATTTAAAACAAATGAGCTCAAGAACAATTAATAATGACTAGTTTTCCTTTGAAGGCTAATCTGTTCCTTGATAAGTCCAAGACTATAGAAGGTTTGTTTTCAATGGCGTTACAGAGGGGAAACTAGCAATTCTGATGGATCCATTTGTGGTCCATGCTCCGTGGCCTTTATTATTTATTATACTTTAAAGGAAACAATTCATTGATCAAAAGATGGAAGGAGAAGAGGACCGCTTCTATCAGTGGACTGGGAGAGGGGCATGGGAGGAGAAGAGGGAGAGTGGGTGGGATTGGGAGGAGATGAGGGAAGGGGCCACATCTGGGATACAAAATGAATGAATTGTAATGAATAAAAAAATAAATTCATTAAAAACGTCAGTTTGGGAAGGGTCAGCGGTACGCGAGGGTCTGACTTGTTTCCATTTTCTCCTGGGCTGCCCTCTTCTGATTCCCCAGAGCACAGCAGTTGGGGGTCTCCCCCATCCACAATTAATACATTGACAATCTGAATGTTTGCCCAAGGACTCAGGGCTTTTAGCTCCCCCATTGGTAGCAAGGTATTGTAACCTTAAAAGGGTATTTATACTGAGCTTGTGAACGGCGGCGAGTGGAGGACTTCATAAACTTATGCAGTTGATGGTAACTTTTAAAAACAGTCTTCTGAACTGCTCGAAAGTGTTTGAAAGTGTTACTGGAAGCTAGTAACAAGTTCAGTATTTTACAGAAACCAGCCACTTTCTTAATTCCTTCCAGCTGGGGTTGAGGCACAAGCCAGTTTTACAACTCTAGAATTTTTTTTTTTTTTATGTAGAGAAAGAATGATCCAGGCTGGCTGTAATCACTGTGATAAAACGAATAAGTCTTTTCCTACTTTTGTTTCTTCAGTTCCTCCACTTTCATGTGGTCCCTCCCTGTCATTCCTACTTCAAATGGAGAAAATGCTAATGTAGACATAATTTTTTTTTCCTTCTCCCAATCCAATGCCACCTGCAAACCTGCAAGCCAAGTTTCAGTCCTGACCCTCTTTGCCCGCCACCATCCCTGCTATAGTTACTGCCCTTCATCTAAGGAGCTTCCCTTTACAGCAGACAGAGCTACCACCGAAAAGCACAACTGGATACAATGTAGAGATTAATGGATGTTAGGGAGCCCAGCACCAGTGAATACATCTGTGTCATTACTTCTGCTTCTATGGCTAAAGGAATATCACAGAAGAGGGGCTGAAAGATTGTAAGAGCCATGATACCAGGAAGTCTGCTGTGAAATAGCAGATGGTTGCATAAACAAGACCGGAACACTTGGGAAATATCAATAGATGTGTTAACATGATAGTGTGAAAATTTCATGGGGTCTCACCCCTAGGCAAAGAACCACAGGAAACTAGTAGTTGTTGGGAGAGGGAGAATTAGTCATTACTGGTTATCCATACCAAATGGTCAGCCCTGAAACCAAATCCACACAAACAACAAAAGCAGTGTCATTGGGTTGTGTTCATAACTTATGCATACATATACATATACCGTATGTCACAATAGTAATTAAAGAAAATGAGGCTACCGATCTGAGACTAGTAACGTGTGGGAAGGGTTGGAGGGAAGGGGCTGGAGAGGGGAAAGGAAGGGGGAAAGTGATGTAATTCTGTTGAATTGAAGTGTATTAAAATTGAACTTCAAAAGAAAAAGATTTGGAGAAAAAAATTCATATCAGTTATCAAGGCTTCAAAGTAACATATATGTATATATGTGTAAACATCTCTCTATATATTCTTTTCTCTAAGACCAGACAGACTTGATATTCATGATAGTTCTCTTTAAAAAACAAAGTGTGTTAGCTCCAGGTGCTCAGTTACTACTGATCAAAGAACATTAAAAAATGCTTGATGAGAATTTTGTAATTCCAGCACGCTGGTGAGTAAACATTCAGTGAAAGGCAAAATGGAGAGCCCCGGTTTGAAGGAGTGAGTTTCTCTTGCTGCAATTCGAATGTTTGCTTTAAAAGCACTTAAGAAGCTCCTGCTGAATCTCTTGCTCTCTCTTTTTGGGCTCCTCCTACAGGAAGGTTGATGTTACCCGAAGAGTTTAAATAAAACGTGTGGTACAAGTCCACACAGGCTGAATGCCTCTGAGTTCTTTCTGCTCTGTGGTGGCGAGTGGGTGGAATGCATACACAGGTTTTTTTGTTTTGTTTTGTTTTTAACGCGAGGAATTCTAACTACTCCGAATATCTGGGTGTAAGAATCAGGTAGTCACATACCTCCTCATTCTGGAACTTTTCCTTCTCACCACTCCTTCTCAACATCCTCCTTCTCATGTGAAAGCTCTTGAATGCTTGTCAAAAATAGAAAGCTGAACAGAGACTGTTTTCCCTCCCGGCTTTCTATGTTTTCTTACAGCTACAGTGTAGTTCTATAAATGTGATGAAAACCAATTACATTATTTTTCTTATGATAACATGTTTACCTGGAGGCTGTGAGGAGAGATACTGATGATGAAATATGAAGGCCTTGGTTCTGTATTGAATTCATATCATTTCATTATTACAGTAATGTCTTTACTATAAAATCAGTGTCTTAAGTGAAGTCGCACGCAAGTGATTTATTTGTGAAGGACACAAAACTAATTATAAGGAAAATTTGAGATATGAGCCCCATGCCCAATTTGCTACAGGCAGAAGGCCTGTATTGATGTCTTTGTTACATTAAAAGAGAAAATCTTTTAAGAAGGGCTCAGTAATTTGTTCCCTTTTGAATTAAAAATAAATAAAGTTCTGGTGAAAGGACATTGGGTCTCTAAGGATCAAGTCATGTTTTTAATTTTAAAATGCAACTTTATGTTCTTTTATGTAACCATTTTTCCAAAAAAGATTTCTAGTACTTTCCTTTCCTCTCTCTTTTTATTCAGACTGCTGTTAGTCCTAGACTCATGAACTTGTTCACTGACAAATCTACAAGGCCTCTGCATACCTTCCCTCGGGGTAGTCAGTGCCGAATGTGGCTAGGGCACTCTACGGCACATCATCTGTACAGGCCAACAGCTAACCTGGTTCCTGGTATCTCACTTTGTCCATTAGCAAATAGAGGATATATAGAACCCGTCCCCCAGAAGAGCGTGAGACGCCCGGAAACCATGATACGGATAAGGCTGTACTTACTGTTTATTCCTGCAGCAGTTCAGGGGCAGCATGATTGCTGTGTAATTTTTGCTTGCTTGCCACTCAAAGGACCTTCTACTCTTCCTCCCAAGCTGGTCCTTTTCATGTGTTCCATGCATGAACTTCATCAGACAGAAAAAAAAAAGGAATCAGCTTTAATTTCTTGTCTTTCATGCTCAATTTATTATTAACTGTAGATTTAAATAACAGTCCTGGGACCTCTCTCATTTTTCTATTTATAGGCACATTCTCTCTTACTTTGACTACATGGAGAGACTTCGAGAGGACCTTTTCCTTGAACCCCATCTTGCATCTTTTCTTCTTACCACAGTCATAGAGGCTTGAAAGAAATTTCACCACACCACCTCAGGTTTTGTAGTTTCTTAGATACTTACTAAATGCATTTATGATAGTCGTCCTGCCTAACCACCTCATACACCATTTTTTACTTTGACCTCTGACCTCTAGTTACAAGCTGCTTCTTCCTTTTCCTCTCTCCTCTTCCTTCTTTTTCTGTTTGTAGGTTTCATGTTTCTGACTGCAGGATCTTCCTACTTGTGTTTCCCTCAGCCAGAATATTCTTTCTTTTCATCCCATGGTTGATCATTATTAATTAATCAATGCCTAGCTTAAATGTTATTTCTTTGGCCACGTAAGTTGAATCCATTTGTTGTATATTCAAATTAGTTCATGTTTTCTCTTCATAATATTCATTTAAACTGCAACCACATCACTATGGAGCTCTCTTTTACTCTAGCATGCAAGCTCCGTGAAGGCTGTGCTGTAGCTCCTGCTCACCTTCCACCAGCAGATTGCCTTGAACATATTTGACATTCATTAAATGTTTACTGTCTGACTTTACCCACTTGGAGACTTAGAAATAGTTGCATATATAGGAAGTCCTGTATTTTAAAAATACCCACACCATGTGTAAGGCATGCAGCTCAGTGATAAAGTACATAAATGAGGTAATGTATTTATTCCAACACTCCTCTCTCATGCCTCTCTCTTTTGAAGCCTTTGCTAAGAGTGAATATAGTTTCTAAATACTATGTTCTGACATCAAACACTCATGCTAACTCTTTTGACTTACTTCTGAACACTCAAATTTGATTGGATTTCATAGCTTGAATTTTAAATTCAATTCTATTGGAGACAGTCTGGTATTTTCCTGACCATTGTCTTATCCTACCTACCAGAGTTGTGCTACAAAGCTGAGAATTCTGAATATTCATTTTTATTTTAATCTGGAAATGATTTCAATGCTATTAGGTTGTGAAGCCTAAGCTAGGTGCTATGAGGGAAATGGAGAGGCATTAGGCAAAGAACCAACTCTGAAAGCAGCTTTCAAATAACAAAGGGGCAAGAGGCGTATCTGAATATCGTGATTAGTTGTTTTCGCTGTTGAATTTTTACCAAATCTTAACAGAAACTACTTAAGGAAGGAACTACTTATTTTGAATCACAATTTCAATCCATCTTAGTGGAGAGACTGTGGCAGAACAGCTCAGTTCACACATCCTGTAGGGACAGGAAGCAGACAAAACAAGAAGCAGTTGAGGATGGTATGTGCCAAGGATCTGCCCCCAGTGACACACTTCCCTTGGCCATTCTTCCTACACTTGTAGGACCTCCACAAATAGTATTCACACTGTAAGCATACAGTAGATCTTACACATTCAAACCATAATAATATCCAAGTGCAATAGATTCACTGTGTGGATAGAATCTACTAAGAAATAGTTCAACTCCATCTCTTGTCCCCCATCCAAGAATAGGACTTAGAAAAATCATTAAGCTACAAGATTGTTTATGTTTCACATCTTGCCTTTCATTACAATCATCCAGGGAGCTCAATGATAGTTGAGTTCTGCCTCAGTTTGAGGTGCCACTAGGGCATACTGTGTCTGGTATCAAGCATGTACGTATTTGGGGAATGACCCAACTCAGCTAGTTAGGAGAGAGTGTCATGCCTCATCATCCTTTCAGAAAGGCAACTTTGGGTGGGAAGGGGCTAACAGCAAAGGCGAAGGTTGGGGAGGAGTTGCCTTCTCAGGTATTCTGTTAGTGGAATTAAACTTTCTTAGATGTGTATTGATAAAGCCACAGAGAAATGTTCATAATCATTTCATAACACTGATCATCTAAAACATCTGGGTGAGCTAATCAATTTTTTAATGAGCAACCAAAATGTTTTAGAACATGAAAAATAAAATTATAAAACTGTGCTGAACAGAAAAATATGGTTGACCCCCTCCCCCGGCAATGGGCAAAGAGACATCTTTTTGATGGTGTTGTTCTTACATCAGTCAGGGATAGAGTAAATGGCAGCCCTTTGTGCATCCTAGCTTGATGCCTATCTTGGTGGCCGAAGCTGTCTTATGCCTAGAACTCACAAAAATCTAATCAAATCAAATCCCGGCAGTGCAGTCTGGGACGAGGAAGACAAAGAGAGACTTGTGGACTGCCATGCCATCCACAGGCCTGCCCTCCAGTGCCTTGCGCAGACAGCCCATAGACACCCAGGGGCCGGTCAGCTGCGTGTCCAGTTTGCAGTGGGAGTCACTCCAATGTGTGAGGATGTGGTCGTCGGATGGGAGAGAAGGAGAAATGGAACAGCCTGAGCATTCTGAAGAGAGATGGAACTGGAGACCTGAGAGTGAAGAGGAGGAGCCTGTTGTGAGTGGCCAGCTCCACCACCTGGGGTCATGGTGAGGTCCCAGCCCAAGCCACTTCTGAGGGCGGTGCCTGGGTCTGTGGCTTCACAACAGCCGGGCTCAGTGTTGATAGCCACGGCTTATGTTACCACTAGAAAACATGGACGACCATGTGGATGTCCAGGTGCAGTACATAACTGGCCCCACCCCTCACTGGATGCAGCGCTCTGGAGATCTGGCCTCATCTCTCATCAGTGACAGCACTCAGGAGAGCAGGCTCTGTGCCTTGTCTAGTGGAGCTGGGCTTGGTGGCAGGGATGTGGGTGAGCCACCTTAGTGCATGAGGATGTGAGAGCTAACCCTGCCCACCCATTGGTCATGAGGTGGTATGGGTGCAGAGATGATGACCCCGCCCTCTCCTCATCACCTCTGGCAGGAGGAATGCTCCCCACAGGGTCGTGAGCAACTAGGGAGAGAGCAGGCCTTGCACCTTACCTAAGCAACACAGTGGAATTGGCCCTGATGGTGAGGGCACGGAGTCGCCAGCTCACAGGGAGTGAGAAAATGGAAGAGCTGGCTCAGCTCCTCATAGGTTGCAGCATCTGGGAGAGTGAGCCTTCCACTTCCAATGGGCCACCCGGTGGCTGGTGGGTGCCGGTGAGCTGGCCCCAGGGAATGGGAACAGGAGAACTGACCCCTCCTCCTACCAATGGTGGAATTGGGTGGCCTAGCTGGAGCAATGCTGGAGCTAGTGAGGTAAGAGAGCGAGCTGTTAAGCTGACCAGGCCCAGATCCAGGGATCTGACCTGACCCACTCCAAAATCTATACCATCTGTGTCAGATATGAGAAATGGTCGGTCCTGTTGTGCTAAATCTGCAGGATCTCTGTGGCATAGGGCAACAACAGGGTAACTGTGAGGAGATCTGGTGATGATCCGAAATTGATGGTGTCACAGAAGCCAGATATCTCAAACCAGAACAATGACTCCTTGCAATGAGCATTTGCACGTGAAGATGTGTGGACAGATGGATATACTGTGGGACACACTGTGACACACTACAGCTTCCATGATGACATGTTTTCTATGCTTAGTTTTTATTGTTGTTGTTTTTGTATGTTTTATTTTGGAGGGGGAGGTTTGCAAGGAAGAAGTTCGGATATGAGGAGCCAGGGAGATGAGCGGGATTGGGGTGCATGATGTGAAACTCACAAAGAATCAATAAAAAGTTAAAAAAGTGACTGAATTAGCAATTCTTGGCTTTGAGTAAAATTTATTTAAAACTATTCTAAGAATATATGCAGTAGAAGAGTGGGTTACAACATTTGTGAAGGGGAAGCCATATTAAGATAAACTTGGTTATAAATCAAGCATGAAATGTAGAGATAAAGAAATCCCAGGCCTCATCTTTTATTTTAAAGTTAAAGTTGTAAAGAAACAACCTTAGGTTGCTTGCCCGGGTCACACACTATTTGGGGATTTTTTTTTTTCATACTAGCTAAATTTCTAAAGGAAGTGGAAATTGTAATGTTCATTCTGTAGATGTTATTTTAAGATAACCCATAAGTTTAATCTTTGTTTTACTTATTATCATTGTTTCTGAAGAGTGTATTAATCAAAGTTCTCTAGAGTAGTGGTTCTCAACCTGTGGGTTATAAACCCTCTGTGGGGGGGTCACCTATCAGATATCCTGCATATCATGTATTTACATCACAATTCATAACAGTAGCAAAATTATATCTTTGTAGTAGCAACAAAATAATTTCATAGTTGGGGATCACCCCAACATGAGGAAGTATATTAAATAACCACAGCATTAGGAAGGTTGAAAAACACTGGTCTGGAGGAACAGAACAAATAAAATCAATGCATATTAAAAAGGAGTTTACTAGACTGGCTTACACAACGTGGTCTCGATAGTCCAACAGTGGCTGTCTTCTCAGTGGAGAGGCTGAGAACTTGTAGCTGTTCAGTTCATGAGGCTGGATGACTCAGTAGTCCCAAACCTAACCCTGAAGGTCTGAGATTTCCCGAGAGATGCTAGTCCTTAGTCCATGGTGGAAGGCAGAAGTGGGGTTCTGACACCAGGGAAGAATGGCAGCATCGTGACAGCAGCAACACCAGTGGCGGAAGTAGTGCAGATGAAGTCTCTAGCAAGATGCACAGTCAAGCAGTCACAAGACAAACCTTTCTCTTTGGAGCTTTTGTCAGGGCCACCACAGGCAGAGGTTGACCACACTCAGTGTGGGCCTTCTCACTTCGGATAGTGCAATCATAAAGGTGTGTCCAGAGGCTTGCCTGTTAGCTGAGTCCAGATCTAGTCAACCTGATCACAAAGATTCACCATCACAGACTGTGTGCAAATTACTGTGACATTCATCAATGAATTAAATTTAGCACTTATATGAATATTTAAATATATGTTAAAATTGCAATTACCATGAATCTTGACATTAAGAACTTATCCATTTAATGACATATTTCTACCAAAACAAACCTTGTTCCCCATCATATGTTTCTCTTTGCCTACTCAGATTTCATGATTCTGAAGAAGAAAAGGTAAATTGGTGTGACTCCATTTAAAGAACAGTTATTAACAGTAGTTTATGGGAAAATTGACAAAAAACTGGTGCTTTGCAGTCAATATGTGACATTGTTTTCACCAGAAATTGTGAAAGGCTGATTCTCAAAGGTGCCAGGAAAAAAAGCCACTTGAAGATAGAAAAATTTCCACTAAAATATAAGCAGATTATTTTTTTTGTATCTGTTCAGTTAAACACGAGACCAGAGATTATGATATCATTAAAAACAAGAAGGAATTCTTCCAAGATCCACAGATTCAAATCATAACTGCTATGTTGTATTGACTAGTGCTTGTGTTGACTCCAAAACCATGGTGCTTCATAAAAATGTTAGCGTTCAGTGTCTGTGTGTGGCCACATTTATGCAGAGATGATGAAGGGAGGCCTTTGGCTCTTGGCAGCTGCTACTTTGTATGAGATCATTATTTTTTCGTGCCCTCACTGGGACAAGGTAGCCTCTATATTTTTAAGGACCATCTTCATGCTGATGACATAGCATCTGGTTTTCATAGATGATGTCCAGGGTCCCAGAGCTGAATGCTGGTAATCATTTTTAGGTCTATTTCTTATCTGTTGTATTTTTCCAGAGACTGTCTCTTATATCTTTGTTTTTCTTTTCTTACCGTATTTTTAGTTATCTTTGCCTTTTCTTTTATACTCATTTTCTAAACTAAGATACACTCAGATCTTTAGGTACATATTTTGTAGGAGTTGAAGATTCTTGAAGCCATCTTGTCACACACACACACACACACACACACACACACACACACACACACACACGACTATACCTTAGCTGCAATAATATTAATTACACGTGATGCTTTGGGTTGTGTTATTCCACGGTTTATAACCTCTTTGTCCATATTTAGCAAATCATTACGTTACATAAGACATGATAGCAGTGGCCTAAACCTAAACTCTCACTGGTTAAACTTATTCCTCTATTGTTTGAAAAATTAAATTAGCCACAAACCCTGTAATCACACCATTTAAATGTCATTGAGGTGTTTTCTCACACTTTGGTTAATTTGCTGAAAATTCTGTTTAATTCATGTTTGACAAATTTAAAAAGTGTTTGTATTTACCAAAATGAATTTGTTTTAACTATTTGTTTTAACTATATTTATTATTATTTTATAATAATAAATTGGATAGAGTATTTTATCATTTGCTTGGTTTAGTCTGAGGTTGTCCAGCTGTCTAGGACCAACTGTTGACATGGCTATAAACAGAATTGTCAATGAAGGCAGCATGATTTTCTTATTGCTGTCATAATAAATTATTTTGAATGTGGTGGACTATTTTCCAGATGTTTGAAAGCAGAAATCCCTTTGTAAATTTTAATATCAGGAAGTTGGCATCTGGACATAAGTTTTTAGTTTCTGCATTTAATTGATTTTTAGTGAACTGATTTTAGAACATTTGATTTTTGGCATATTGACTTGATTCCCTATTAAATATATTATGTCATTTGAATTTTACAGGAATACTGATTAGCATAATACTTCTCAATAATTCTTTTTATGGGGGACAAATGGGTTTATTTCATATCTAGTTTTCTTGGCACAAATGAATTGAAATGCTATGTCATAAAGTATATGTACTGACATTTTGTCCTAAAATACTGTTGTAAAATTTGATCTCTTAGCTAAAGTGGCATTTGGCGGATTTTTCTATTATCAAATTATTTTTTTCAATTCATTGTGGTCTATAAGGGATTTCCTTCAAAATGTATAAAAGTTCTCTGTGTTAAACTTTTACCCAATGATTTTAGGATTCATTGATCACTCTTGCTCAAATAAATTATTATATGGCTGGTAACACAAAGAAAATTTCCTAATATTTGTAACCTTAATTTTTATTTTTTATGTGTATGGAATTTCTTCCATATATGTCTTTGTGCTACATGCATGCGGTATTGGCAGAAGAAGATATCAGACTCTCTGGATCTGCTGTTACAGATCATCATGAGGTGCTGGGAATCGAACCTGGGTCCTCCGGAGCATCAGGCACTGTTCTTGAATGCTAAGTCATCTCTACAGCCCAAGTTTTCAATGGTAACATTCCTTCTAGGTGTGTATATTAGATATTTTACACATTGCTGAGACAAAATGTCTGATAACAATAAGGATAGAAAGGCTTACTTTAATTTATAGTCCAAAGGTAGAATCCATCCTTCTGGATAAAGCACAGAGGAAGGGCATGAGGCAGATGATCACATCACATCTTCAGTCATACTGGTGTTCAGCTCACTTTCTCCTTTTCTTTAGTCCAAGACCCCAGTCCATGGAATAGTATCACCCACATTTAGAAAATATATCACAGATATATTTTCAGAAGTTTATTTTTGTGGTGATTCTAAATCTCATCACTGACTATCTAGATTAGCCATGGATTTTTAAAAAATAATTCAGTGTTATTATTCTTATTCTTGATGCTAAACTTAGCTTAAGTCTGATGTCACTACTACTCTTGAGTATTTTTTGACTTCATTAGATTTTAGGCTTCTCTATGTTTATCACACATGCATGCACGCACAAAAACACACACATCAGAGAGACAGAGAGAGAGAGAGAGAGAGAGAGAGAGAGAGAGAGTTTTGTATGCCCTCTGTCTAAGATATGAATCATTAATTTTTTTAAGGAGACAGTGTGGAACTTAATGTTTTCACTGTTATCAGGCTTTTGCCACTTTCAGGCTTTCATAGAGATCAGAGTTAAAAATAGGTCAGATTGGGCCAGTTGTAGTAGTGCTTTCTTATCCTTCAAAAATTGGCAACTATCTTACTTTTCAATAATCAGGTCTCCTCTAAGTTCCTCATCTAGTGGCCTGGCCTACTCCAGTGAGCTTTTCCAGTGCTGTCCCTAACCTACAGGCTTGAGCCAGGATATACATTTTGTGTGCCAGCTAGCTCTGCTCTGTGACTACCTGACTTCAAACTACCTATGCCATGTCCAACCACTAGGCCCAGCCTAGCCTCAGATCTTTTGTGGGCTTGTACTGCCTACCTGTTCCTATACTACCTGCTTATTCCCCAGGTCTCAGGTCTAGTTTTTATAGTGCTGGGAGGTGCTATGAAAACTGCCAAAGGATAGTAGCAATTAATACATCTAAATTGTTCTATCCAGCTGTGATGTCTATGACCACCATAGGTTAAAACCATGGCCAGCATGTAGAGATATCCCTAATGGTATGAGAGTGACAATAAAATCTTGGCAGTAACAAACAACTCTCTGATGGGACTTAAGACCCTCTCAAAAGATATTATTGCCTGGTCCTGGAAGTGTAGCCAGCTACCCATGAGCAATAAAGTCATGGGTCTCAGAGGAGAACAAGAACTGCCATTTTCCTAAACCAATGTAATTCTTATCTTTATACCCACAGATAAATGTAGCTCTTTTAGCCTCATCAAAGACGCTTCTATCTAAAGCAGACAGAGACCATTATAAAAAGCCACAACTGGTCAGAACTGTTTGTGGGGTGCCAAGCTCTAATTGATATATTTATATCAATAATACCCAAAGCTTAGAGAACATCAAGGTAGAGGGGACAGAAAGACTAAGAGTTAGAGGACCATGACTTCTTCTGCAAGATTGTGTCTCCTAGAAATGACAAAGAAACTGCACCCATGATACTTCAGCAACACGGCTGCTTAAACAGGATCAGAATGGTGGTAACACAAATAGACACACTTGAAGTGGAAGTTTCCGGTATCTTTGGAAACTCAGTTGTGTCATGTGACTATGTGTTTTTTTTGTTTTGTTTTGTTTTGTTTTTTGTCATTTGTTTGTTTGGGTCCCAGATGTGGCTTGCAGGAATGTTTTTTCCCTGCAAAAGAGCCTCCTGGAAAACAGCCCTCATAAGAGGGCAAGTGATGTTGGTCAGCTGAAAGCTACCTCGTGTGAGTGGTGTGGTTTTGTGAGCTGCAAAAAAATAGGTTAAAACCTTGTGTGGACTCTGAGATGGGTTAAATAGAATCCCATAGAGAGTGAGAGAATGCTTTGTGCATCTCTATGCTTCTGCATTGCTATGGTTTATGTCCTTTACTGATCTTCATAGAGAGAAATGATCCAGAGAACTTCTCAGGCTGCTTTGGGGCAGTTTTGCCCCTTTGGAGGATTCATGCCATTTGGGCAGAGTCTAGCCTCTTCTCTGCTGCTGCTGACAAGTGTTGCAGCTGCTACTTTGCTATTTGAGGAGACTGCTGGTCTCCTGACAACTGAGTTTGGTAAGCCCTAAAGGACCCTTATCATCAGGGAGTAGATAAAAGAGGTCTACAGCCCCTTTCCCTACTAATCTCCTAGCTAAGGTGGGGTGGGAGGTGGAAGAAAGGCAAGGTGTGTAAGAAGTTTATGATTCTGGAAAAAAAATTCTTAGGACCTCATTCATGCTGGGTAACCACTTTGCCATTGAGCTAAACTCCCAGCCTTAAAAAATGCACACATGTGTGTGTGTGTGCATAAGTGTATATATTTGTGTGTGGGCATATACATGTGTGTGAGCATAGTAAGCTTAATGACTCTAAAGGTTATAAAATGTGCAGCCAACACATCATTGCTAAGGCTTTGACTATTTCCTTAGATCAGATCCCCCAGAAAATACAGGGTGAGGTAAGGACTCTGGTAAAACTTTCTGTTAGGAAATTCAATCCCGAGAAATGAAACAGGGACAGAAAATCAAATGATATTTCCTGGGATAGCCTTCCTACCTCCTTGTATCAAATATGACTGATTGCTCAACCTAGGAGGACCACCTTTCAAGAGGCTGTATTAAACTACTTAGGGACGAGATAAAATTGTTCCACCTTGGGAAGAAGAATTTAACCTTGAACTTCCATGTCCCATTGCTCAAAGGATTCCTCTAAAATTGCTTCCTTCCATGAGCTATAAGTATGCTTGTCTGTATTCTGATCGCTGGAGGTGGCCTGCGATCTGCCTCAGTGCCAACAGGGAAGTCAAAGACACAGAAGATGAAGGGTGACTATTAATGTGAAGTCTAGGTGACTGGAGGAGCGTTCTGAAGCTTGTACAGAATTTGTCATGGAATTGGACCAAGATGAAAGTTGTTGAAAGTAACTGTAATGGGATGAGAGAGGTTTCTGACACAGTCACCTCTACTCCTTCATTTTCGTCATCCTTTTTTTTTTTTTTTTGAGACAAAGTTTCTCTCTGTAGCCTTGGCTATCCTGGACTCACTTTGTAGACCAGGCTGGCCTCAAAGCCACAGAGATCTGCCTGCCTCTGCCTCTGCCACCCCGCATGTGCTGAAATTGCAGGCATGTGCCACCGCACCTGGATTTTGTCATTCCCTTAATTTTCTTCTACAAAGTAGAGGCACAATAGTTACCTAAGATACTTTAAAATATAAAATAGGACTCATCCACATTGTTATGTTTCCTTTTCTGTTTTCATAATTATTGTAACCCATGAAAGTCAGGGCTTTTTTGGTTTAAGATATTGGAAAAATGTTAACTTTCACTAATGGCTCAGCAATTACATTAGGAGTCTTGTCATTCTGACCCAGTCTCCATGAAGGCCATAGAATCTTTTATCTCATCCTTTCTCTCCTAGGCTATCATATTCCCTCAGGTTTTGAGTACATTTTGCTTGAAAGAAATACCTAATGCTTTTCTCTCCTCCTACAATCATCTTTCTTTAGCCTGAATAATACCCCTGAAACATTTAAGCATATATTTATTTATATTATTCTTCAAAATATCAATTGCTTTTGAGTCTACTAAATTAAATTAATCTTCCTTCTGAAGGATTTACAAGTTTTCAGAAATTAACAAAAAAGCTGACTTTTCTGTTCCTTCTGTTTTAGAAATATCCATATAATTAATTGCAGCTACCAAATTGGATTTCCAGTTTTCTTGGACACTTGTTATACTTTTTAAAGCCTATTTCTCACCCTTATTCTTCCTCAGTCTCAAGTGCCTTTCCTTAAATCATTTAAGTACCACCTTAAAAACCATTCCGTTTGTTTTTCAAAGCACATCTTTGAAAATAATTCTTTCAGGATGCCTGAGAATCTTGGTCAAATCTGGTTTCATTATGACTAGTGTTGAATCTGTAGTCTTGATATTCCTTGCCTCCTGCATGGGCTAGTATTTATTCTTGTTGTTAGTAGGTCTCCTTAAAAATGTGGAAGGCTATCTCTTTAAACAGAACCGCAGGAATATTTCAAGTAGCTCTTTAGTATAGGACCTAGGTTTAAGGCTAGAATAAATTAATCTGGTAGGCTTAGCTGATGGGAACCAAAGGAAATTATACTACAAAGATATTCATGTTTTATGCACCTAGATTGATCATTTTGGATCATAGATGTCTACAAAAAGGTCTTTTCCTTCTGTGATAAAAGAAAGCTGTATTGCATGATGGAGCCAGACACTGACTGTGTTTTTGAAAGACAATGTCCAGTGTTTGCTAGTTCAAATGTAGACCATCTAGTAAAACTGGGATGGGGATAGAAGAATATAAGGCTTTTTTTCCTACACAATATGACTATTGAATTTCTATGTCACAGTGTGCAATTATAAGCTGAAAATAAATTCAATACACTTACAAAATGCAGTAAATAACAGCCCAAATAATTAATCTGAACACAGTCATCTGACTTATATTTGTTGGAGTCACATGAAATTCAGCTTTATTGACATCATTTCAAACACTCAGATGCCTTTTGCTTTATTTGGGTGGAGTTATTTTTACTAATCACACAACTGGGGAGAAATGAGTCTTACTGCATGTAAGCTAACATTTTGTACTAGTGAGAACATATTTTGGTAGGGAAGATGAGGGCTAAAAATAGCAACTTGGAAAAACCATTTTTATCAGGCTGATTTGACTGAGAAAGGTCCTAGAACTCTTGTCTTAAATGTGAGGTCTGTTTTTTCCTTTAGTCATCTTAATCAAAGAAAAAAGTTACTTTCTGATGATGATATTA
Organism: Psammomys obesus; assembly: GCF_907164565.1. Taxonomy (NCBI): domain Eukaryota; kingdom Metazoa; phylum Chordata; class Mammalia; order Rodentia; family Muridae; genus Psammomys; species Psammomys obesus. The sequence goes on along the minus strand of NW_026596073.1, from coordinate 2,047,832 downwards.
GATATTCAGTAGTTTATGGTTTCAAGGCAAATAAATTTTTGTCTATGGAGAAGAGTTTCTTCAAAGGAGAAAACTGGCTAATTTTGGCTCATTTCCCTAGAGTCACAGTTTCCTATCTGATGGGAATTTGAGGAGCTTGACTGTATGTACTTGAGAAAAGTCAGTGGGAAGAAGAGATGTGGTGGAATAGAGAGCGACCTTTTGATCTAGCTGACAGCCAGAGTCCAAGGTTTTAAAATTAGGATTGTAGGGCGCTGGGGGTGGTGCAGTTTCTTGAGTCAAATGAGTTCTGTGGACACAGGACCTGTCTGTCCTGAATCTGTAGCCACCATCACTTCCTTACAGAAGGGATGCATCAGCTGGCTGGCTGAGCTCCTTGCTGCTAGATGCAGCCTGGTCTCAGTTCTGTGTACAACCAGGCAGAAATCATTTTTTTTTTTTCACTCACCAATGTGGTATCTAGCAAAAAAAAAAAAAAAAAGATAAAACTTAAAAAAAATGCAACAAATGAATGGATTGTCTAAAGTAGCAAATACAAAATCTCCTATGCTTATATGCTTCTGTTGGTTTGCTTTAGATCGTAAAAAAAAGTCTGATGCTCTAATGGTGAACATTCTTATCGGTTAGTAGTCCTCCTCTATGTCATCACTGCATTGTAATGATTTGTTGACATGCACTTTCATCCTTAGCCAGCAAGTTCCATATTTATTTACAGGCTTTTAATCCATGTATGCATATATACATTTGCGGGTCAATTTGTGAGTGTAGATGTGCATGCAAGTGTGTGCGTCTGCATGTGGAGGTCAGGGTTCAATGTCAGATGAATTCTTCAGTGGCTGCCCAGCCTCCTTTTTGAAACAGTGTCTCTTGCACAACCTGAAGTTCACCAATTCAGTAAGACTGCCTTCTCAGGCACCTCAGGGATTCTCTTGCTTTGTGTCCACACCTCTGCGGTTACTTCCCATTGTCAGCTTTTGTCTGGGTGCCGGAGACTGAGCTGAGATACCCATGCTTGCATAGCCAGCACTTTGAGCCATGTCCCCAATGACTATATTTTCTCTACATGGTAGGTAGTATAGCTTGGATCTGCCACATTTTTCAAGGACTCATGTGATAAAGCAGCGGTTCTCAACACGTGGGTCGCAAACATTGGGGGTCAAATGACCCTTTCACAGGGGTCACATATCAGATATCCTGCATATCAGATATTTACATTATGATTCAGGACAGAAGCAAAATTACAGTTATGAAGAAGCAATGAAAATACTCTTTTGGCTGGGGTCCACTACAGGAGGAGCTGTCTTAAAGAGTCTCAGCATGAGGAAGGTTGGGAACCACTGTGCTAAAGGCTTGCATCTCAGCATAGCTTTGTTGAGAGGTGATGGAACTTCTAAGTGATGAGATCTTACAGAAGTTAGGTGAATGGGCATACCATTGACGTGATATTGGGAGTCTGTCGCACTTTGCATTACAGCGGCTTTGAGAGCAGTGACATTGCCTGAACATATACTCTCCATGTTATTTGTCTCTTGCCACAGACTGGAAGACAAAAAAGCCAAGTGACCATGGGATGAAAGCTCTGAAGCTATGAACCAAATTGAAACTTTCCTTTTTAAGCTGATCGTCTTAGGTGTCTGTTACAATAATGGAAACCAACAATGCAGCAGGTGTTTGCTAAATTTTGCATTTAAAGATGCTATTTGTTATTACAGAATTGCGTTTACTCAGTTCAGAATACAAAAATCAACTCAAGAAATACTGATCCTTATTGTGTATTTATAAGTCCATACGATCTAGATTTTACAGACTTGTTTCACTGATTGTCTTTAGAAGCTTAAGGAGTTTATTTGATTTTTTTTCTTTAAAAACAATCTCTCCTAAAGTAATACTTGCAAATTTTTATCTTACAATTAAACTTTTCATATGTTTACTCATTTGTTTTTTTCTGGAGGAGCAGAGTTAGCAAGTAGCAATACAGGAAGGATTTAAATCTTAGTGTCTATCATTCTTGAGTACAAGTTTCCAGTGTTTCTTAAACTTGAAAAATGTACAGATTCCTTGGATATGCATATATATATATGCATATATATATATCCACATATACATGTACACACTTACACATACACACATATAACATACAACCTAGGGATCTTCTTTCCTTTGGAAAAAATCTCTTTAGTTTGAGAAAGACTGACAGAAGAAAGTAAGGTTTTATTCTATGGAAATTGTTTTCAATATGAATTATTGCTACAAGAGAACTGTAGATTTATAAAGGATTCCATCAACATAAATTACCAACTTTAAAAAAATTATATATTTTCAAGAATTTGTATACCTGGGCTTTTAGGTAGAACCAGGGCCAACGGACTCTTTGGAGGCAAGACCAGGGGAATGGTTTGTGCTCCATTCTTATAGTCTGGACAAGGAACATATTTCATAAGAGAAACCTGCTGCCAGAGCTGTGACCTTGTTCCCTTCAGAATCAGAAGTGCTGGGTGCAGAGAGTTTGGTTGTGATTCCCTCCTCATCTCATTCTTGGAGTCAGCATAATTTCTCTGGAAAGATGAGATAAAAGTGGACATAGAGGCCTGGCTCGTTGCTTCAGTTCAGCTCAGAGCTGAACAGACAGTGGGCTGTGCTGAAACTAAATTTCCATCCAGGCTTTCCCCATGTCCTATTCTACTTCCTTCAAATCCTTTGTAAATGTAAAGCAATATAAACATCTTCCATAAGATCATCTGTAAGAAAATATCTGTCTCAGGAACCCATACAAGACAAACAGTGAAGTCAAGGAAACAATTCAAATACAAAAGAATGATTTCTAGGTGTAGTTAGTGTAAGACAGGACACATGAGCCTGCTTCTCAGTCATCACGCATCTTGTAAGCTCCTTCTTCACATATACAGCAAAGGAAATTCTTGACTCTAACACATGGAGTATAGACGTCCAATATCGGTGACAACCTCCTCATTTGGAGACACAGCTTTGCAGAGGTTTCTTGTTACTCCCTGGATGGGTGGATCTCTCCAACAAGGTGGATGTAATCAATTTAGGAAAAACCAGGCAAACCCATAGAACTAGCTCAAATAATCTTGTTTGGTTTTCTGAATCAGCCAAATAAATAGAACAGTGATCACAACCCTTCACTATGAGTCATGCAGGTGATCTCAAATTATAATGTAACAGTTAAGCTAACAGCATTTAGCTGATGCTATGAGCATGACAATACAACATAAACCGGCATCAGGACCATCTTTCTGGGTTTATATGTGACCAGTGGCTAATCCTTTAATTCTTTAGCAGTCTTAAGTGGGAACAATTTGTATTGAGTTCCAGTAGCTGGAAGTATGCCTGAGTTACTGAGTAGGAACGCAAGAGTGACACCTGTTTAGAATGTGAATTTAGTTTCAGAACACTGGTTTTTTTTTAAACATAAAACAAAAAGAATGCAACATTGCAACATCACAATATGCCTTGTATAAACATAAAGGCTCCAATCCTTTCAGACCATTTCATTTGAATCTTTTTTTTTTTTTTTTTTGGAGGGCAGGGGTGTGTGTGTTTGATTTTTAACAACAGCAACAACAAACTTTTAACAATAATTGCTGAATCTTTTCTTTTCTTTTGAATTATTCAGGTAAGTCAAACATATTTGAGGTAACACTTAGACTGAAATACCTGTGCATGTATACCTTCTGAGCTCAGTTCTAAGATAACATTCTAGCATATGAGCCGAAGAAGAAATAAATGAGTTGTACCCCCAGCAACAAAGCAATTCTCAGAGTTCCATGTTCCCTTTGCCTGGTCATACATTGGGCTGATCAGTGGAACACAAGGTGACACAAAAAGCTTTTATCTTGCCGTGCTTTGAGAAAAAGAAGATGCGATTCAGTGTCAAAAAGGAAGTTAGCTATGAGACACAATGCAAGGTGCAGTGCATTGCTAATTATTATTACTGAGTGGAAGAGAGCAGCTCTCTCTGCTGGTTTTAAAGTGTGGCAGCCAAGAAAAACTCCAGATGTAGATTCAAAAGATAATTTCTTTGCATAGTCTTTGATGACTGTGTTTATGAAAGTAAATGTCAAGGTAAGCTTGGCAAGGAACAAAAGAGATGAGTCACATTCCTCCAGCCTCATTCTCCAGATGCTGTCTTTTACCTTTCTGAGTGTGCACAAGTGTGGTGCTGGGTTTCTGCTGGGAAGCAGTATGCAAACACTCAAGGAACAGCAGGGCAGTCATTTTTCACATAAGCTTTGTTTTCATTTCTGCGACTTGGAAAGACCAAGTTTCCAAACGCAGAAATCCATGTAATTGCTCTGCAACTTGAGTCCTTGCTTGCACTTTGGACTTTATATAGCAACTAGGTTTAAAAAAAAAATGCATTCAGAAGAAAGAGTGTATGAGCTTTGAATTAAAGCCCTCCTTCCATGTCTTGCTTTTATATCAGACAAACCAAGTTTGTTTAGAGAAGAGAAAGGTGTAAAGAACACTTGACAGTACCTTGGCTGGGTTTTGTTTTATGCTTTTTTATTTTCTGTAACTGCATTTATGCCTTCAAAGTACTATGCCATAACCCACAAAGCCAAGTGCTCTGACACGAATTGTGCCTTGTAATTTAAGAATAACTGTGTTAACTAATTTGCCCATTAATTAATTAGATTATTTGTTATCTTGCTATTCAATTTTAAATTTTTTCGCTATATTTTAGATTCTTTTCCTCTGTGGGCTGAATATTTTTTCGCAGATTTTTCACTCATATTAAAGGCTTTTTTTGTTTCTTTTGTTATGCAGAAATTTTAAATTGGATACAATTTCATTTATCACAGCAATAGAAAGGTAGCTAAGACACAGATGGATCATGAAAATACCTCTTGTACATATTATATACATAAATACATTATTTCACTTATGAAGAATGCTGTGTTGTTTGCAGGAACCTGGCAAAGATCATGTTATAAAGTCAAACATTGCATGCCTTCTCTCAAGGATGGAAGCTAAAGGCAAGGAAGACGTGAAAGTAAAAAAGTGCATTATGATGGATGTGTTGGGGAAAGGAGGCTAGAAAGGCAGCAGAGGGGGTGAAGTGACCATCTAACACACACACATGTATATAATTGCCGCAGTGAAACCCCCTCCTTTGTCCAGCTAGGAAGTGTTGAAATGTTGAGCGTTACGCCAGGAAGAGACCATTTTAAAGGCGACTCATTGTTCCTAATGAAGACGGGATGCTGCTTCCTCAGCATCAGTATCTTGAATCACTGTTTCATGTTTTTAATTTTGTCTTCATTTCCAAACTTACCCAATCATTTGCTATATGTGGCCTCACTTCCTCACTGTCATTATTTCCTGGTGTCTGAATTCTGCCTTATCGCTTTCTGGAAAAATTGACGGTCACCAGTGACGTTTTAGGAAGAGTATGTAAGGACATTTTTAAGGCTGATTCATTGTTTTGACCTCCCATAGCACGTGCCTTGTTGATCATCTACACTGAAACTCTTCCTTGTTCTCTAAGTTCCATGAGGCCATGAAACTGATTCTCAAATACAGCATGTTTTCTTAGCTTAGGTTAGTGCTGAGAACCCTGAAGTTATTCTTGATACATCCCTGCCTTTTTATTCCTATATTTCCTTTGTAGTATTCTGCCTGTATGGTTTTAAATCGCGTGAGTCCTGAGGCATAATTGTTCTTAACTGAGTTTTTTTTTTTTTCCCCTCATTCCAATCATCACAAAACTACTGTGGTGCTTTTTTGTTTGTTTGTTTTGTTTTTGTTCATAATCCACTTTTTCTGAGTAAGTCACTCTATCATGTTCTGTCCTCGGGAGTGGCTGGATTCAAGCTAGTGGGAAGTACATCTGTTCTGGTATTACATTTTTTTTTCTGAATAGTAAAAAAAAAAAAAATCACTTCCTGTGACAATGTAAAAAAAAACAAAAAACAAAAACGTGTCATGAATAGATCTTAACATTGCTCAAACCCTAATCAGAGTAGCTTCTTACAGAAGATGGGAACTAACAGAGACCCACAATTCGCAGAGCGAGAGATTTTGCAGTAGTCAGTCCTAAATGGGATGTCTTCACCACAGCCCTCTCCTCAAGGCTTAGGGATCTAAGTGGAAGAAAAGGCAGAAAGATTGTAAGAGCCACAAATGATAGATAACTCCAAAGAAACAGTGTCTTCTAGGGTCAACAGGACTGGTGCACAGAGGTACTAACAGACACTTATGGCACTGTGCCCACAACCTGCACAGGCTTAAGCCAGATGGGATCCTAGCACAGAGGGAAAGGGTTCACACCCCTATCCGAGAAGCTCTTTGCAGTTGATACCTACTGGGAAAGTGAAAGGTGGTTATCTCTAGGGGAGTGTTGCCGTGTATATCAACCACACTCCAGCACAGGTTCCATGCCTAGGAGTAGTGGAACTCAGTGGGTTTTGCATTTTGTTTTTGTTGTTATTATCTTTGCATTTTTTTTTGTCTTAGTGGTTTGTTGTTTGTCTTGATTATTGGTTTTGCTGAGACAAGAGAGATAGCGGTAGAGATAGATAGACAGAGATAGATAAAGAAGATTAAGTTGGATAGTAAGGTAGGTGTGGAGGATCTGAGGAGAGTCGGGAGAGAGGAAATAGGATAAAAATATATCATATAAAATTTTTATTTTTACTTTTTAAGCACACATGTTAACAATATCTGATTTTATTTATTTTATTTTTAATAATAAAATATAATGAGATAAAACAAACAGTAATATATCAGAATTATAGCAGCCTGGGTTGTTTGGAGATTCCCATGCGATCCCTTTGGCCAACAACTCAATTAGATGTACCCACTCCAGGTATTGGAAGTTTCATTTGTTGACAAGAGGTGTCCATTTGGGGTTCTGTCTTCCCCTTGGTGATTTCATTTAGATTGCCTTTATAAAGCAGTATGGAAACCTTTATATATATATATATATAAATGGGCCTTAACTTTAGTTGTCTTTCTGCACATTCCCTCTCTTGTTCCCTCTCCCTTTTTTGTCCCCATTATATCCTCCTGTTCCAGCTTCCTTCTCTGCCTGCATCCATAACTATACATTCTATATCCTTTTCCTAGAGTGATCTTTATGTCCTCAGTAGTCCCTTACACTACCTGATCTCTGTGGTTCTACAGATTGCATCTTGGTTATTATTGACTTACATAGCTAATATTCACATATAAACAAATACATAGGATATTCATCTTTCTGGGTCTGGAATATCATTCAGGATATTTTTTTTCGAGTTTTATTGATTTACTAGCAAAGTCTACAATTTTACTTTCTTAAAAAAATGGCTGGTTTGGATTGCCTAAAAACTTAGAGAATGGTGCAGAAAGCTGAAAAATATAAGCCAAATATATAACAAACTAACAATGAAAAAGTCATTGCTCCTCCATCAAAATCAGCAAAAGCAAAATCAAGACAAGCACCAAAGGTTGGGGCAAACATGGTATTGGTGAAAGGCAGGATGCAAGGAAGCTGGCCTGTGCCTTGAAAATACATTGAAAAGAATGAGAAAATAACTGTCAGCACCTGCGGGGCTGATGATTGGGTAAAAGGCAGACACATGGTGAGCATAAGTATATGTAGGCAAAACATGCATACATTAAAATACATTTTTTTTTAAATAAAGAAAAAATGGCTGAGTTGTATTGCATAATGTAAACATACCACATTGTCTGTATGTAGTCTTTTGTTGGGGGCCATCTAGGTTGTTTCTAACTTCTGGCTATTATGAATAGAGCAGCAATGAACAAATCTGAGAAAGTGTCTTTGTGGTGGGATGAAACATCCTTTGATTATGTGCCCAAGAGTAGTGTAGCTGGATACTGAGGTCAATCAATTTCCATCTCCCCGAGAAACTATCACATCAATTTCCATAGTGGTTGTACACGTTTTTACTTCCACCAGAAATGAATGAGTGTTCCCTTTACTCTACATTCTCACTAGCATGACTTAAATTTTAAATAAAAACTAAAAACATGCTCAGGTAGGCCCATTTGGTCTCAAGCTCTTTGGAGTGCCCAGGACAGAGTTCAGAAATGGGCACTCAACAGTAACATGACGAGTTGGACATTGGAGTGTAAGCAAAGCAGACACATGTTGAAGCATATTAGAGATTCTCACCCAGAAAACGAAGACCAAAGGAGTTGATGGTAGATGCTATGCTGGTGATGGCTAGTCAGTAAGGTCAGTAGAGGATGACCCAATGTTTGTTCGATACACCCCTAAAGATGATGTAGGGATGACCTGGCGTGTGGTCACTCGGATTTTATAGTTTTTGTTTTGGTTCTTGTGAGCAAAGCTGGAAAGTTGGGGAAGTGGCTCAGCGTATAGGTATACTTGTTGCTCATGCAGAGGATCCAACTTCGATAACTCAGCACTCACATGGTGACCCACAACCATGAATAACTCCAGTTCCAGGGGATCTGACACTGTCTTCTGAACCGTGCAGTCACCAAGCATGCATGTGCTGTGCATACATATAGACACAGGCAAAACAGTTAGGCTGACTAGGTTTAGGAAGACTGAAAAGTGAGGTTAACGTCTCCTAAGCTGCTTTGTATTACTCCTTTATATGAATTTGCTGTTTTAACTATTCTCAGTCAGTCGCTTGTTTTACAGTGTGTTCCCACCTCTGCAACACAGCTTATCTGTCAAGCTATTATACTATCTTTCTACCCAGATTACATGATTGATATCTTTCCTTCCATATCTGTTTCACATAAAAGCTATTACCAATTAGTTCTTGATTAAAAGACTCAGAAGCAAGTACCAGCTAACTTAGCTATCTATCATCCACATATGTTCCCAAAGCATTCAAGATGTCCTAACATTTGGAGAGGATCATAGAATTCAGTTTTGGCCAGGAAACACATGCAGGCACTAAGCAAATCCTGAAAGAAGAAAGAAGCACAAATATCATGCAATACTATGTCACTGTCACTACTGCTACAATGACCTTGACCTCGGACTATACCTTGTCCTTGTATCCCCCTCGAAACACCATAGAGCATCCAGTTAGACATTCACCACCTGCCCGTGAAGCACATGCTTCCATTTGTGGCCAGAAGATCTGTTACTATATTGTATGAAGAACATTGGCTGTAACTGAGTTCTCAAGTTGGAATGGAGGCTTTCCCAAGGAGGGGAGTAGACTATTGCTTAGAAAAGGATCAGCAGATGCTAGGTGGATTCAACATGACAAATTTCTACTAGCTATTTCTTTGTTAAGTCATTACTCTATATACTCAAACTCTCAATGACTTCTCTGCTCCTTAAGGTTTTATTCTTCACTAACAATTTGGCATGTTGCCACAAACATTTAATATTGTTTCTCAATATTACTTATGTTCAAGAATATGAAAAGACCTTGTGGGTAGAAACTTTAACTTTATATTCCTGCCCTCAGAAAAGGACTTTCCACATTGTCTGTACTAAATATATTTTAAAATTTTATATTGATCATATGCTTCCTTTTACAGGGTTGGTATCCTGTGAGAATTCATGGTGGGTTTTATTTATTTTCACGATGAATGAACCAAAAGAGGGAAAGTGGCATTTATCACACATAGGAACAAGGGAGAGAATATTCTCTTTTATAGCAAGAATGAAAATAGAAACATCTGGGGTCTACTTGGCTTTATTATGAGCCATGCATAACACTGGGTAACTTAGACACATTATGACAGTCACTCCTCAGAACAAACAATTAAGCTGCATCCTATTGTTTTGGTCCTTTTGTAGAAACAGATATCATCGGGTTCTAGAGAGATGGTTCAAAAGTTGAACACTTGCTGCTCTTCCAGAGGACTCAAGTTCAATTCCTGTCATCCATATGGATGGCACACAATGCCTTGTAACTCGACAGGGTGTCTGGCAGCCTCTTCTAGCCTCTGAGGGTAACTTCACACTTGTGGTAGACACATGGAAATATACACGTGAATAAAGATAGCTTTTTCAAATGGAATGGATATTATTGGTAAGAAAACCTTAGTAACTTTCTCAAAGTTTCATAAAGAACTGAAATCCAAGGCCTCTTCAGTATTTTTATATTGCTCAAGGACGCTGTCCTTTCCTTGATGACTAACTCCCTCAGTTTTTTAGAGTCACTTAGGAGACTGCTTGAAATGCAAACTGTGGAGGTGACGCCAAGAAATCTGTATTTCTGCAAAGCCTCCAGCTGATTCCAGAATGCATCCGTGTCCGAGAACTACAAACTGACATTGCATCTCTAAGAAAGCATTCCCACATGGCTCCACACATTCATGAGGTTTGCTGAGACCCTACTGTCTGATTATTGTGTTCTTTTCTTTATCATTATTTACTTATTTGTATTTTACCATATTTTTTTTTGTAATTCTGCTCTTTAAAACATCATTTATTTATTTGTATATGTGTGGACATTTTGCCTCAATGTCTGCACCACACGTGTCCCCGGTGTCCTCTGATGCCAGAAGAAGGTGTCAGATCCTCTTGGACTGGATTTTCTGACAGTTGTGAGCTGCCGCGTGGATTCTGGGAATCAGACTCTATGTTTTCAATCCTTGTACTAATAAATTCCTAGTTTCCATTGATTTTCCTGCCCTAGATTCTGTCAAATATTTTAAGTATGTTTAGGCTTTACATTTGCTCTTTTCTCTACCAGGAACATACTCTCTCCAACAGCAGTAAACAAGGCTATAGGTCACTGTTCAGATTACCCCCTATGAAAGAGGCTTTACTTGTCCATCCTGTTGAAAATGATTATGTTCACCCTACTCCAACCCTTCTAGATATGTCATCATTCTCTGTAATTTCTGTTTCTTTTTGTCCTGTGATGGATTTTCAAGGCATTTGATATGTTTCAGTTATTTATGTTTATTTCTTACATCTTTTTCTCTCCTTCCATTCCACTGGAAGGTAAGATCTACCATGGGAAAGATTTCTTAGATTGTATTATACTATTCACAGAAGCTAGAATTTTGCTTGGCACATAATAGTATTATAGAATTATTGCTGGGGAGATTAATGTTATCATTTACAAATAATCATACATTTTCTTAGTTTTGTAAACGAGATTTTGCTAACTTAGACTATTTTTTCTTTATTGAATATAAATATTTTTCACAGAATATATGAAATATATGATCACTGTTTCCCTTCTTCCACCCTTCTGAGATTTCTCCCACCTTCCCTTCCATGTAGTCTAAAATGTGGTGGCCATTCAGAATAAAATCAATAGGAAGAATTTAAATTTTGTTCTATTTTGTAGCTATCCAAAAGTCCTTTGTAGAGCTTAAAATGAAATGCTACTGGCTAATATAACTTCTTATGATTAACGACTTTCTAGGTTAGTAAAAGCAAAATGCCACTGAATTGATGTTTTACTGAACACCAATTACTGCTTAGCTATAGATGTTTCTAGAACTATTCCTTGTGAGTAATTGCTCCTTTTTGTTTATGTAACAAAGGCCATTTGGTAGCAAGTTTCAAAAGGATGACTTTAGCTGCCAGGACAGTATTTTTAATAGAACTTGTTTAGAAACAGAATTGACTAAAACCTCTTGCCAAATTATATAGTTGACCCAAAACAGATCAGAACCCTGGTGTCAAGCTTAGCACTCAGGATTTAATCTACTTTCCAAACAATAATTAATGCTGAAAAATATCTGAGAATTTAAATCTAATCCTAATTTTACAGATGAGGAGCCAAAAGGGGAAGAAGTTAAATGGCTTATTTAAAACACATCATGAACTAACAGCAAGCTGGGGCTCCATATAAGGTTCTTGGCTCATGTTTGGTATTTATTCCCGTCTTGATCTACTGCTAATACAGTCACTAGTGTCTGGGAAGCTGATAATTGATAACTGGCTTTCTCCAGTGCTATTGTGATGACTGGAAGTGCCTGTTAAAATCTGGTTTCTGTGCTGAGACATGGTTCATGTTGATTAAAAAAAGAAAAAAGAAAAGGATCTCTAACTATATTTGTGTCCTTATTTTGCCTTCTCTCAACCCTTCGGATAGAAGAGTTAAGCTAATAGGACTCAATGAAAAAACACACAGCTCCACATATCCTTATGTTATAGAGCACATTACTGTTTATAAATAAACTTAGGATTGTGTTTTCTTTCTCAGAGGTAATAGAGCGATCATATAATCCTTTTGTAGACCATCACAACTCAATTATAGAGACATAGAGGGAAGTGTAATAAAAACACATCATTTCATTATAGGGAACAGAATACCCACGGAATCCCTGCTTTGGGTATGGGCTCCTTTATTTTAGAAAGGCTTCACAGTACAGTCATACTTGTAAAAACACCAATTTGTTGGAAAGATTATTTTGTCTCTGTATTTTTGTGTGTGTGTGTGGTTTGCACCTCAAATGATAGTCATGGTGAAACTTCTTTAGTAAAGTTGCTGTAAGAATTAGATGAAATGGTCGAGGTTGAGCATTCAGCATAAGTGCTTGGCATAGGACGAGTAGAGCGTAATTATTAGTGTTCTCAGCCCTCTCATTCTGTTCCTGTTTGATGTTAAGTGATGATAGCTATTAAGTGAAAATGGGAACAGTACCCTCAGTGCGTATATGGAGACAGTGTGTGATCATTTTTTTTCTTCCTTGTGTTTCGCACCCTGGCTATGGACACTTTTTGCTAACCAGATGCAGGATGCGACTGTGAACTACTTTTGTAGCCAAATGATTGCAGTACTCAGAGCCAACAGACAGTTCAAGCCATAAGCAACAAAAGCCAAGGAAACAGAATCTTTCTCTTTTAGAATAAAAAAGAAATGGCAAGAGCACAATAACTGGCTACAGCCGACCAGTGAATCAGTTGTCTCCAGAGAGTGCCAGCCAGAATGAGGGCAGAAATGCCAACTTACTATCCATCTGCTGTGTTACCAACACTGAGGCGTCTTTTGGGTGAGTGGATATACAGACTGGTGGATGATGAGCAGATTGTTCCTATCCTAAGCCTCTGGATATAAAGAGTAGGACCAACGCGTAGATGGCCTTACCTAGCAAATCATCAACTACTTGGGAAAGGGAGTGGACTCTTTCTCCATGGATTCCATCTGCTGTAATTGAGCTTTGACTAATAAACTGTTTCCTTGGGGTTAGAATTTTCAGTGTTGACATTCGTTTTTACATGGGATGAATTCCAATTTTATATTCTTCTTTTTTGATCTTGCATCGTCAAACTCCACCTCCCTCCTTAAATAGTCTCTGATGCTCCCCAGCTAATTCACTTTCTTTGATGGTCTAGTTTTCTGAATTTTATATGTGTGTGGGTTTGCTTTTTGACATAATACGTTTGATTTCAATTTTTTTCTTCTTACTCACCAAATGTAAATGCTTTGTGGGACTGTGATATTAAAAGATTACTCAAAGGCCTTTGAATTTCCATAGTGTTCATCACAGTGTCTCAGGTGTGGTGAGTGCTTGTGAATACCAGAGGAATTTCGGTAGGATTCCTTAGGAAGGCTCCTTCGGAAACACTATGCCTAGAGGTAGTTTTCAGGGTTTAGACAATAATATGCGTGTCGATATCTGCTCATTCTCTTTTGCTCTCTCTCGTGCTTCAGACCCATCCTATCCATCATTCCCAGGCATTTTCACTTGAATGTGCTTCTGAGATGCTAAGCCAAGCATTCCTCAAACGTGTTACCTATACCTCAATCCTGCCTTTCCTTTCTGTCTGCAGTTAATGAGTGGCAGACAATTTTCACCACAGCATTTAACCAATAAATAGCCAAGAACGAAGTTGAACAGAAGACTCCAGAGTTAAGCTAACTGGGTTAAGCTCATCCTGGCTCTGTATAAGATGTGACTAATAATCACGTCTTCTGTTATAAGGGTTGAATAAAATCAGAACACAGAAAGTGCTTATGGTGCCTAGCTCACTGAAAACATTACCATTATTATTAAGCATTCGTTTGCTATTACCCAGGTTTTTAATTGTTTTAATGTTGTGAAATTCTTACTAAATAAGAGATAAAAGCCATGTCATTACTTTTTATGTTTAGGCAACTTCTCCACATTTATGAAATAAATGAATCTAGAATAACTTCTTTAAATTCATCTTATCTGCTTACTTTACCTCTAAAAATTTAGTGTCTATAAGTAAGGTTAAATCTTGAGAACCTTTTAACACACATCCACAAAGACCTGTTGATGTTTATGTAGCTTACAGATGAGCACTAAAATGTGGCAGTTTTTTGCTTGTACTTCTTATTTTTAAAGGAAGGCATTGGTACTTGTCAAATTTCCAGAGCTCATACATTGTATAAAATAGGATGGTGACATCAAGGAAAAGAGGCGAAAATATTTTAAAGTTAGAAATTGAAATAAAAGTAAGATGCATAATTAATTATCTTCCCAGTCTTATCTTTTAACCTTATATTCAAACTTCAGTATCTTTTATGCAATAAACAAACTTGTAGATACACGAAGACCTCATACCAATAATAACCGTACCAGAAGTCTATACAAGTTAACAAGCCTATTTGGAATTGTCACTTTCCTGTTTAATGGCAGAGTGGCTTCAGAAGACTTGCTTTTTAGCCAGTAGGATGTAGCATGGAAATAGAAAACTTGTGCATGCTCATTTTCTCCTGCTGGTGACGGAAAGATGCTGCTTCCAGAAGATGTCAGCACTCTGAACACCCGCTGCTGGGCGCTCATGCTCAGCCCTGGGAGCTGCTCAGTACATGCACAGTGAGTAGAAAGAAGGCATCTTCCCACACGAAAGTGTGCGGTCTCTTTCTACTTTCTTTACTTTTCATGTTCTTGAGATCTCTGAGATCCAAAGAATAAGCTATCATTTAAGTTTTTAAAATTTATTTTTAAATATTTTTATTTATTACAGTTTATTTACTTTGTATCCCATTTTTTATGTCGTTTCACAAATGGAAAGAAACGCTCAACTTTTAGGTGACTTGGATTCTACATAAACTGCAAAGTTCATAATTACAAATGGGCTTTCTTTCAATAAATAGAAGGAAACTATATTCTTCTTAATTTTTTAAAATAGGAAATTGTTTTTATTCTTTAAGCACAGTACAGAAACACTGCACAAATTTGACGGCAGAGTTGTCACAATTTCTCTTTGTAAGCAACAGATCAGCTGTATTCAACCATTTTAAACCATTTAATTATAACAGTCTAATCGTAGTTTTAAAAATAATTCTTATTTTCATCTTTTAAAACTAACAGCAGAGCTCATTTTGGATTGACTATTTGCAGAAAGCACGTAACGGTCACTGTAAGAATGTTTAATTGAACCTGACTCTTTTGAAAGAGTATCGAGTGTTCAGCTTTTGAACCGTCTCTTTAGAACCTAATGACATCCATTTCTATAAAAGGAGCAAAACAATAGGACCTACCTTAATTGGTTGAGACTTGTTCTTGCTCCTAGGGTCAGCCACGTCAGGATAAACTGAAATAAAGAGAGAGCTATCTTTCCTGCTCAGTATACTTAGTAGAAGAAATTTAAATTCCGTATGACTTGCTGTGTCTTAACTGTGAGATCCAATCTTAGTTTTCTCATATCCTCTATCCCCCCCCCTCATCATGTCTCCCCACCCCCTACCCCTCACCCTCATCCATCTTTCAGAAACATGAATGAATTGGCATAAGGCTGGCATGTTTTTTTCTCTCTCATATATATTGTGAATTTTCTTATATTTCGCAGCAGAAATGTGCTAATGTCTGTGAGTGCTTCCCCGGGTCTTACTATGAAAAGTTACAAAAGGGAGGAAGGATTGCAGGAGCCAGAGGGGTCGAGGCCACCACAAGAACATGATTCACAGAATCAGCTAAGCAGGGCTCATAGGCACTTACAGAGACTGAAAGTGACAATCAAGGAGCCTTATAGGTCTGAGGTAGTCCCTCTGCATACAGGTTGTGTTTGTGTTGCTTGACGTTCTTGTGGGATCCTTAACAATGAAAGTGGAAGATGTCTCTGACTCTTTACCTGCTTTGGGGACTCTCATCCAGCTTTGATATAAGGGTATGTGCCTAGTCTTATTGTATTTCTTTATTCTGTGTTCAGTTGATATCCCTGGAAGAATTTTTTTTTCTGAAGGAAAACAGAGGAGAAATGAATCTGGAGGAAATAAGAGGTGGGGGAGGGGCTCTGGGAGGAGTGGAGGGAGGAGAAACTGTATCCAGGATGCAATATATAAGAGAAGAATAAAAAAAAATGAAACCCTAGTAATGCTCTGATAGTCAAAAGATTCACAGTTTGAAACTATAGTAGGATCTTAGATTTTTCAAGGAGGGACTGTGGACTTGAATTTGGTGCTGGGGTGAATGGACATAGCTTTTCTGGTACCCGTAAGTCTGAGCCTGAGGGGCCTTGATGAAGTTACCTGTCCGTATTTAAAGTGATGCTTGCAGATGTAGAAACACCCATTAGATTTAACAAGCTTTCTTTTTATTTCTACCACTCCTTTCTTTTATTTTCCACCTCCTGGAATCTTGTGACATTGGATACAGTTCTTGCCATTAATTTCTTGCATTGCAGGTCTTTAGAGGTAACTGTTTGTGTTAAGAATGTTATTAGTCTTTTATCCCATTTTTTAATTGGATTATTTTTTGTTGGTGTTTAACTACTTGAGTTCTTTTGTGTATACTGGATATTATCTCTTCGGCAGATGTAGTATTGGTGATGAACTTTTTCCCAATCTGTAGCCTGCTGTTTCATTCATTAACAGTGTCCTTTGCTTTACAGAAGCTTTTCAGTTTCATGAGGTCCCATTTATTAATTGTTGATCTTAGAGCACGCGTTGTTGGTGTCCTGTTCAGGAAGTTGTCTCCTGTGATAATGAGTTCAAAGCTCTTATTCACTTTCTCCTCTAGCACATTTAGTGTATCTGCTTTTATGTTGAGGTCTTTGATTCACTTGGGCTTGAGTTTTGTGCATGGTAATAAATATGGATATATTTGCACTTTTCTACATATAGACATCCAGTTAGAGCAACATCATTTGTTGAAGATGTTTTTTTCCATTGCATGATTTTTTCTATTTGTCAAAAATCAGGTATGTGTAGGTGTGTGGGTTTATTTCTGGATCTTCGGTTCAATTCTATTGATCAACCAGCCTATTTCTATGTCAGTACCATGCAGTTTTTTTTTTTAATTACTATTGCTCTGTAGTATAGCTTGAGGTCAGGTGCAGAGATACTTCTGGAGGTTCTATTATTGTATAAGATTGTTTTAGCTATTCTTTTTGTTTGTTTGTTTTTCCATATGACGTTTAGAATTGGTCTTTCAAGCTCTGTGAAACATTGTGTTGGTATTGTGATAGGGACTGAATTGAATCTGTAGATTGCCTTTGGTAAGATGGTCATTTTTTCAATGTTAATCTTACCCATCCAGGAGCATGAGAGAGCTCAACAAAAGAATCTCCAATAGTGTAGAAGCACTTAAAGAAATGCTCGACATCCTTAATCATCAGGGATATGCAAATCAAAATGATGCTGAGGTTCCATCTTATACCCATCAGAATGGCTAAGATCAAAAACTCAAGTGACAGAACCAGCTGGCAAGGATGTAGAGAAAGGGGACACTCTTCCATTACTGGTGGGAGTGCAAACTTATATAACCACTTTGGAAATCAATCTGGCACTTTCTCAGAAAACTGGCAATAGCCATATTTCAAGACCCAGCTATACCAGTTCTGGTCATACACCCAAAAGATGCTCCACCATACAATAAGGACATTTGGTCAAACATGTTCATAGCAGCTTTATTGGTAATAGCCAGAAATTGGAAACAATCTAGATTGTCCCTCAGCCGAAGAATGGATAAAGAAATTGTGGTATATTTACACAATGGAATACTACTCATTCATTAAAAACAAGGAAATCATGAAAATTTCAGGCAAATGGAACTCGAAAAGATCATCCTGAGTGAGATAACACAGACCCAGAAAGACACACATGGTATATACTCACTTATAAGTGGATTTTAGTCATACAGTACAGGATAGACATACTACAATTCACTGATCCCACGCCCAAGCATCTTAGGCTTCATGAGGACCCACTAGGTATGGGAGTGGGGAATATCTCTGACATGGACTATGGTTCCAACTTTTTGATCACTTCTCCCTGATGGGACTTCCCTAACAAGCCATAGGGAAACTCAATTCTCAAGTAAATAGATGAGCTGGGGTGTCTGAGGATTAGGGGAGAGGGAACATGGAAGGAAGGGTGGGACTGGGAGGAGAGGAGGGAGTGACCTATGACTGAGATGTAAATTGAACTAATTAATAAAAAAAGGAATGCTATTAGTCAGGAACATACTTCATAGTTTTGTGGAGAGAGCAGAGGTTGTATGGATGTGGGTCCATCACAGCTGATATGATGAAAGTTGCTCTTGATGACATGAAGTCAGAATGGGGATCCTAAAAATGTGCTCAGTGGTGCTCTGTGCGCTGCACTCTTTGCAGCATAGTGACCGATCGTGTAAGAGAGGTAGGCACTCTATTCAGGTGTGCTGTTGCTATGTCTAGAAGATGTTTCAGGCTAAAATAGAAAATGTTCTTCCAGGAGAGGATAATCTATACTCACAAAACAACTTTTGTTTGTTTGCAGAAGGACACGTTTCTTTTGTGCAGTTGAAGGCATGCTGAAATGCCCTGTCACTCTGTGCCTCTCTTAAAACGATGTCCAGCAGGGGAAAATGGCAGCAACTGTAGAAAGGAGAATGTTCTCTTTCAAATGGTGTCCTGCGTGACCAAAGGTCTTTGTTCTCTGTAAATTTTCTTCTGATTTTTTTTTTGTTTACCTTGCTGAGCCAAATTTCTTTCAAAAGTTATATCTGCCCTCTGTGTGATATTCATTTGTAAGAATGCTTCTTTGTCTATGCAGCTATGACAGAATAATGTGTTCTTTGCTGAGCAGAATGCCAAGTAATTTCTTATCCAATAAAATGAAAAAAATGAAGCTGTTCGAAAGAAACTTCCAAGTGACTCTGTAAGCTAAGCTTCAGAGGGATACCCCAGCCACCCTGGAGACCACAGAACAGTGCTCAGGACCCTTCCATTTCTGTTTATCTTTCATTTGGACAGTGAGCAATGTGACAGTCATTAGGGTTTGGCCACTTCTAAGACAGAAAACAAATAGTAAATTTGCTGGAGGAAGCCCTCAAACCCTGTCATATGAAAAACAAAAATCAGAAGTGGGTCTAAGGCTCACTAACATTCACAGTAATTGGTTCCCAGTGAGGTCCTAGCCAAAGAGGGCAGCTACTGTTCACTGGGTCATGCATAACAGATGTATACAGGCCCATTCCTCAAAAAGATGCATGCGCATATGGTTTCACATATCATGAGAAATCTGGAAATCTCATGTACACAGAGTAAGTGTACAAAAGCAAGCATAGCAAACAAGTAGGTATAGATGCTTTAAAAATATCTTTTTAAAAAGGCTGTTTCTGTAAGTTATGTTACTTTTTATGTATGTTTTAAAGAAACAATAATGTATCTAAATAATTTTAATTGTTTAATTACAGTATTATTTATGACTGACATACTAGATAATACAAATCAGAACAAAATTATTTCCAACAATCCTTGTGAGAAAAGGCAGAAACTATCACAAATTTTTACCTAGGTCCAAAATACTATTTTATCTTGATACATTTAAAAAATAATTACATGTACAAAAATCAACGGACATAGAGCTATCATACTCATATTTGAGTTAGCACTGCCTTCCCAGGGCTTGGGATTTTGCTTCTGTTTGCTACCGCCTTTGCATGGGCTCTTTGAATGATTGTGAATTGTTCAGAACAGAAAGGATGATGATGGCGAGAGGTGGGAAGCAGTAACAAAGTCAGCAGCCATGGCGAGTGTGGATGGCTCTCCAGCTTAGGAGACATTTCAGTATTACCCTCTCCTCATAGAGCATCACACAAAGAGCTGGACAAAGTGCAGCAGAAATAGCTAAGCATTTACTTGCCCGGGGCTTTGCGGTTCACTCCACGGGTGCCAGCAACAGTCCCCTTTACGGCTGCGGATCTTAGTGAGTTGTAGTGGTTATCACCATCCTTGCTTTTTGAATTTGATACAGATGGGATATAAATATTAGTGTCTAATGTCTTTTTTTTTTTATTCTGTCAAGAACAGCTCATCTCCTAACCTGAGACACTTTGTCAGTGAGGATTTATAAAATGGGACCATCTCCTCTTAGGGCAGAAAGGACGAACTTTATTTGAGCATGTTGGACTCATGGTCAAAGAGAAAGGCCTGATCGACAAAGGAAGCCGCTGAGGAAGAGCAGTGGCTTATGGGTACTAGGAGTTTGGAAGTAGAGACCAGGGCACAAGTTCCCTTGTTTGCTGTACTGTCAGAGCTCACCCCCAAATAGTA
Source organism: Psammomys obesus (assembly GCF_907164565.1). Lineage (NCBI taxonomy): Eukaryota > Metazoa > Chordata > Mammalia > Rodentia > Muridae > Psammomys > Psammomys obesus. Next base: position 2,027,452 of record NW_026596073.1, on the reverse strand, counting down.
CAGATTGATGATAAGGAGGAAAGAGGTCTTTAGGAGAGTGGAGGGCAGATGCCCAATCAGTTTTGTGTTTCATTCTTTGCTAATGAAGATCCTGAGATTTTTTTTCCCTTCTCAAATTCCAGCTCGAAGCTGGAAGGTCAGAGGTGCTGGAACAAATAGTGACAAAGACACAGTATGTTCTAAACCGAATGACAAAGAAGATGCAAATAATTAACTGAACTTGAAGGCACCCATCCAAAAGAACTCCAGGAACCCAGGAGCAAAACAGACTTTGGCTCTTAAACAATTCATAGTCACAGATGACTTTCACATGCTCCTAAAATTTGAGGCTAGGTATCAAACTCATTTTCGTGATTCAAAAAATCCAACCTTTCTCATCTTCAGTATATCTTTATATAGAGAGACCTTCTTAGTCTTTAGAGCCATTTTTGGTTTGCTACAAAATTGAGAGAAACACACGTAGATTTTGTATGTATCATCTGTCTCAGTTCTTTGAGGCTGGTGTAGCAAAGTGTCCTCTGTGTGGTGTGAATAGACAACAGAAATGTGTTTCTTACCGTTCTGGAAGGTAGGAAAACATAGAAGAACATATAAGCAGATTTGGGGTCTGATGAGGATCTGGAGCCTTGTGAATAGACAGCTATATATTCACTGTTTTCACATGGCAACAGAGGCAGGGGGGGCTGTATGGGTTTCCCCTTTTACCACAATACTAATCTCATTGATGAAGGCACTGCAATGATAAATTAACCTTTGCTGAATCCTCTCATCCTACCCAACACCATCACCCTGATTAGGATATTTGTGTAAGGATTCTGTATATAGACTGTCTACAGCGTCCCTCCCTTCATACATGCAGAGTCTCTGTCAATATTCTCCACTAGGGTGGCTTATTTGTCACAACTGCTGGACCTATGTTCGCATATTGTGACCACCTAAACTCAGAGGTCACATTAAGGTAGAGGTCCTTCATCTGTGGGTAATGACCTCTTCAGGGTCTGAAGACCCTTTCACAGAGATTTCCTAAGACCATCTGAAAACACAGAAATTTACATTACAATTCATAGCAGTGTCAAAATTAGAGTTATGAAGTATCGATGAAAGAAATTTTATCATTGAGGCCCCCACAACATGAGCAACTGTACTAAGGGGCCGAGCATTAGGGAGGATGAGAACCACTGCATTCTGGTTTCTTTATCACAAAGAGAAATCCTTTTCAGCTGAGAAACTTTATGTGACTCTGGATTTTTAGGTATATAAAGTAGCTATTGAAATAAAACATTTATTGATGAATGATAAAGAAATTAATATTAAAACTATCCTTTGGAAGTAAGACTTTACCATGTACTGGACAAACACAGTTGCACACAAATGAGATGGATAAACTTGTGTACTTTTGCACAAAGGATTAAATCTGAGAATTTGATGCTGCGGGATATAGAGAATCTCTAGTGGGTTTCAGAGTTGATCAATATTTGGGGTGGGGCTTCACGTAACTATCTAGTACAAATCGGCAGTTTATGGTCATTTCAGAAGTATTTGAAAATTCTGTCCCAGTTGCAAGCGAAAATTCATTTAATAATGTTATTTTTATTTTTTCCATGTATCTATTTATTTATTTATTTACCTATCTATCTATCTATTTATTTATTTAATCACTTTCCAGCCCTATCTCAGCCCCCTCCCTTCTCTCCTCCCTGTAGCACTCTCATGCCTCCTTCCCCCATCTTTCTCCCAATCCCCCCTTTCCTTCTCAGAAAAGGGGAGGTCTTCAATGGGTACTAACCCATTCTAGCACCTCAAGTTACAGCAGAACTAAACAAGCATCCTCTTCCACTTAGGCCAGACAAGGCAGCCCAGCTAAGGGAAAGGGATCCAAAGGCAGGCAACAGAGTCAGAGGCTGCTCCTACTCCCATTGTTAGGGGACCCACATAATGACCAAGCTGCACATCTGCTTCATATGTGTAGGGGGTCTAAGTCCACTCCACGCAAGCTTTTTGGTTGGTGGTTAAGTCTCTGTGAGCCCGTATGGGCCCCAAGTTAGTTGACTCTGTATGTAGGTCTTCAATCCTCCCCACCCCTGCCCCAGCTCTTTCAACAAACTCCCCATGCTCAGCCTATTGTTTGGCTGTGAGTCTCTGCATTTGTTTCTGTCAGCTGCTGGGTTTTTTTAAATGAAGCTCAAGTCAGCAACTCAAACAGATAATTTTTAAATGAAGCAATTGAACACAACACAATCCTAAGCTCTGTTAACTTGATTCTTACATGTTGAGGCATAAGAGTATTAAAAAGTCTTTGCACTCCATAATTAAACTACACGTTTCTATAAGAGTAGAAAACATTGCATCCACAGCAAAACATAGCAATTGGTAGCAGATAATAGTCTAGACTCTTGAGCTGAATTTAAATGGAGACCAGACATAAAGAATTCCAGAGTAGACAAAAACCAGTCAGGCCTCATAAGTGACTTTATTCTTGTTTGACTTACAAACATAAGCGAAACTTAACCTGAGCTATTTCTTGTAAATGCCAATATTTAAAAAAAATGAAACTAAAAGCCACAAATTAACTTTTAAATGTATAACTAGAGGCTTCTATTGAGGCAGACCAAGTAAGGCAATTATATAGCCAGAACCAAACAAAATTATTTCTGCTCAACTTGTACATGTGTATCTTATAAAAGATGCCCACTTGTTACCCTGCTTCCAGTGCTGTGTCATCATAAATCGTTATTTGTCCAAGTAAATGCTTCATAATTCTATTGTGCCTCAGTTTATCTTACAACAATGTTGAATACTGTGTAGTTGTTTTGAATATGACAATGTATTAATTTATATACATACTTACAAGTTGGAGCTGTAGAAAATAAGACTTATAGTATCCATGTACAAAGTTATGTGTGTGTGTGTGTGTGTGTGTACGTACCAAAGCTTTGATTCTTCTGGGTAAGACCTAAGAAAGCTTGTATTCCTGTGGGGAAAAATACGCTTTCATAAGGAACAGTCAAACAAGGGCTGGGATTGTAACTACTAGTAGAGTGTTTGTCTAGCATGCACAGAGCATGGCGGTGCACATTTACAACCCCAGCTCTCTACAGGTGGAGGCACGAGGACCAGAGCTTTTTATTAAGGTCATTCTTGATAACCTTGGTTATCCTATGAAGGTTATCCTTGGTTGTACAACGCGTTTAAAGTCTGCCTGTGGTACAGAAGACCTGTTTCAAAACCAAGCCGGACAACAATAAGACAAAACTAAACTGTCTTGCAAAATGGCTGTACCATTCAGCATTCCCACCAGTGACAAATCAGAGTTCTTGCTGCTCTTCATGCTGGCCTCCATGAGATCTTTGTTGTCAGCACTCTGGGGCCGGGACATTCTAACAGATACATATCAAACTGTTTTAGTTTGCATTTTCTGATGACACACGATGTGACTTGTCTTTTCACATGCTTATCTGTCATCTCTGCATCTTCTCCATTAGTTATCTTCATGTCTTTGCCCTGTTGAACTTTAAGATTCCTTGTGAGCTGTGGGTGGAGGTATTTATGTGCCTTTTGCCAACATTTCCTTCTGTCTAGAACCTACCTTCTCAAAGTCTTGACATTGTCTTTTCAGGCTAGCAGTTATTTTCTCTCATGTGTCTTGCCTTCTATATTGCACTTTAAAATATCATTACCCGACCTAAGTCACCTAAGGTTTCTTCTTTTGTTGTCCTATAGGAGTTTTCACAGTTTTGACTTTAAATTAAGATTCATTATCTCCTTGGGAACAATTTTCATGAATGTCTGCATTTAGATACATTTTTAATGAGGATATCAATTTCTAGCTCATTCATTGAAAAGGCTATTCTTTGCCAGAGATAAACTGACTATATCTATTTCTTTTGTATTCTGTTGATATGTTTGTCTTTTCTTTCATGACAGTTACTGTGTTGATTCCTGCAGTTTGTCAGATGAGCCCTTAAGTTTTGTCATGTCATGTCTTCAACTTTATTCTCTTTTAGAATTAGAATTATGAATTTCTTACTTCTTTTCCTGAGTTTTAGAATCCCCTGGATGTCAGTGGAATGACTCGCTAGGATTTTGATTTGGGTTGCGTTGGGTTTCTAGAGCAAATTGGGACTCTCTGGCTTGGCAGTTTCTGCCGGTCTCATGCAGCACTGCCACACCCTAGAGACGGTAGATAATAAAGCTCCGTGGCTTCCTCATTCACGTCTGTTTGCTCAGCTCCTCTACCCATTTAGGTGACTGATGCCCTAAGTCAAGCTCTCTCTTATGAATTCCGAAATGGTTTCTGTTTCTCTGGTAGCTCCTATTGATGCATGAATATCAAGTGCTTAATGTAATACTTTCAGAATAATTTCTCTCATGCAATGGATATGAACAATGTAACTGAAGTGGAAATTACCCAATCTGTAAGGATTTTGAATCCTAATAAAGTACCACAGGCTCATGAGCCTTTTCATAATTCCCAAATCTGTAAAGCTCTGAACACTGAATTTGTAGAAAATTTATTTGATTGCAAATTCTGACTTGAATCAGTATAAAGCTACTTGTAGCTTTTATAGTTATCTGTCTGTAAGTTTCATTGTAAAAAGATTAATAATGAATTTGATTTCAGAAGACAACCAGACTCCAGCAAGGAGGTAATGCCATGATTGGAATTTGCACTTACAAACTTCAAATAACTCTGGGTTCAGAAATCCATTGGACCAAGGTTTAGGGTAGAAGTTGTATAGCTTTATTACATTTTAATTAAGAAAGAGTTATTTTTGAAATGGGCCTTGTGAAATTGGGTGGATGGCAGAGACAGGCAGAAAGGGCATTCTGAGTAGGAAGAAAGTTACAAAGAAAATTGTGGGAAAAGGGAACATGAGTTTATGTATGCTAAATAATAAATAAGGGTAGGAGTGGGTAAAGAAGAAAAATGAATACGATACACGTAATAAACCATCAATATTGAGTATATTATTAGGAAATGGAGGACTTTTAAGGATAATGACCTTGATGTTGTGTTAAGAGTCATTACACTAATGACTGGCTTAGCTTAGCAGGGACATATTGGAGATGGTGTACATTTAACAGGCTACTTTAGTAGGATAGACAAACGAATTGAAATAAAGCAACATCATTCCAAACAAAGACAGATTATAAGGATAAAGAATGCATAAGATGTGATAATTGGCTCTATGGGCGTGACAGTATCAGAGGGAAAGGTATCTTAGGTGTACTTAACATATTATCAACAGAAATATCCATGGCAGGGGAAGGAGCAAGAGGCAGGAGAAGAATGACTAAGTTAGGATATGCTGAGAAACTCAAATATGAAAGCCATCTGGAGCCGACAGAGTTTACTAAAGATGGCAAATACCTGCTTCCCTAAAGTCGTTTGTGGATTCACGGGTTGCGCAAAAATGATTTCAACTAGGTTTATCATTTGAAATTAGCATATGGAAATCTGACTTTGGAATGGAGAGATTTGCTTTCACAAGCTCTTCAAAACAGAAGTCTTGCCAATGCTAAAATTTCAATAGATTTCTGTAACTAAGAATAGAGACCCCTATTTTCACAATTACAGTTCACTTCTCTAGCACATGTGCTCTGCCTCCGTAGTACAAGCTGAATGCACTCACAATTACAAAAAGAAATTCCAAAATGATTTCATGGCTTAGAGCTTTTGATGACTTTACATTACCATTCAAGGGTAGTATGAAAAGTCTCATTCCTCAAAAGTGGCTTATTAGACAAATTTTCCCTTCCTTTGTGCAATTCCAGCCACGAAACCACAAGCATATTTTTACCATTGCTCAAGCAGCATCAAAACTGCCCTGTCACAGCAGCAGAGGTAGCTCTGTTATTATGGAGACAGTGTCTTGCTTCCAGGCAAGCATGGTTTCTAAATTTACACCTAGTTTCTTCTGACCGAGTGGGTCTCTTTGTGGCTAGAACGGGACAACCTATGACAGGTGTACACCGGAACATTTGCATTCGTTTGCTAGGACTGCTATGACAACCTAACAAACAGAATTTTACTCTCCTACTTTTGGAGGCTAGCTGCCTGGCATCAAGGTTCCAGAGAGCTCTTGTGAGATGGTAGGGTCTGTCCTAGGCCTGTCCCTTTGACTCAGGGACATTATCTTTCCTGTGTCTTGTCACATCATTTATCATTTCCTCTGTGCTTGTTAGGGTCTCTGTGAAACTTTTCTTTCTTTCTTTCTTTCTTTCTTTCTTTCTTTCTTTCTTTCTTTCTTTCTTTCTCTCTCTCTCTCTCTCTCCCTCCCTCCCTCCCTCCCTTCCTCCCTTCCCCCTTCCCTCCCTCCCTTCCCTCCCTCCCTTACCTCCCTTTCTTTCTTTCTTTCTTTCTTTCTTTCTTTCTTTCTTTCTTTCTTTCTTTCTTTCTTTCTTTCTACAAGAATGCCAGTCACTTTGGATCAGGGTCTACCCTGATGTTCTCATGTTGATGTATTACTTTCATAAAGACCCCATCTCCAAATAAGGGCACGTTCTGAGTTACTAGACGATAGGAATCCAGCATGTCTTGTTCAGGCACACAATTCCAACCACAACAACACACTATTATTAGGTGTGCTTCTGTGACTTATGTGATCCTGGTCCCCACTGCAAACATGTAAAAATGGTTCAGAACTGGATAGAACTGGCTGCTGTGGACTCACCAGGGGCTTCCTGGATGATGGGCTGGCACAAGTGAAAAAATAGATTACTAACTGGAACGTGACTGTTTGTTTCTGCAGTCTTCCCTTACTGTGCAATAATGATACTTTCTTGGACTGGGAGTGCAGCTAAATGATAGAGTGTTTCCATGGTATGCATGAGATTCTGGGTTTAACCTCTAGCACTGAAATTTTTTTTTCTGTAAAGAATGAGAACCTAATATGAATATATCACAACAGTTTATCTGCAACTAAAAGCAATAACTTCATTATGGAAAAAAAACAAAGGATGGCGTTTTATTTTACTTAATTGTGTCATAATCATTTTTTTAAAGCAGTGTTTATAAAGCATTGCTTTTAGTGGCAACAACTAGAAGAAACATACCTGCCTATTTATAGGCTGTGTAAATAAATACCGAGTGTTACTGTATAGTGGATATACTGCATTTCCCATAATTAGATTTTATTTACCTATACTAAGTTTCTGGTTGCTGGGCTTTGTCCTTGCCCAACATATAAGTTATTTAAATGAATGAACTGATGAATATATCATTTATGAGATCTTATTATTATCACTGTTCTATCATTCATGGAGAAGAGTACAAAACAGGAAACAAATAATGAAGTGTCAATTTCTAAATATCCCAACAATACCGTAACTTTTATAATGTAGGCGCTGGCATACGGAATCTGGTCCCTTCTTCTACAATGCCAAATCAAGGTTCAAAGAGATCACTGTTTCTGAGCTGATCCTGCTGTTGAGTGTCAGGCTGAACAGCATCACTGAGCAGTGCAGACGAGAGCACCGTGAACTAAATCTAGTTGTTGTTTCTTACGAGGCAATCTTTTAGATCTTCAGATCAGTTGAGGGTTGGCTGATCTCAGCCAGGCTCAGCTGGGTGGTCCTGTGGGGATCATCTGGGCTCACTCATGTGTCTGGAAGTCAGCTAATGTTGGCTTGACTCTGCTGGATGACTTGGCTTTGTTTTTTGTGTCTCATTCTTCTCTTGGGATCAGTGGGTCACCTTGAGTGTGTTGTCATGGCACTGGTGGTGAAAAAGGGAGCATACACAAGCTCTTTAAGCCCTTTCTGAGCTTTGGGATATGTTATAGAGCTCCAGTTCTATTGATGAAGACAATATTCTCCTCCCAGTAGGAGGAACTGTGAAACCTAATGGCAAATGGTATTGATATGGGGGCAGGGGACGTGCTATGAATAGTCAGTGCCATGAACCTTCCACAAATGGTACAAGATGGAACTAGGAGAAAAGGAGAGCTTATGAGATATGTTAATTTCATTCCAAGAATATGGTACATGAATCTTTGCTTTAATGTGCACTTTTGTATTATAATCAGAGTTGACAATATCTGTATTATTGGATAAGTACAAAGAATAAAAGAGGCTATTTATAAAATTCTCAAGGACTGGCTCTTTGGCCTCCCCACCCCCCAAGGGAGGAGCAGTCCTGTTAGGCCACAGAGGAGAGCTTTGCAGCCAGTCCTGAAGATACCTGATAAAACAGGATCAGATGAATGGGGAGGAGGTCCCCCCTATTAGTGGACTTGGCAAGGGGCACGGTGGAGATGAGGGAGGGAGGGAGGGACTGGGAGGGAATGAGGGATCGGGACATGGCTGGGATACAGAGTTAAAATGTAACTGATAATAAAAAAAATAAAATTAAAAAAAAGTATTTAAGACACATAAAAAAATTCTCGTATTGTAGTACATCTTGACTTTATGTTAGAAAAGTTCCAACTTATTCTTTGTGGTATGATTTGAGGAGAAACATGCCTAAAATAAAATAAAAAAGACAAAAATATGCAGAAAGATAAAGTATATAATGACCTTTTGCATGAATTTAAAAGAAGAATAAGAGGGAAATTTCCTGGCATGAAGAAATTTGTGCACATTAATGGAAAGAACAGAGAGGGTTTTCCAAGAGTGCAGAGGGGACTGGCATAGAATCAAATGTGAAAATTATGTTGAATCTATTTACCAAAGTATCTCTAGCTAAGTTCTTTCCTCCTGTGTGAGGAAGAGTCTTGGCAAAACACAAGACGGTTTTTTCCCCTCTTTTCTCTGCCACCCTTTTCTATAGATTCTTTATGGAGTTGTGCATCTGGAGAGAAGACCCAGAGCTCAAGACTTGATAGGTTTTGCTTTTCTCCTAGCTTCTGACCTTTCCCCGACCTTCCTAACTATCTCCAATCCTTACTAGAATGTCCTTATTCTTATATTCTTTACGTGTTGAAGACTTTTTAGGGGCCTCTAATGTGTAAAACATTGTATTTGATGTGGGTTGGGCTGACGAGGTAGTGGTGGCCGCATGTTTGTATGGAGGTAAGTGACAAAGAAACTAACAAGGTACAGGAATCTAGATACTCTGCCATTCCCTCCCAATAATTTGTATTCTCCTCTATATTGACTTTATCATTCTGTGGCTCAGGCTGGCATCTGTGAACAGCTTCAGCTGAGTTTTGTGTTCTTTTGGCTTCTATTAGAGTTTAGGCCAGAGAATGTGCCAGGGGAGACCAGAGGTTAGGAAGAGCATTTCGTTCCTGCTGGCCGGTGGACTGGAGTTCATACTGCCACTCAGCAGGGAGAACCAGCCTTTTCTTAGAGCTCCAGCTGCAGTCTGTCCTTAGTTCTGGGAACCATTTCTTCTCTTGGCCTGCAAGGCCTGATCCTCTTCACCCTGAAGCATTTCGTCAGTACCTCACACATATGTTTGTAGACAGTCCCTTCTCTCAGCCTTCTTTAACTGTTTTCTCCTATGTCATCCATGTTCTGTAGGAACCCTGACAGGGATTCCCTACCAATGTTAAGCTAATAAAGGTGTTGAAGGCCAAGTGTTGATAATGTTTTTGTTTGTTTGTTTTTGTCCCAAACGCAGGACTTTCTGGGTTCTTGACACCTTATTTCATTTTATATCTTTCTATACACTTCATTTTGGTTTGAAAACGCCCGTTTAAACTGTACTATTTGACTGATCTGAGATACTAAGTATGGCGTGCACTGTTCAGCATAGCATCTCCCACCCTCCTCCCTTCCTTTCTCCTGCAAAACCCCCGCTTTTCTCTTTTTCCTTTTTTCTCCTTTCCTTTTCTTCCCCCCTCTCCTTTCATTTTTCTTAATTGCTGTGTGGAGGAGGTCAAGAAAGTAATGTATGAGATCAAAGGACTGTTTGGACAAAACTGTAGAACTAGTGATTTATGAAAAGATATGAACATTCAGGCAGACAATGTTATACTCACAATATCATCTTAAAATTTAAGCTGCTAGTATTTTCACTCCTACATTATACCTCTTTACACCTTATAGCTCTAGCCCAAATACCTCAGGAACTTCTATGTCTTTTATAGCTTCTTTCAAAATATTAGATATTTTACTTCTACAATGCCTTAGGGATTTCTTTCTATCCATTCTAGAATTTCCTTTCACAACTTCATTCTGTGATGCATTCAAAATAGGTAAAAGTGAATATTCAAAGGCTTAATTGTATGTTGTGTTTTCTGTGCAGAAAAATTTGGCTTAGCCCACAGACACATCATGTAGAATCTTGTTGGGAGCTTATGCTTGCTGAGTTAAGGGTAACTTAGGTTTGCCATCTGTTCCTATGTGGAGTTAAGCCTCTTCAGATGGAATATCAAACAAGAGCCTCATCTGTCATATAAATGCTATTTACTGTGTTTTCTGACTCATCCTTTGATCGGTCTCTGCTTACATGAAGTCACACTGACCCACTTTCTGCTCCCCAAACAGTGTACTGGATGGTTTTCTTGAATCTGTTTTGATGATGTAGTCCCCCTGCTCTTCTCTTTGCTCAAGATCTTTGCTTCAAACGAACAAACGCCTACTCTATTTGACCTCTCTCATAAAAAAAAATGCTGAACTTCCAAAGCTCTCTGGAAGTAAGGTCATTCTCCCTGCACAGACTGGGAGTTAAGGCTCAGAGATTTTTACCCAGAATCATAAAAATTGACAAATACATAAGTTGCCAGTGTATGAATGGTTGGGATTTCTGCTGTTTCCAAATTTTGTGTCTTATTTTGCCAGTCAACTTTGTGTTTCTGTATTGAAATACTTGAGACAATTAGTTTAGAAAGACAAAAAATGATTTCTTTGGCTTACAGTAATGGGGTTACTGGTCCAGTAATGTTTCAGGGAGGGAGGTTGGGGATACACGTATTGCTCTGAGTCTCTGATGAGATAACACAAAATGGCAAATGTGTGCCACTGCAAACTCATCAGCTGGGGAGAAAGACAGAAAGAGGAAAAGACTGGGTTCCTATGATCCCTTTCAAGGACAAAAATAAAAATTACTAAGGGTTGCCTGCCTTCCATAGACCTGTACTGGATAGTTGTATTTCAACTTGACACAAGATAGTGTCATCTGAGAGGAGGGAAGCTCAACTGAGAAAACCATAAGAACAGGTTGTAGGCAAGACTGTAGGAAATGTTCTTCATTAGTGATTGATGGGGGAGGACCCAGACCATTGTGGGTGGTGCCATCCCTGGGCTGGTGGTCCTGAGTTCAATAAAAAAGCAGGCTGAGCAAGACATGAGGAGCAAGCCAGTCAGTAGCATCCCTCCGTGGCCTCTGCATCAGCTCCTGCCTCCAGGTTCCTGCTCTTTCCGAGTTCCTGTCCTGACTTCCTTTGATGACAGTAATAACTTGCTTTTTGGTGTTTTTAGTGCATTGATAAAAACTCTAACTAAGACAGACTAAGATAGCCCTACCATAGAATCCAAGCCCTAAACTTGTGGATCCCATAAAATATGTTCATACAATGAATAAGTGGGAAACTCATAATATGCCCTAATTACTGGGATTCAGAAATGGTTTAAAAGCATTCACAGTTTAGAACAGAAGGAAAGATAGGAGAGACACGCAGCACAAACTGTGTCATAGATACCACAGGAAAATCCTGTGCTATGGGAGAGTAAAGGAGCCCTCTGGGAGAGCTAATACTTAAGATAACTTTAAGTATAAACAAGACTTTCCTAAATGAAATGAATTTCAGGTTGAGATAGTTAATACTGTCAATTCCAATGCTTTGTTTTTCATGCATTTTTATATCGGCTTTGATTTTTAAAAATTGTATTGAGGTAGCTGTTTTGATACTTGAGTTCCTGGCATCCCTTTAAAGTTTCTGCAGTGAGTGATACCTCTTCTCACTCTGTTCTTTTCCCGATAACAGTTGTGACATTTTCCATGAAGTCACAGGAAATTTAACCTTGGTGAGTGAAGGGTGTGAGTCTGTGGAGATGGTGGAGAGATGAAGAGTGTCCAGAAAATGGGGTTTCATATGATTGTGAGGTGGCTTTGAAACAGGCCGAAAGTTTATTCTCATTTTTTTTGTTTGTTTGTTTGAATGAAAAATCGAAAGCATTTTTCAAATCAAGAGTGACATAACTAGATTTGATTTCTGGAGGATTCCTGTAGAGAGGAATGAATAGATGGGATCAACACTTGAGAGAGAGCAGGAAACAAAAAATTTCATTAACTAAGATGTGAAACTTCAAGAACCTAAATAAAAGCAATAAAGACAGGTAAGAATTTGGGGCAGTGTGAATTGTGTAATTAAGTTTTTCTTGGTTTTCTTTTTTTTTTCTTTTTCTTTTCCTTTTTTTTTTTTTTTTTTTTTTGCTAATTATGCAGTTGCTAGTTTGTTCTTCAAGAAAGACTCAGGGATTAGTTTAAAGATGTCAATATTTGATATCCTTTTTAATATCTTGCTTGCTTTTAGTTCAGAGATAAAAGGATGGTGAACAAGCTCATCTTCACACCTCTACCACACAATACCCAATCTGATAAACTTTGCCTTCCTTTGTTCGAAAAACATCAGCACCACGAAACCTCAGGGTGTTTATTTCACTTAGCATCTTACCACCCAACTGAGGTCGAATGTAAAATAAGGGTAAAAGCCTGCGGAATTGGAAATAGACTCAAATTACTTCAGAGTTTTCTCTCCTTTACAAATGTTTGGGCTCCAGGCAAGAGGAAAGTCCTGCACAATGTGAAGCTCAACTCATCTTACTGTGGTCTTTTTTGTTTTTTTCATCTGTTGACTTGGTTTTGAAACAGCTTTTGATTCTATGATGTCTTAAAAATTATAGCCCAAGTTTTATAGAAGTAAACGTTGATTTAGTTAATGAAATAAGTATCTTTGAAAGACAATTTGTTCAAGAGTAAGTCAAAGGGGTTATGCCATACTTCATTACTTAAATTGTACTAAATTGGTGGGGAATGTCAGAGTTTCTATTTCTGGGTGATAAGATATAATAATATGAAAATGATATATGAAAAGGATAAAGGTCTGAGGATGATGGCATCTAATACTTCCAACTAGTTTGCTTTATACTTTCAACACTATAAAAGTATGGGATTACCAGGGCTGGCACTAAGCAAGTTTTCCTGGAAAAATGTGTCACATTGCGAGGTGATAAGTAACTTTATCTTGGCAGCGGCTCCTGGCTCACTTGGAGTGTATTGTTTAATAGATTTTTCTAAGTGTTTTTCCTAGTAGGGCATCTTCCTCACAAACCTCAGTGCCAAGGGCCTTATCCTGGACATTACATCTTTCGATTCAGTTTACTTAGGGAAGTGAGCCAAGCAGTTCTAATGAGTTAGGAGAATAGAACCTTTCCTAAGAACTTAGGGTTCTGTTATCTGTGTCATTTTTATTCCCCTTCTTTTCTATTAACTTGGCAATTTGTCTGTCCCCAAAGTTTCAAATAACAACTTTAGGTTTGTGACTGAATCATGCCAAAACCATTCCACATTTCAGAGACCTAGAGCTGTAGAGTTATTTACTCTCTGGAGTTTTCTATCGAATTGCTCATTTTCTGTTTACTTAAACTTTTGCTGGGTGATCAGTGTTTGAATCCTCTCTTTCTCTTTTTGTCCTCCCTATATCCCCACTCTTGTCTTCTCTCTGCATGGCTGTAGTCACAGCCACCATAGTAGAGCAGTCGCTATGACGTGCCTAGACCATCAAGACAGCTCCTCACCACCATCATTCAGTGCTACATGCTTTCACCTCTCTCCATTTCTCCGAGCTCTACTTTACCCAGAAGATATGAGAATTATTATGTTGCTCTTCTATTAAAAATTAAAGGAGAGGGTCATTCCAGTGATAGAGTATTTTTTTATTTTTATTTTTGTTTCACCAAAAGACAAAGTCTAAGATTTGGCCCCAGCACTGGAAAAAAAAAAAAAAAAAAAAAAGTAAAAACTTTTGGCTAGATAGTTAGGTAGATGGTTTGTCTTTCAAGTACAAGGTCCCAAGTTTGATCTTCAGAACTCACACTAAAACCAAAAAGTCAAATGCAGTGGCACATGTCTTTAATGCCAGCACTGAGAAGGCAGTGAGTGATTCATGGATTCATAGGGCTTCATGGCCAGCCAAGGATCTTCAGGACCGCCGGAGACCCTTTCTCCAGGGAAAGGTGGATGATGGCTGAGGAGCAACAGTTAGATTGTCCTTTAGCCCCACCCCCCATAGGCGTGTGCACACTTGCTGATGCACCTACACATACACACAGGTTTCATTGATTCAGAAGCAGCTTCCGTTAGTAAATGCAGTTAACTCTCAAGAAAACTCTTTAAAATGAATACACTTAGTAACTTATATTTAAAACATCATTATGAATACACTTCAGTATATTACTAGCATTTGTGTAGTTTTCAATTCTGTCTATTACAAAAAAAATTCTATGGTTATTTGGATATAATTTTTGTGTTTATAAATGAATTTATTTCTCTCTGTTAAAAATTGAGAATAGGATCATAGGTCAAATGATAGGTAGGTATTTATTTAACTTTATTTTTTTCAACATTCTTTGTAAAATGATCGTGTCATATTCTCATCAACAGTGGGCAAGAAACCCAGTTGTTTTCTGTCATTGGTAACCATCTACAGGACAGATAATTCTTATTTCAATCTATACTACCCTAATTACTAATGAGAACATGTTTCCATGTGCCTCTTTATTATTCACATATTTCCTTTTATTGTTTTACTTTTTAAAAGTCAGATTGCTTCAAAGTTGGGAAAGGGCGAGGTGGAGGGTAGATCTTGAAGGAGTTACAGGGAAGAATGGAAGGTGAATACGATCAAAATACATTGTATAAAATTCTGAAGGAACTGATGAACTATTACACTAGAATCATTTTTTTTTTTTGTCTTGTTAGGAAGCTAAACAGAAAATCTAACAAGAACAAATTCTACACCATTTTTAAAGTGGGCTCTTTGTTTTCTTAGAATTTAATTATTTGAGTTCTTTGTATATTTTAGGTACTAACTCTTTGTCAGATGTATAACTGGTAAAGATCCTCTCCTGCACCCGGAACCATTGGCAGGCTGCCTCTCCACTTGAGTGATGGTGTCTTTTGTTGTACAAAATCTTTTTAGTTTCACTTATTTGCTGTTGGTCTTAAATCAAGATCTTGTTCAGAAAGTTCTTTCATGTTCCAATGAGTTCAAACGTAACTTTCTCCTGTGTTAGATTTAGGATAGCAGGTCTTATGTTGAGGTCTACAATCTGTTTGGAATAGAGTTTTGTTCAGGGTGAGAAACCAGAGTCAAGTTTCATTCTACATGTAGTTCTCCATTTGTTGAAGATGCAGTCTTTTCTCCAATACATATTGCTCGCTCCTCTATTAAAAATCAGGTGGATTTAGAAGTGTGGATGTATGTGTGAGTTCTCAATTCTATTACATTGATCAATGAGTTTAACCAATCGATGGTTAGCAATGATCAATTGCTGGCTAGCAAACTGATCAATTAGTCTGTTTTTATGCCATTACCATGCTATTGTCATTCCCATAGCTTTGAAGTACAACTTAAAATCTGAAATGGTGATGCCTTCAGCAGCTTTTTTGTTTTGTTTTCTTTGGAATTGTTTTGACTACCCTGAGTCTTTTGTATTTCATCATGAAGTTTAAGATTATTCTTTACATTTCTGTGAAGAATTGTTTTGGAATTATGATGGAGATTGCAATGAATCTGCAGATTACTTTTGGTATGAAGGCTATTTTCACAAAATTAATCATGCTAATACATGTACGTGGGATTGCTTAATTGATCTTTTTCTCTTGATATGTTTGCTGTTTGTATGTAGGAGGATCACTGAATTTTGTGTATTAGTTTTTGTATTCTGCTACTTTGTTGAATAAATTAATCAACTGTAGGAGTTTTCTGATGGAGACTGTAACATATAGAACCATATTACTTGCAAATGAAAATATTTTGAATTCTTCCTTTCCCATTGATATTCCTTTTTCTCCGCTTTACTTGTCTTATTGCTTCAGTTAAGCAAATATGATGTTTAACAGGAAAAGGGAAAGGAGCCATCCTTGCCTTGATTTTAGTGGAAATGCTTTGAGTTTTTCTCTGTTTAAGGTGATGTTGGCTGTAAGTTTGTTGCTTTATTTTGTTGAGATATGTTCTCTGTATTTTTACTCTCTTTAGGATTTTTATCATGAATAGATATCAGATTTTATCACAAGCTCTTTCTGCATCTAAGGATATAATCATATGGTTTCTGTCATTTAGTCTATGTAAATGGTGAATTTTACAATTTCACTCACGTATGTAATATATTTTTATCATATTTATCTGTTGTCCTCTCTTATTCTTCTCTTCTTCCATTTGGGCCTCTTTATCTTTTGAAAAACTTTACACTCCTTCTTTTGTGTCTTTTAAAATTATCCACTGACTTTTTTAGGGTAGTGTGCATGAGCATGAGTGAAGTTTTGTTTTGTTTTTAAATTTGCTTATGCAACCTTACAGTGGCTATACTACTGAAGAAAAAAATGACACCTATTCTTCCAGCAGTAAATGCCAGTAGCTCTTCAACTAGAGGTGGGGCCCTTCCGCATACATGATGAGATGTGGGATACTGACCAGCTCAATCTTGTCTACATACTGGTGGCTGCTATAAGCTGGGTGATGCCTCACTTTTTTTTTCTCCCAAGCTTCCATACAGTTCTCTCTAGCACCATTCACCCTCCCTAAGCAATCTCTTTGATAACTGCTGGTCAAATTAATCTTTCTAGTGTACTATTGTTTATGTTAACTACTCCCTAAAAGCCATCGGTACATGTTACCACCTGTTAAAACACTCATTTTTTTGTAGCCAATCTGTTATGAGGTCCTGGTCTTCGGAAGGAACTTCTAAGACCCGGGAGTTCTAGTTTACCTTTGCTTCTGTGTCTTCCTTATTTGATGTTACACTCTGACAGAAATGACAGCACAGTACATAGTGGGTACATATTAAGTATTTACTGAATGACCAAATGAATGGACCTGTTTCTACATACTGCTTGATAATATTAACTAGTAACATTTTCTCTGGAAACAAATTTCCTGTATTAATATTCATAATCTTTGACCTTAAAAGAATATTTATGAAAATGTGTTACAAGGTGATCTTCCAGCTGGGAAGTAATATTTTTGAGATATGACCTATAATAATGGAATGTCAGGTGGTCTGAAAGAGCAATAAAAGTATGATTAAGTCCAGCAAGATAAAACCCCCTCTTCTGATACCTCGGAGTCCATAAAATTATTATAAAGAATAGCTGGCTTGGAACCTTCTTAAAAGCATTTTCCTTTCAAAAATATTGAAAGTTAAGACAGTATCTTATTTTACATAGTAATGATACTTTTTTTAAAAAAAAGAGCTCAAAGCCAGGCTTGGTGACTAACACATGTAATTTTGGCAGGCTGAGACAGGAGTGTTGATGTCAGTTTGAGGCCAGCTTGGACTGTATATACTGAATTTCTCACCAGGCTGGGTTACAGAGTGAGACATCATCTCAAAAGCATTAAACTAAACTAAAATGGAGATACTCAACAGTGAAAACCATGATGCTATTATAGGAACACACCCTTTTTATGTAGACTTCTGTTGATGTCTCCGTGAAAGGTGCCTTCTTGAGTAAAGAAAAGACTATTTCAATGGCTCCTTAAACTATAGAATAAGACCCAAACTAGCTTAGCAGGTCAGACACTAAACAGTCTCCCCCAAAGCTATATCTCCATGCACGTTATTTTTCTTTTCTGTTATACATTTAAAGCACAGAGAAGTAAAAGTTACGAAGAGCTGTGCTTCTCACAGCAAATGACTTTATGGCTATTCTCCCTACCCCCTGTCCTACAGAGGAAGCCATCATCTTCCCTTGTATTATGTTGCTCCGAGTTTATTATCCATTTATTTTTAAGACTGAAAGTAGACTTTCTAGGAAGGGAAAAAAAATCCTCTCTTCAAGGGTTGGAGGAGGAAGAAATGGCCCATCTAAGGGAGAGAGTAATTAGCATTCCTGAACCCTAGGTAGTCTGAGAAGGTTTGTGCCACCCAGAGCTGGAAGCATGTGACTCCTGACTCTCCAGGAACTCTGGACTCTAAGCACTCACCTCTTAATCAGAGCTGAAACCTCCATGCATGACTTGATGAGTTAGTTATCAGAGAAAAGAACAACACTGAAAGGCACTTTTGACGCTGGCTAGCTGCAGGCAAACTGAATAGCAGAAAGACCCAAAAGAGAAGCTGCCTTCACTGCCACTCCTTTCCATTTCTTTCCCTGTTATAGACATCCAGTACTTAAAGAGAAACTAGATCACCCAAATGACAGAGAATAGACTGTCATTGGTCTAGTTCGTAGGGGCTCAGAGAATATTTAATTCAGTTTTAGAGAAAAATGAGACTATTCTTAAAGTTAGTAATTTATCTTTTTTCATGATGACAGCTAGATTCTTGACCCAAGAGAGTACCTCTGGGGGCTTCCATTTCTTCAATATGAGAAAGCAGCTACTTCTCCATGCCATGGGACATGCAGAATGATCCAGAGGAAATGATGTCATGATAAGAGGAATCTGGGAAGAAAGGAAGTAGGTGTGGTGTTTGGGGACATTGACTCTGAGGTCACACCACTCTGCCATGCAAGGTTTGTTTTATCACAAGTTAATACTAACCTCACTGTGTTGCAATTTCCTTATCTGCAAATAGTATGATGATAGAATGACCTCACAATGTTGTTTTACTAATTCCACGATTAAAGGGAAAGGTATGTAAAAAACTTAGTGTCTAGCACAGTAATTTTGAATAAATGCTCAGTAATATGAATTTTATAAACTGCAAATGACTATGCCTTTGGGCTTATGTAGAAAAATGTAACAATCAGAATTAATTGACACTTTCACAATATATTACAAAAAGGTTTGTGGTATTCCTATGACAAGGCACAAACATAGAAAGATGTTTCTTCACAACTATATGAATTCTAAGAAATGCACTCATTGTAATGTGAACATCACCGTATTTCCACAATCTGAATGGCTATGATTGCATTATTAGCAGATATGATCTCATGGAATCATCACTGTATGTGTGGTCAGTTGTTGACCAAAACGTTGCTATGAGACATGACTAAAGTAATAGTACAATAAAGAACGAGAGAGTTGGCTGAGGTCAAGAGAGCATGACCTCATGAATGCTCGGCACTGTATCTACAAGTGAGTCATATAGTCAGCATTGGGCTTCCATCTGGAAAAAAAAAAGTTTACAGTAGGCATTTATGACTAGCTTTCAAAACAGTCTTTGGGACAATACCATTTCTGCATTTTTCCCTGTACCCCGCTGTATGCTAGTGTAGTAATGACTTGATTTCCCTGAAGAAGAAATGTTTCCAAAACTGAATTCACCACAGTTGCTTCCAAATGAGTTGTTTCTTCCTGGATTCCTACTAGGTTAAAAACGATTAGATTTCAGATAGGAAACCTGGGGCTTCCATCAGTCCCTCTTGGCCTTCATCTATTCAAAAAAGGCATCACAGTATCCCCAGCAGGCCCACTTCCTTTCTCACTGATGGCTCTGGGTCATTCCTTATTTCTTGTGAATTTTTTTGTATTACCCTCTGGTTTACCTTTTGCTTACTTTCCCCTCCTTACCCTGCTTCAATATCTTGAATACTTCCGTCTCTGATGCATGTTCCCCCGAGACAGAGTCAGTCATATTATTTACCTCAGAACTTTGTGGGATTGCTCAGTGGATAAAGGCATGAGCTATCAAGCCTGATGACCTGGAGTTGAGTTTCCAGGTCCCATCAGGAAGGCAGAAAGAACTGATTCCCACAAGTTGTTCTCTGACTCCCACATCCAGGCAGTGGTATACACACACACACACACACACACACACACACACACACACACACGCACATATGCACATGCACACACACAGTCTACTCAATATTGAAACATATTAAAAAGCTTCAACTGGCTTTTCACTACTTTTCAAACGAAGAAAAAACACCCGATAATCACTCTCATTGCAATGAAACTTCTTCAGCACTCACAAACACATAGTCTAACTCTATTCCCAGGGCTCTTCCCTCATTTTTGTGTGTCTGGATCTGTGTTCTCTCCCTTTTTACACCACACATGACGCAGAGTACCTTTGCCTTGCTATGGTGAAGAGTTCAGTGAGAAACCAAGAATTTTGTTTCCTGAGAATTCAAAATCCATGGAGTGCTGCCCTCTTTTGGTTGCAGCAGCCAAGAGTTCCAAGTACCAAATACGGAATAGTGCTGGGTGACTCATCTTTTCCTTTCAGTTAGAGCCCTCGTGGAAACAAACAGGGCAGGCCGAAATAATTCCTCCCTCTCTCTTTTCATTTTAACTGACTTCAAAGATTATTTGTTATTAGGGAGATAGAAGATAAAATCTGTATAGGAAACCTTCATATAGGCAGTGTAAACTCCAGGAAAGTCAATGGTTACTTTGACCACATCCAGTGTTCTGGGGATCTTCAGATTAATATCGGCTCTTATGTATAAGGTAGGAGCTGGTCAAAGTACACGTTTTCTAAAGGCCCTTTCAGGTCTAAGAACAACTTCCTGACTTAGAGAAAGTAGGAGCAAGTGCAAGGTTCTTTTTCACACTGTTACTAAGTACCCACAGAAATAAAAATAGGGAGGCTGTCCTAGAAGTTAAAAGTTGCCTTCTTTAGATTTTCTGAGTGTCAAGCCCACAGCAACCATTCTGTTCTTGAAGCAGAGAATGACTTAAGCCCAGCAAAAATGAATCCCAAATTTCTAACAAAGGATGACTGATGAGAGACTAGCAGTAAAGAGTACCCCGTGACTGAGGGAATCTCACACAATAGAACTGTTCTAGAAGAATATCTTCAGGAGTCATTTTGTTTACTTTTTTTGTCATATAGAATGGTGCCTATCCCAATTGTAGTCAGAGAAGTTTCACCCAGGAACTGATAGAAACTGATGTAGAGACCCACAGTCAAACATTAGGTGGAGCCTAGGAAATTCTTAGGAAGAGGGGGAGGAAGGATTGTAGGAGACAGAGGGGTCAAGAAAACCACAAGAAAACCCATAGAATCAACTAAACTGGACCTATAGGGGCTCACAGAGACGTAACCACAATAATCAGGGAGCCTGCATAGGAATGACCTAGGCCCTCAGCAATATGGTACAGTTGTGTAGCTTGGTCTTCTTGTGGGACCCATAAGAGTAAGAACAGAAGTTGTTTCTGACTCTGTTGCCCACCTTTGGGACCCTTTCCCTACTGGGTCCCTTTTCCAGCCTTAATAGGAGAGGTGGTGCCTAGTCTTGCTGCAACTTGTTATGCCATGGCTGGTTGGTATCCATGGGAGGCCTGTCCCTTTCTGAAGAGAAACAGAGGAAGAATGGATGAGGGGGGAGGGGTTAGGGGAGAGACGGGAAACTGCTGCTGGCATGTAAAAAAAAAATAAAATAAAAAGTGTTCTAGGGCTGTTGATTTTAGAATGCTCCGTGTCTTTGCTATGAATCTCACTGAACATTGTTGGATACAAAGATAATGACAGTAGGCAGGCATGCACTATTAATAACAGGAAAGCTCGGTTGAGAACGGCCTTGAGCTTTATCTCACATGTCAGTAAAACCCAGCTTCCTTGGATATGAAATGGAAAGGCATTCCAAAACTGAAACTCAGAGGGTGACAGGAAGCCCCACACCTCTCAGAGGAGGACAGGTTTGTGGGCTGGTGCTTGTTGCGATCTTGGCACTATCTTTGATTAGGAGCTAATGTTAGCAGAAAGATCAGGTGTCAGTCATGAGAAGAGCTGTTTGTCGCTGTCCTGAGAAGGTCAGCAGATCCCTGCCCTTTCTTTTTGAAACGTGATCTGGGGTCCACAAACAGCCACAATGAGTTGGATCACTGCCACAAGCTCTAAATTGGGCTAAAGAGGTTGACTTCATTCCAGGACTTGATACAGGATGCAGCTTGAAATATTCAGCTGGGGAGGGGTTGGGGCTTCTTTATCCTTTTCAATAATGCTATTTGAGGAGACAGGATTGTATAGTGACATCAAGGAGCAATTTAAGTGTGATTTGTCATGCACTGAGCAGAGTGGGTCCAGAAAAGCCTTAAACTTTCTTGTGTTCAATTTTAGTTCCTGTAGATTACTTAGCTGCATTAGGAAGGTGATGTTTCTTTTAAAAGAGGTTGGCTTCCTAAAGTATTATACACTTCAACTTTGTAGAAAGGTCCATCAGAAACAAAGGAAATCAGTCTTCCAGGCAAGGATATGAATGCATGTATAAATACAGTTTCTTTTCATTTGCGTGTGAATTTGCAAGCAGCACCTCACTAAAGCTGAACTTTTGCTGTATAAATAAAACCATCTGGTGTATCCAAGTATTTCAGTCTCTAGAGAACAGGATCATAAACAATCGATCCTCCACAGGCTTGTCAGTGTTTTAGTTTGAGTAAAGCTTTCCCACACCACTGCTCTAATCATTCTA
The DNA here is from genome assembly GCF_907164565.1 of Psammomys obesus. Classification (NCBI taxonomy): domain Eukaryota; kingdom Metazoa; phylum Chordata; class Mammalia; order Rodentia; family Muridae; genus Psammomys; species Psammomys obesus. Next base: position 2,004,975 of record NW_026596073.1, on the reverse strand, counting down.
GTTTCTTTATTTTCAAGATTTTATAAGTTGGCTTTTTCAATCCTGTGTTTTTGTGTATTAGAGGAAAAGTCTACCTCATTTTTGGCAATGGGACAGAACAATACATTCTTTCAGGTGTTGGGATTAATGAGTTTTCATTAAATGTATACATAGGCAGATTAATAGAGCATTTCAAAGAGGAAGAGCATCATTCTAGTTTTCTGATGGGAAAATGGGACAAAGTGACAAGTTCAAGGTCCCTTGTCCCATAACTATTAGCTTCTAAACATGATCCAGATTTTGTGAGTCCCAGTTGAATAATCTTTTTTTTTCTCACAGTGACTTTAATCTGTTGTTTATTTTTTTCTAAGCATGGTTAGCAAGCATGTCTCTGAATTAAATATAGAGAATCCAGTCTCTGACCAGTTGACCAAGTAAGGTCTAACACCTGGGACATTGGTTAAGTTTCATGAGATTAGATTACTTTTCTTTTTCTTTAATCTCTCCTCCCTTTCATTAGCAAAAATGTTCACTATCAATCTACTTTTTAGGAAAAGAATTCTGAAACTAAAATATATTTGTTTGGATGACCAAAATAGACTGTTTGCAAAAGTCACATCATTGAATGCTGATTAAAAAATATCCACATCCAGAAAGCTGAACATGAATGCATTTGGAAAACTTTGGGAGCAGAAGGCAAAGGCTTGGGTCCCTTACCTAGAAGGAAGGATTTCACTGGTCTAGGAAGAGTTCCCTAGGTGATCTAAACATCTAGGCTAGGTTAGTGAATAAGTGTTTGCTGCACCTGGAATTGTTATTTATAGAGGCAGTGTGGATAGGGGTTCTTATCTTTATCCTAGGATACCTTTTCTGTTCAGCAATAATTTGAGGTGAACCGAGAAGATCAGGTAGTGATGAGAGGGAAAGACAATGGTTTAAATAATGGAAAAGCTTACTCCATCCTGGTTTCTACTTTTCTGAGGTTGACCAGATAGCCCACCTCGCCTCAGTGAGCAGTGGTAAGGATGTTATAGAGATTCCTTCTCTCAGCTTCAGAAAGAACTGGCCATGGAATCTCAGGCTTAAAAAATTGATTATAATCTTATAGACTCTTTTTTTTTAATCTGGACATATAGCAGTATTGTTATTACTGTGATTTATGTTGGCACATCATGGCATGTGAGGCAAGCATCTTCACTGCTGTATGCATACACTGTTACTTGCTGAGTCATTTGTTTGGGAACACTATGTTCCCTGGATCTTAGTGGATCCACACAAAAGCCTCCCTCAGTCTGGGAAAAGTCAGACTTCAACTAATACAATGTTAAAAACTGTAATGCTTCAAAGTAATAAAAAGATCCAAAGAAGCACAAGAAATACTTAAAGCTAATGTCTGCTTTTTCCTTTGAGAGTGGAAACTGTTACCTAGCAAGTATGGGCAGCTTGGCAAGAATCTGTTAATCATTTTAGCTTCTACCAGAACCATAGGCCTAGTAGGTCATTGCGTCTCAGCTTGAGAGTGAATCCAAGTTTTGTTTAGCGGTAATATTCTTAGTGGTTCCTTTTTAAAAATAGTTTTTCCTTTACTGTGTAGTTCATGCCTTTCCCAGGCTGATATAGAGAGCCTTGATAAGTCTGAAGTTAATAGGGAAGTCAGCTTGTTCATTCTGGCAGGGGGGCAGGAGGGTTGGGTCTCCCACTCAGCAGCCTTTCCACTCCTGCAGGAATGTGGGCAGGACGTATGGGGTCTGTGGTCTACAGACCTTAGATTGCTGTTTCTTCACCTTCCAGCGTCGACCAAACTTTGCCAAAAGAGATCTTGAAGTTTGTTTTTATATTGTGGCTCTAAAATTATTGGATAGTGCCCAGAAACTGTTTTGGAACAAGACAGGAAGATCTCAGTGAATTAAAACAAAACAAAACACCACACTTAATGTTTCTTAATATATTCATATCAACTCAAAAGAACCAAATATGGTTATAGTTTATAGAGTTTTATTCCATTTGTTATTTGTCCTTTTAAAAATGTAGCATTTGGACAGTTGATCTCCCAAGACAGAATATTGACATCAGGGTTTGTACAGGCTTTGATGTTACCTAGTTTATTGATGCGTACACTGTAATAGAAAATGATGGAGATCAGCAGGAATGAGTGAGTTCTAGTCCCAGCTTTGTCATAAGAGCTCTGTGACTTTCGACAAATGATCTTCAGCTCAGGACTCATGGAAGGAATATTCAGGACCTGCTGACAGCAGCTTTATTGTGCTATATTTGGTGAGATCTACTTTTTATTGAATCCTGTGTTAAAGCTCATTCAGACTTGCATTCAAGAACACCATATCAGAATGTACATTATTTCACCAGTCATTTGTTTGAGGACTCACAGATCCTTCTCAAGAATACAATATTCAAATTGTTTCTGAAAGACCCATCAGTACTGTCCCTGATCAGTGGTTTATTTTTCCTCCTTTTATTTTCCCCTTCACCTTTCACTATTTTCTTCTACGGAAACCACCTACTACTACCCAGCATCCGTACCTTGGAGATCTGGATACACTATTGTTGTCACTGTTTCATATGTACAAGATATATGGTGAACTTTGGGGGAGAGTGCGGACATTTTTTCATGAGGTGGGATGAGCTCAGCTATAGCTTCTGTTTTCCTAGAGGCCATGTTGTATTTATAGTTTTCTGCCTTCTACAGAACCTGAGCAGTACCAGGAGGGCTCTAATCACATAGTACCAGCCAAGGTGGCTGCAATCTGAGCTCTACCAGGGAGCCCCTCCCTCTTTTACTTTATTTAAAAAAATTAAATTTATTACAATTTATTCACTTTGTATCCCAGTTTTAGCCCCCCTCCTTACCCCTTCTCAATCCTGCCCTCCATTCTTCCCCAGTCCACTGATAGGGGAGGTCCTCCTCCCCTTCCATCTGAAGCTAGCCTATCAGGTCTCATCAGGACTGGCTGCATTGTCTTCCTCTGCGGCCTAGTAAGGCTGTTCCCCCTTCAGGGGGAGGTGATCAAAGAGCCAGCCAGCTGTCAGAGACAGCCACCAAGGAGCCCTTTCTTCTCACAGAAATTTTCCTCATCTCCTTATTTCAAACCTTTTCTCCTTTTCTCTCATCATAGGATGTTACTTTCTCACAGGCTTAGTGGAAAAAGAGAGGTGTGCTCCATTAGATTAAATGTGCATTTTCATTGAGAAACATTGCTTTTAGTAGAATACATTCTTTTTTTTTTTTACTTTTATTTTTTAATATATTTATTTATTCACTTTACATCTTATTTTTTTTATTTTATTTTTCTTTTTAGTTACATTTTGTTAACTCTGTGTCCCAGCTGTATCCCGCTCCCTCATTCCCTCCCCAACCCCACACTCCCTCCCTGGTATCCTCCCTGCCCCTTTCCAAGTCCCCTGATAGGGGAGGACCTCCTCCCCTTTCATCTGACCCTGTTTTATCAGGTATCTTCAGGGCTGGCTGCAAAGTCCTCCTCTGTGGCCTAACAGACTGCTCCTCCCCTGGGGGGGGGTCAAATAGCCTGCCCTTGAGATCCTGTTAGAAATAGTCCATGTTCCCCTTACTTTGGAAAACTACTTGGTTACTGAGCTACCACGGGCCACATCCGAGCAGAAGTTCTAGGTTATATCCATAGATGGTCCTTGGTTGAGTGTCAGTCTCAGAAAAGACCCTGTGCCCAGATATATTTGGTCCTTGTAGAGCTCCTATCCTTTCCATATCATACTAACTTCCCTTCTTTCATATGATTCCCTGCACTCTGCCAAGGGTTTGGTTATGAGTCTTAGTGTCTGCTTTGAAACATTGCTAGGTAGAGTCTTTCAGATGCCTTTTGTGGTAGACTCCTGTCATAAGTTCAATGCACATCCCATTTGTCTTTCTAAATGAGGATTAATCACCTTCGCCTGTGTCCACTTTCTTGATTATCTTCTTTAGGTGTGTAGATTTCATTATGTTTATCATATCTTGTAGGTCTATATAAGCGAGTATATACCAAGTTTGTCTTTCTCCTTCTGGGATACTTCACTCAGAATGATCTTTTCTAGATCCCACCACTTGCCTGCAAATTTCATGATTTCTTCCTTTTTGATTGCTGAGTAGTATTCCATTGTGTAAAAATACCACAGTTTCTGTATCCATTCCTCCGTTGATGGACATCTGGGTTGTTTCCAAGTTCTGGCTATTACAAATAAAGCTGCTATGAACATGGTTGAACAAATGTCCTTGTTGTGTACTTGAGCAAATTTTGGGTATATACCTAGGAGTGGTATAGCTGGGTCTTGAGGTAGCACTACTCCTAGTTGTCTAAGAAAGCGCCAGATTGACTTCCAAAGTGGTTGAACCAGTTTACATTCCCACCAGCAATGGAGGAGGGCTCCCTTTTCTCCACAACCTCTCCAGCATGTGCTATCACTTGAGTTTTTCATCTTGGCCATTCTGATGGGTGTAAGGTGAAATCTCAGGGTCGTTTTGATTTGCATTTCCCTAATGGCTAATGAGGTTGAGCATTTCTTTAAGTGTTTCTCTGCCATTCGATGTTCCTCTTTCGAGAATTCTCTGTTTAGCTCTGTTCCCCATTTTTTAAGTGGATTACTTGGTTTGTTGCTTTTCTGCTTCTTTAGTTCTTTATATATACTGGATATTAGTCCTCTGTCAGATAAAGGGTTGGTGAAGATTCTTTCCCAATCTGTAGGCTGTCTATTTGTTTTGATGACAGTGTCTTTTGCTTTACAGAAGCTTTTCAGTTTCATGAGGTCCCATTTATTGATTGTTGCTCTTAGAGCCTGTGCTGTTGGTGTTCTGTTCAGGAAGTTGTCTCCTGTGCCAATGAGTTCTAGGCTGTTTCCCACTTTTTTTTCCAACTGATTTAGAGTATCTGGTTTTATGTTGAGGTCCTTGATCCACTTGAACTTTAGTTTTGTGCAGGGTGATAAATATGGATCTATTTTCATTTTTCTGCATGTAGACATCCAGTTGGTCCAGCACTATTTGTTGAAGATGCTGTCTTTTTTCCATTGAATGGATTTGGCTTCTTTGTCAAATATTGAGTATTCATAGGTGTGTGGGTTTATTTCTGGGTCTTCTTTGCGATTCCATTGATCCTCCTTTCTGTTTCTATGCCAATACCATGCAGTTTTTATTACTGTTGCCCTGTAGTACAGCTTGAGATCGGAAATGGAGATACCTCCAGATGATCTGTTGTTGTACAGGATCGTTTTGAAGATTCTGGTTTTTTTGTTTCTCCATATGAAGCTGAGAATCTTTTTTTCAAGGTCTGTAAAGAATTGAGTTGGTATTTTGATGGGAATTGCATTGAATCTGTAGATTGCTTTTGGCAGGATCGCCATTTTCACAATGTTAATCCTACCAATCCATGAGCACGGGAGATCTTTCCATCTTCTGAGATCTTCTTCAATTTCTTTCTTCAAAGACTTGAAGTTTTTCTCAAACAGGTCTTTCACTTGCTTGGTTAGAGTCACACCAAGGTACTTTATGTTATTAGTGGCTATTGTGAAGGGTGTTGTTTTCCTAATTTCTTTCTCAGCCTTTTTGTCTTTGGTATACAAGAGGGCTTCTGATTTTTTTTGAGTTGATTTTGTATCCTGCCACTTTCCTGAAGGTGTTTATCAGCTGAAGAAGTTCTCTGGTTGAATCTTTGGGGTCGCTCATGTATACTATCATATCATCTGCAAATAGTGACACTTTGACCTCTTCCTTTCCGATTTGTATCCCCTTGATCTCCTTTAGTTGTTTTATTGCTCTGGCTAGGACTTCAAGTACAATGTTAAAGAGATATGGAGAGAGTGGGCAGCCTTGTCTTGTCCCTGATTTCAGTGGGATTGATTTAAGTTTCTCTCCATTGAGTTTGATGTTGTCTATAGGCTTGCCGTATATTGCCTTTACTATCTTTAGGTATGTGCCTTGTATCCCTGATCTCTCCAAGGCTTTAAACATAAATGGGTGTTGGACTTTGTCAAATGCTTTTTCAGCATCTAAGGAGATGATCATGTGGTTTTTCTCCTTCATTTTGTTTATGTGGTGGATTACATTGATGGATTTCCGTATGTTGAACCACCCTTGCATTCCTGGGATGAAGCCTACTTGGTCATGGTGGATGATATCTTTCATGTGTTCTTGGATTCAGTTTGCAAGTATTTTATTGAGTATTTTTGCATCAATGTTCATAAGAGAGATAGGTCTGAAGTTCTCTTTTTTTGTTGGATCTTTGTGTGGTTTAGGTATCAAAGTGACTGTGGCTTCATAGAATGAGTTTGGTAGTGTTCCTTCTGTTTCTATTTTATGGAATAGTTTGAGGAGAATTGGTGTTAGTACTTCTTTGAAGGTCTTGTAGAATTCTGCGCTGAAGCCATCTGGTCCAGGGCTTTTTTTGGAGGGGAGACTGTTAATGACTGCTTCAATTTCCTTGGGAGATATAGGACTATTCAGTTTTCCTACCTGATCTTGACTTAATTTTGGTAGATGGAATCTGTCAAGAAAGTTATCCATTTCATTTAGATTTTCAAATTTTGTGCCATATAGGCTTTTGTAGTATGACCTAATAATCGTTTGGATTTCCTCAGTGTCTGTAGTTATGTCCCCATTTTCCTTTCTGATTTTGCTGATTTGTATGGTTTCTCTCTGCTTTTTAGTTAGTTTGGCTAAGGGTTTGTCTATCTTGTTGATTTTCTCAAAGAACCAGCTTTTTGTTTCATTGATTCTTTGGATAATTTTATTTGTTTCTAATTGATTAATTTCTGCCCTTAGTTTGATTATTTCCAGCCGTCTGCTCCTCTTGGGTGTATCTGCTTCTTTTTTTTCTAGGTTTTTCAGTTGGGCCATTAAGTTGTTTGTATGTGATGTTACAGATTTCTTCTTGTAGGCACTTAGTGCTATAAATTTTCCTCTGAGCACTGCTTTCAATGTGTCCCATAAATTTGGGTATGTTGTGCCTTCATTTTCATTGAATTCTAGAAAGTCTTTAATTTCTTTCTTTATTTCTTCCTTGACCCAGCTGTCATTGAGTAGTAAGTTGTTCAGTTTCCATGTGCGTGTCGGCTTTTTGTTGTTTCTGTTGTTGTTGATATCCAGCTTTAGTCCATGGTGGTCAGATAGTAAACAAGGGATTATTTCAATCCTTTTGTATCTGTTGAGGCTTGCTTTGTGACCAACTATATGGTCTATTTTGGAGAAGGTTCCATGTGGTGCTGAAAAGAAGGTGTACTCTTTTGAGTTTGGGTGAAAAGATCTGTAGACGTCTATTAGGTCCATTTGATTTAGGGATTCTGTGAGTGCTTTTATTTCACTATTTGGTGTCTGTCTGGTTGATCTGTCCCTTGATGAGAGTGGGGTGTTGAAGTCTCCCACTATTAAGGTATTAGGATCAATGTATGATTTAAGCTTTAATATTGTTTCATTTACGAATGTAGGTGCTCTTGTATTTGGGGCATAGATATTCAAAATTGTGATGTCCTCTTGTTGGATTTTTCCTTTGATGAGAATATAGTGGCCCTCCTTATCCTTTTTGATTAACTTCGGATGAAAGTCTATTTTATTAGATATTGAGATGGCTACTCCAGCTTGTTTTCTGGAACCATTTGCTTGAAAAACATTTTTTCCAGCCCTTTACTCTGAGGTAGTGTTTATCTTTGTTGCATAGGTGTGTTTCTTGGATGCAACAGAATGTTGGGTCCTGTTTCCGTAACCATTCTGTTAGCCTGTGTCTTTTTATTGGTGAGTTGAGTCCATTAATATTGATAGATAATATTGACCAATGCATGTTAGTTCTTTTTGTAATGGAGTCGATGATCTTACCTTGTTTCATTGCTTGTTTTCTTTTCATTTTTGTTGGGATATTATCTGTATGCCCTGTTTTCTTGGGTGAATTCGTTTTCATTGGATTGGAGTTTTCCTTCTAGTATCTTCTGTAGGGTTGGTTTGCTGTATAGATATTGCGTAAATTTAGTTTTGTCATGGAATATTTTGTTTTCTCCATCTATGATGATTGAAAGCTTTGTAGGGTATAGTAGTCTGGGTTGACATTTGTGATCTCTTAGAGTCTCCATGATGCTTGCCCAGGCCCTTCTGGCTTTCATAGTTTCTGATGAGAAGTCTGGTGTGATTCTGATAGGTCTACCTTCATATGTTACTTGGCCTTTTTCCCTTGCTGCTTTAATATCTTTTCTTTGTTCTGTAGATTTAGTGTTTTGACTATGATGTGACGTGATGTGTTTCTTTTCTGGTCTAGTCTATTTGGAGTTCTGTAGGCCTCTTATATATTTATGGACATCTCTTTCTTTAAGTTGGGAAAATTTTCTTCTATGATTTTCTTGAAAATATTTTCTGGACCTTGGAGCCTGGAGTCTTCTTTTTCATCAATTCCTATTATTCTTAGATTTTGTCTTTTCATAGCATCCTTGATTTCTTGGATATTTTGTGATTGGAATTTTTCTGATTTTACTTTTTCTTTGAGAGAAGTATCAATTTCTGCAAGTGTGTCTTCAGCTCCAGAGATTCTCTCTTCCATCTCTTGTATTCTGTTGGTGATGCTTACTTTTGTGGTTCCTGATCTTTTCTCCAAGTTCTCCAGCTCAAGAGTTTTCTCATTTTGTGTTTTCTTTATTGATTCTAATTCTGTTTTCATGCCTTGCACCATTTCTTTCATGTGTTTGAATTTGGATTCCTGTCTCTCTATGATGGACTCTATTTCTTTGTTCATTTCCTTTTTGTATGCCACTAATTTTTTCTCTACTTGTGCCTCTATTTGTTTGGCTATGTTTGCCTGTGTTTCTTTAAGGGTTTTGTCTATTTCTTCTTTCTTTATCTCCAATTGACTGGCCAACTCTTTGAAAGATTTGTTCATTTCCTCCTTATGAGCCTCAAATAATTGAGCAAGCATGGCTTTAAGGTCATTTTCCCGTGCTTCTGATGAATTGGAGTATCCATCGATTTTGGGGTTTGCTGGTGAAGTCATGATGTCCTGATTTATGTTGGAAGTGTTCTTTCGCCTACCCCTGGCCATTGGCTTATCTGAGACCTTCCCTGTTTGTTTTTGGATTCTGCCGATCAGACTGGTACTGTCTCTCTCTCGAGTCTGGAGAATTCTTTAGGAAGTTGAGAGAGGTCCCATGTCCTTAGTGTGTGCTGAGGACTAGCTGTACCTGTGGGAGGAAAGTACGCAGGCGCAAACAGAGGCAAATGCAAGCGTGCGTGCGTGTGCATATGTGTGTGTGTGTGTAAGTGGGCGTGGGCGTGTGTCTCGAGGGACAGAGTGATGGCTAATGTTGAACCCTTGAGTGTGTGGGAGGGGCTCTGTAATGTATATGTCGCAGGCGCTAGTGATGATCACAGCGCAATTTCTGGCATTAACTTCCTTAACTCCTCAATTAGACCCACAGAGCAGGAACTTCCATGTTCCAAGTGCCCCTCTGTTTCCCAAACTGGGTATATGGGTGGGAGGGGGTTCGATGCCTGGCTTCTGTTTTAGAAGGACCCAGGATCAGTGGAGCTGCAGATTCTCAAGGGTGCACTCACTTACAGGCAGGTCACTTGGCAGAGATCGGGGTATCTGGGCTCTCTGCTCTCTGGTTTGGCCCTGCTTCTTTGATGTGCTCTGCCAGTTCCGTGCTGTTGTCACTGCCAGGTTATGAGGTCTTGCTGCAGCTGGAGATTTCAGGGTGGTCACGTCAGTGGGAATGGGGGTAACCAGCCTTTCTGTTCTCTGGTTTGGCCCTGGTTAGTCTTAAACTGGAGGGCTGATGTGCCCCGCCAGCTCAGTGCTGCTCTGCCGCCAGGTTAGAAAGTCCCGCTGTAACTGGAGACTGGGTTGCTAGTCCAGATGCTTTCTGGGAAGTCCTGGGGTCTCTTCACTGTGCTCTCCAAGCTTGGGAGGCCCAGCGCCTGGTGTGTCTAGCTTGTATGGCGTTTCTGTCTGGTTTTGGTGAGTATATAGCGTATTCTCTGTCACTGTGGGATTGGGCGGGCTGTACCGTCAGTGACGGCGCTCCTGCGGAGCTAGTATGGCATCTAGCAGACTCGGGCCCTGGGAGGATGGTGCAGCTGCCGCGCGAATCTGGGGCTCCGAGACACAGTACTGCTGGCCTTTGCCGATAAAGGGCTTGGGGCTCCGCCTCAGTGGCTGCAGGCCCCAGGCAGTTAGGTCTGCGCTGAGAAAGGCGAGTCCGCTGTGCTGAGGAGGAGGGAGGTCTGGGGGAGGGGAGTGCCGAGAGATCAAAGGATCGTTTCTCACCTTCCCCAAACAAGTCCCTGGGTGACCGGAGACCAAGGTTTTCACCTCCTGCGATGTTCCCTGCTGTTTAGAAAGTCTCTCCGTTGTTTCCCTGGCTTCAGAAGTTCTTCCACTCATCAACTCAGAACTTTATCTCTTCCACAGCTCCGAAACTGTGTGTGCTAGTCGCCATCTTGGCTCTGCCCCCCGTAGAATACATTCTTACACTTTATGTCAAAAGTAAGTTTCTCCAAGCTGCCGGTGAGAGCTTCCTCAATTGCAACCCAGGTTTCGACAATAAAAATAGCACACACTTAACAAGCAGAACATTTTGAAAGAAAATGCTGTGTTAAATGAAGTGAAAAAAAAAAGAATATGTATATTTTTTTTACCAGTTTTATTATATCTTTAACAATGTCAAATGTCTGTCACAAAGAAAAGCTTTCAGCAGTGGAGAAAGCTGATTAAGAATCAGAAAGTAGCTTTTGAAAACCATGTGTAATTTTTTGCACGTGTGCACGTACGTGTACATGAAGGGAAGGGGGTGACGTTTGAGGCTCAGTTCTTCCCCGCCTCATTTTGTGAAACAGGGTCCCCATCGAACTTGAGTGTTGCAATTCCGGTAGTCTGACTTTTCACTGAGCTCCTGGATGCCCCTGTTTCTACCTCCCTGAGCCGGGACTGGAGGCATACACTCCCACACTCCGATTTTTACGTGGGGAGCCAAAGTCAGGTTCTCACGCTGGTGTGGCAGATGCTTTCCAGATCTTTAGCCCCTCCTATGTAAAAATTTAACCCTTAAAAACTCTGAGAAGTACTCACAGATAAATATTTTATGACTAAAAAAAATTATCACTCTATGAACAGTTCTCCATCCTTAGACAGAACGGGCCTATCACAATATGTTTTAAAATTGAGACGAGACCTAGAAAAACCATTGGTAGAATTATATATAACAAGAATTGGAGGGCGCTGGGCATCTTTGAGAAGCCCCTTAAATCCTTTAAACTGAAGAATTCAAAAAATGTCCTCTAGATGGAGCACCAGGCTTTAGTTTGTGACAATAAATATTCTTATTTTTTTGTGAAAGTAACCCCCAAACTTCATTTTAAACAGAAAGTAATGTAAATGCATGATGAAATGCATTTCATATTGCTGTGAATTCTATCTTTTAATGAGAAGAATGTTATAATTTTGTGATGTAATTTATTCTTATAACCACTACAGTGAAGTGTATTCATGTTTAGATTTTCCATGAGCTGGCTACTGGGTTCTAGAGCCTTGTGGTTTCATATTCAACAGCTGAGAAGCTACAGGTGCCTGTGAAAATCTTAACTATGCTGGAGAGGGAAGGTTGTCGAGAGCTGGGACTGCAGTCGTGAGGGAAATCTTGTCTTGTTGGAGACTTTTCAAAAGTGGACTCAGGGTCTGCCAGTAACACTTGTGAATATGAAACATAGACTCCTGAAGTCATCCATTGCATCCTTCTCATTTTATGAAAGAAACTGAGACTGAGCAAGGTGCCCCTTCTCTCCCCTTGACGGAGTTGTTATGTAGAGCACAATAAAAGGAGCAGCGTGGTGAATTTTTGTTGCTCTCGTTGCTCCTTCTCAACGTCACTGATATATATATCATACATATATATACACACATATATATATGTATGATATATATATATATATATATGTATATATATATATATATATATATATATATATATATATATATATATATATATATATATATATATATATTTGTTTTGTTTTGAATTGTGCTCCTCCAAGAACATAGAATCTTGGAAAGCTAATAAAGGAAACCAAGGAGCCCAGGAAACTTCTATATATAACCAAACTTTAGGCACATGTCCAATTAGTCACTTGGAGATTTTAACTCTTCGGCAGTTTGTGAGGAAAATGAAGACATTGTAATTTGTTACCATAAGTGACAATCCAGTATCCAAGCCACCCATCCTCAAAGTACCAGGGGATTCTCCAGTAATGTTTTGAAAAATTTCCTTTGTTCTTAAACTGGCTAAAGTTCATATCTGCTATTTTTGTAACCAGAGTACTCAAGTATTTCCCACATTCTGCCGAATTCTCTCTCCAACCACAAAGCAAGATCCGAACATTGCGATTTTTAAGTATTCAGAAAAGTCAACGTAAGTCACTGAGAATAAAATAAGACTAAGCCACACAAAAAAGTCAGATCATTCCTTTCCAGTAACCCTAAGAAGGAGTATTACTCAGCAATGAAAAATAAGGAAATCATGAAATTTCAGGTAAATGGTGGGACCTGGAAAGGATCATCCTGAGTGAGTTGTCCCAGAAGCAAAAAGACACACATGGTATATACTCACTCATATAAACATACAACATGGGATAAACCCACTAAAATCGGTACATCTAACCAAACTAAACAAAAGAGAGGACCCTAACTAAAATGCTCAATCCCCATCCTGAAAGGCAAAGAGGATGGACATCAGAAGAAGAAGAAAACAGGAAACAACCTAGGAACCTGCTACAGAGGGCCTCTGAAAGCCAGAAGAAGAAAACAGGAAACAACCTAGGAACCTGCCACAGAGGGCATCTGAAAGCCTCTGCCCTGCAGACTATCAAAACAGATGCTGAGCCTGATGGCCAACTGATGGGCAGAGTGAATGGAATTTTATGTAAGAAGTGGGAAATAGCAAGAGCTGGAGAGGACAGGAACTCCACAAGCAGAGCAACAGAACAAGAAAATTTGAACACAGGGAACTTCCCAAAGACTCATACTCCAACCAAGGACTATTCATGGAGATAACCTAGAACCCCTGCACAGATGTAGCCCATGGCAGTTTAGTGTCCAAGTGGCTTACATAGTGATGAGAAGAGGGACTGCCTCTGACATAAACTGATTGGCCTGCTCTTTGATCACCTCCCCCTGAGGGGGGAGCAGCCTTACCAGGCCACAGAAGAAGACAATGCAGCCATTCCTGATGTGATCTGATAGACTAAGATCAGAAGGAAGGAGAGGAGGACCTCCCCTATCAGTGGACGTGGGGAGGAGCATGCATGAAGAAACGGGAGGTAATGTGGGATCGGGAGGGGAGGAGGGAGGGGCTTATTGGGGGATAAAAAATGAATAAAGTGTAAGTAATAATAATAATAATAACAATAAAAAGAAAAAAAGAAGAATCAAAACCACAGCATTACATTCTGCATCTTTTAGCTATGCGTTATGATTATAGTTAAAACTAGTCAACAACAGTTATAGTATTTGTTGAATAAACAAAAAAGTTTTTATTACATGACAACATAGTATGCTAAAATCCTATGCTAAAATCCTATCTTAGTATAGCTTTTACATTGATTCTTTTCTGATTATAAAGATAATATGTATTTTGCCCAGTTTTTCCCTTAGGTCTTAAAAACTATGTGACATGAATAAACTTTAGTATGTTTTCCTGTTGAAGACAAGAAAGAAACAAACTCCAGGCTGGCAAAATACTACAAGCAAGAAGCCATAGAAAAATATGATGGTTGTGTCAGACTGAAATGATGAGAAAAAATGAGGCATGGAACATTTTTTTTTCCCTCTTTCAAATCATTCTCACAAACATCTGGCTTAACTGCTCTTTTGAAAATATGTCACAAAACTTCATATTTTATTTTTAGTGTAATTCCTTTTTGTGTATCCAGCAAGTGGATCATTCCCCTCTTTGAAGAACTAAGAATGCAAGTTTTAAATAGAAGTTTTATGTTTATAAGTTTCTTTGGCTATATGGTAGCCAGTCTATGGGCTAACACAGCATTCTGATTTATGACTTGATGGGTCCCCTGTGTTAACACTGAACTCTCCCAGAAGCAGCAAACTATTCATTCTTAATTGACATTTCAGAAGAGAATTTTGCAATTGGCCCAGCTTGGCAAGGGAGGGCAAGGAAGGTACAGAATTCCATCATAGGCATTGACTCCCAAAAGTGACCAGCAGAGGGCTTCCCTGTACTTGTACCAAATGACTTTTTAATGGTAATACCTAGCACAACTGAAAAACTACCTTATTCAGCATCAACTCAGGTTAAGGAGAAATCACTTTTCCGGACATAAGCTTTGTTAATTAAAAATGAAATAGAAAGATTGGTTAGATGAGCAAAGCTTATGTGACTCTGTTAAATCTAATAATTGACTGACGAATGTACTATTTTTTTGGAAGAATGTTGTTCATTGCTTAGAGAAAAGCATTGGAAAAATTCAACAGTTGCTGAGGTCCACTCAAGTTAGATTTTTATAAATACAGTGATCTACCAAGGTTCTTTAGCTGAGTTACAGCAGTGTGCTGGATCCAGCTTTTACTGGCTCCTGAACGATGGTTACTAAATTTGCAGGACTTTTATGAGCCAGTTCAAAGTCATCAGAAATGTGAAGATTTATACCACGGGAACCTGAAGATGATGTATACTATGGTTCTTTACTTACCCTACTTCTGGCTGCTAAGTATTTGCCAGTATACCATTGGACCTTAAAAAAAAAAAGAGGGGGGGCACACTTTTAACACCCACTGTCACAAGTATGTGCCTGAAGTTGTTCATGGCTATCTGACCAGATGTTGGCACAGTTGCCCTTGAAAGTCGACTCCAGCCCTTCACATGTACATAGATCTACTTGGTTTCTTTTTCTCCCCTGCTAAGTGAGCTGGACGTTGGAGGTGGAACCAGGCTGGCCTCACGTGCAGGGCAAGCTGTGTTGATGAGGTAGTGAGAAGAGAGGTCTTGATGTGCCTGTGAGCTCTGAGCTGCAATTGCTGTCCTCGTATTGTCCCGACTTCCTTAGCCCTCTCTGATCATTTACAGGGTGTGCTTAAATGAACTTTTCCTAGGCTAGCTTGTGTTTCAGTACTATCTTTTACAATACTACCACCGTTCAGTGACACACTTTATATGGCATCTGACATGGCTGATGTACTAATACTGTTATTTATAAAGATCGTGGAATTTCAGACTTAGTAACACTCCCACGCAGGTGTTCAATTAATAATGATTTTTGTGTATTTGATCTTGAAGCACTGTCCTCTGTTTGGATGACTTAGACAAATGTCTTTTAGCATTCCAATCACTTTCCTTGCTATAATGTGGATGGCATGGTTGGAGGTGAACACAGGAGGCAGGGTGTTAGGTCTTGGTGTGTCATTTTCTGCAAGTGGCTGGTCTAAGGCTTCGCTTGAGCTAGTGATCAAGCAAGCTACAGAGTTGTTTCTCGTTGATGTCAGTAGCTGCTGCTGAATGTGACTATGGCTCCTGCTTTATTCTGGTTGTTTTCAGTCACGACCCGGGATTTTGTGTTAGCTTTCTCTGGTTGGTAGATCTTCTGAAGTCCATCGACTCCTACTCAGGCAGTCAATCGCTGGACTTCTGTTGAGATGATTCTTTCTCTAGATGGTGACCCTCATTCAGCCACGAAGCCAGACTCAACCAGTGGTTCTCAGCCATCCTAATGCTGAGACCTTTTGATACAGTTCCTCACATTTTGGTGAGAGGAACTGTATTAAAAGGTCGCAGCATTAAAATTATTTTAACTTTAAAATTATTTTTGTTGATATTTCACAACTATAATTTTGCTATTCTTATGCATTGCAATGTAAATATCTGATATGCAGGACATCTGGTATGAAACCCCTGTGAGTGAGTCATTTAACCCTCCAAAGGGTCACGACCCACAGGTTGAGAACTGATCTCAACTCAGTTTCACATGAGTTTATCTTAGAGACAGTGGTGTCGTCTTTTAAGTGGACAGGAGAGCTAGAGCTAGGAGGGCTGCCCTTAGATCCTCTTTCTGCTTACCAAGAGTTTTCGTTTTCACCTTTAGCACACCTGCTGTTGCTCCATCCTGCCTTCCTCTAGTCCTCTCCCTTTCCCACAGCCTTGACTGTAAACAGTGGACTTTAACTCCCTTTTCTGATCTCACTGGGAAGTCTGTCTTATACTGCTCTAACAACTACCTGTTTCTCATATTTGCCTCTAACTACGTAAAAGGCAGAAGCATAGGAAATTCCATTGGTTTTAGAAAAGCTTGGTTGTCAAATTAATTTAGTTTAATATTTATTAATTTATTTATTTGAGACAGAGCCTTATGCAGTCCAGACTTCTCTCAAATTCATTATGTAGCCCAGGCTGGCCTTGAACTCCTCCTCCTCAGCCCCTCAAATACTAGGATTAAAAGTATGACAGCCTGGTGGTAGTGGTGCAAACCTTTAATCCCGGGATTCTGCAGGCAAAGATAATTGGATCTCTGGGTTCGAGACCAGTCTAATCTACATAGTGAGTTTCAGGACAGTCAGGGCTATAACAGAAATCCTCTTTTGAAAAACAACAACACAAAAAGAAGTGTGAGTTGTATGCCTGACTTATTGACTTTTTGAAAACAAACTAATAATCCAGTTCTATGTTTGAAGCTGAGTATAATCAGAATTTCACAGGTGAGACACCATTACTGTTGAAACAATCTCCTGTTAGGTGTACTTGCAGTTATGAGTTCAGGAATAGCCGTTCACTGAGCACTCAGACAGCAGACTCAAATCAATAGAGGTTAAATAAACTCTAAAGAGAAACTAGCTACTGACACAATCTGATCTCAGGAGTCAGAATGCGACATTGGCCTGCTGCTAAAACAGGTTTATATAAGAAAAACTGCAACCAAGTAACAACCAGATAACCAAACAGTAACCAAGTCTAGGAAAAAAAACCACAACTAGATAACAACCAGGTAACAAAAACACAACCAGGTATCCATGTGTAGGATAGAACATTACATCATTTTACTTAGCAAGAAAAAGTGTTTCTCTGAAAAGCTTCTGTAAAGCAAAGGACACCGTCATCAAAACAAAACGACTGCCTACAGATTGGGAAAGAATCTTCACTAACCCTTTATCTGACAGAGGACTAATATCCAGTATATAAAGAACTAAAGAAGCTGAAAAGCAGCAAACCAAGTAATCCAATTAAAAAATGGGGAACAGAGCTAAACAGAGAATTCTCGACAGAGGAATATCGAATGGCAGAGAAACACTTAAAGAAATGCTCAACCTCATTAACCATCAGGGAAATGCAAATCAAAACGACCCTGAGATTTCACCTCACACCCATCAGAATGGCCAAGATGAAAAACTCAAGTGACAACACATGCTGGAGAGGTTGTAGAGAAAGGAGAACCCTCCTCCACTACTGGTGGGAATGTAAACTGGTACAACCACTTTGGAAATCTATCTGGCGCTTTCTCAGACAATTAGGAATAGTGCTTCCTCAAGACCCAGCTATACCACTGCTAGGTATATACCCAAACTTTGCTCAAGTACACAAAAGGGATACTTGCTCAACCATGTTTATAGCAGCTTTATTTGTAATAGCTAGAACCTGGAAACAACCCAGATGTCCATCAATGGAAGAATGGATACAGAAATTGTGGTATTTTTACACAATGGAATACTACTCAGCAATCAAAAAGGAGGAAATCATGAAATTTGCAGGCAAATGGTGGGATCTAGAAAAGATCATTCTGAGTGAAATATCCCAGAAGGAGAAAGACAAACATGGTATATACTTGCTTATATAGACCTATAAGATATGATAAACATAATGAAATCTATACACCTAAAAAAGATAATCAAGAGAGCGGACATGAGGTAACATGATCAATCCTCATTTAGAAAGACAGATGGGATGTGCTTTGAACATATGACAGGAGTCTACTGAGCACATCTGAAAGACTCTAACTAGCAGTGTTTTCAAAGCAGATACAAAGACTCATAACCAAACCTTTGGCAGAGTACAGGGAATCATATGAAAGAAGGTGAGTTAGTATGATGGGGAAAGGATAGGAGCTCCACAAGGACCAAATATATCTGGGCACAGGGTCTTTTCTGAGACTGACATTCAACCAAGTACCATGTATGGATATAACCTAGAACCTCTGCTCAGTGCTCGGATGTGGCCCGAGGTAGCTCAGTAACCAATTGGTTTCCCATAGTAAGGGAAACAAGGACTATTTCTAACAGGAACTCAATGGCTGGCTCTTTGACCTCCCCACCCCTAAGGGAGGAGCAGTCCTGTTAGGCCACAGAGGAGGACTTTGCAGCCAGTCCTTAAGATACCTGATAAAACAGGATCAGATGAATGGGGAGGAGGTCCCCCCCATCAGTGGACTTGGAAAGGGGCAGGGTGGAGATGAGGGAGAGAGGGTGGGGTAGGGAGGGAATGAGGGAGTGGGATACAGCTAGTATACAGAGTTAATAAAATGTAACTGATAAGAAAAAAAATTTAAAAAAAAAAGTGTTTCTAACTGACCTTTAATTGGATTGGTTGTGCAGTTGGGGGACTTCATAAAGTGTTCAGGTAACAAAGTATACAAAGTTTGTGAAATGAGACAAAATCATTGGGAGGCAAAGCCTGAAAACTTGAAATGCTAAGCTTCTGTTATGCTAAAGGTAACAGCAGGTATTAACAGAGGAACTACCAAGCAGACTTCAAGGAGAGATTGTGTAGTTGTGTAGGGCTTTTCCTAAAAGCCCTAGGAAAAAAAAGAAGCAGACACACCCATGAGGAATAGATGATTGGAAATTATCAAACTCAGAGCTAAAATCAATGAATTAGAAACAAAGAAAACAATTCAAAGAATCAATGAAACAAAGAACTGTTTCTTTGAGAAAATCAACAAGGTAGACAAACCCTTAGCCAAACTAACTAAAATGCAGAGAGACACTATCCAAATCAGCAAAATCAAAAATGAAAAGTGGATATAATGACAGACATGGAGGAAATCCAGAGTTATTAGGTCTTACTTCAAAAGCCTATATACCACTTTATTAGAAAATCTAAATGAAATGGAAAATTTTCTTGATAGATTCCATTTACCAAAATCAAGATCAGGTAAATAGATTACAAAGTCTTATATCCCCCAAGGAAATAGAAGCAGTAATCAAAAGTCTCCCATCCAAAAAAGACCAGGGCCAGACAGTTTCAACACATAATTCTACCAGACCTTCAAAGAAGAGCTAACTCCAATACTCTTCAAACTATTCCACAGAATAGAAACAGAAGGAACATTACCAACCACATTCTATGAGGCCACAGTCACCTTGATACCTAAACCATACAAAGACTCAACAAAAAAAAGAGAACTCCAGACCTATATCTCTTATGATCATTATGAAAAAATACTCAATAAAATACTTGCAAACCAAATCCAAGGACACATAAAAAAATATCATCCTTATTATGACCAAGTAAGCTTTATCCCAGGCATGCAGGGGTGGTTCAATATACGGAAATCCATCAGTGTAATCCACCATATAATCAAGCTGATGGAGAAAAACTACATGATCATCTCCTTAGAGTAGAAAAAGCATTTGACAAAATCCAACACCCGTTCACAATTAAAGTCTTATTAGGATCAGGGATACAAGGCACATACCTAAATATAGTAAAGGCAATATACAACAAGCCTATAGCCAATATCAAACTAAATGGAGAGAAACTTAAATTGATCCCACTGAAATCAGGGACAAGGCAAGGCTGCCTACTCTCTCCTTATCTCTTCAAGTACTTCAAGTCCTAGCAAGAGTAGTAAGACAACTAAGGGAGATCAAGGGGATACAAATTGGAAAGGAAGAAGTCAAAGTATCACTATTTGTGGATGATATGAGCACCTTCAGCAAAGTGGCTGGACACAAAATTAACTCAAAAATTCAGTAGCCCTCCTGTATATGAAAGACAAAAGGGTTGAAAATGAAATTAGGGAAATAACACCCTTCACAATAGCCACAAATAACATAAAGTACCTTTAAACATAAAGTAACTTTAAACAAGCAAGTGAAAGACCTGTACGAAAACAATTTCAAGTCTCTGAAGAAAAAAACTGAAGAAGATATCAGAAGATGGAAAGATCTCCCATGCTCATGGATCAGTAGGATTAACATAGTGAAAATGGCCATCCTACCTAAAGCAATCTACAGATTCAATACAATTCCCAGCAAAATACCAATACAACTCTTTACAGACATTGAAAGAACAATTTTCAATTTCATATGGAAAAAACAAACAACCCAAAATAGCTACAACAATCTACTACAATAAAAGATCATCTGGATGCATCTCCATCCCTGATATCAAGCTGTACTAGAGAGCAACAGTAATAAAAACAGCATGGTATTGGCATAGAAACAGAAAGTGGATCAATGGAATCAAATAGAAGACCCAGAAATAAACCCACACACCTATGGATACTTGATTTTTGACAAATAATCCAAAACATGTAATGAAAAAAGGAAAGCATCTTCAACAAATGGTGCTGGTCTGACTGGATTTCTACATGTAGAAAAATGCAAGTTGATCCATATTAATTGCCCTGCTAAAAAGTAAAGTCCAAGTGAATTAAAGACCTTAACATAAAACCAAACACACTAAATCTGTTAGAAGAAAAAGTGTGGAAGAACCTTGAACTCATTGGCACAGGAAACAACTTCCTGAACACCAATAGCACAGGCTTTAAGATCAACAATCAATAAATGGGACCCCATGAAACTGAAAAGTTTCTGTAAAGCAAAGGACCCTGTTGTCAGAACAAAACGCCTGCCTACAGACTGGGAAAGAATCTTCATTAACCCTATTATCTGACAGAGGCTAAGATCCAGAATATATAAAGAACTCAAGAAGTTAAACACCAACAAACCAAGGATTCCAATTAAAAATGGGGCACAAAGCTAAACAGAGAATTCTCAATAGGCGAATATCAAATTGCAGAGAAACACTTAAAGAAATGCTCAATGTCCTTAGTCATCAGGGAAATGTGAAAAAAATCAAAACTACCCTGAGATTTCACCTTACATCCACCAGAATGGTTAAGATCAAAAGCTCAAGGGATTATGCATGCTGGAGAGGCTGTGGAGAAAGGGGAACCCTCCTCCATTGCTGGTGGAAATGTTAACTTGTACAACCACCTCGGAAATCAGTCTGGCACTTTTTCAGACAATTAGGAATAGTGCTACCTCAAGATCCAGCTATACCACTCCTAGGCAAATATCTAAAATATGCTTAAGTATACAGCAAGGACATTTGTTCAACCATGTTTGTAGCAGCTTTATTCATAATAGCCAGAATCTGGAAACAACCTAGGTGTTCTTCAACCAAAGAAGGGGTAAAAAACAGTGGTTCATTTACACAATGGAATACTACTCAGCAATCAAAAACAAGGAAATTGTGAAATTTTCAGGCAAATGGTGGGAACTAGAAAAGATCATCCTGAGTGAGATAGCCCAGAAGCAGAAAGACACATGTGGTATATACTCATATGGATATTAGGCATATAATATAGGATAAACACTAAAATCTGTACCCTTAAAGAAGCTAAATAAGAATGAGGATCCTAGGGAAGATGCTCAATCCTCATTCAGAAGGGCAAATGGGATAAGCATCGGAAGTGGGAGAAGACAGGGAACAGGACAGGAGCCTACCACAGAGGATTTCTGAAAGACTCTTCTCATCAGGGCATCAAAGCAGATGCTGAGACTCATAGTCAAACTTTGGGCAGAGTGCAGGGAATCTTATGAAAGAAAGGGGAGATAGAAAGACCTGGGGGGCGGGACGTGAGCTCCATAAGGAGACCAACAGAGCCAAAAAGTCTTGGCCCATGAGTCCCTGTGGAGACAGATACTCCAACCAAGGATCATGCATAGAGAGGACCTAGAACCCCTGTTCAGATGTAACCCATAGCCAGCATAGTCTCCAAGTGGGTTCTCTAGTAAGGGGATCAGGGTCTGTGTCTGACAAACTCAGTGGCTGGCTCTTTGATCACCTCTTCCTGGGGTGGGGGGTACCGCCTTGCCAGGCCACAGAGGAAAACAATGAGGCCAGTCCTGATGAGACCTGATAAGCTAGGGTCAGATAGAAGGGGAGGAGGACCTCCCCTATCAATGGACTAGGGGAGGGGCATGGGAGGAGAAGAGGAAAGGAGGGTGGGACTGCAAGGAGAGGAGGGAGGGGGCTACAGCTGGGATTCAAAGTGAATAAACTATAATAAATAATAAATAAAATAAAAAGATATCCAGTAAAGATGACAAAAAGAAAGTTTAAGCTGAGCACAACACTTGTGTTCCTGCATACCGTGGCTTTAGTGCTCCTTAAGAGAAGATTCCTGCCTCCTCAAAATGGTTCCCTCTTGAGTATCATCTGCTATGTCTTCACCACCTTACTCTTTATGATTCCTCTTCTATCATCTTTAGAGTAACTACTTAAAGTCACATGGAATGGTGCATAGAATGCAAGTACTCTGAAGGCCGAGGCAAGAGGATTTCATTATCAAGGCCAGCAGTGTCTTCATAAAGAGTCTCAGGCTAGCCTTGCCACTTAATGTTACCAATTTCTATCACAAACCAAACCAAAAGAAACCAAACTCAACCAAACCAAAACTAGCCAACCAACTATGCAAACAGAAAACAGACAACAACATCCCTTTACATCAGCGGTTCTCAACCTTCCTACCTTCCTAGCACTGCGACCCATTATAATTCTTCATGTTGTGGTGACCCCCAACCATAATATTTTTGTTGTTACTTCCCAACTGTAATGAATCATAATGTAAATATCTAACATTTCTGATCGTGTTATGTGAGCCCTGTAAAAGACCCAGTCAACCCTCAAGGGGTCACGATCCACATGTTGAGAAATACTGCTCTACACGCTTGAAACAACTTGCAGTGTGTTTCATGCTCTCCAAACCTGCATTTTATCCAAAGTCTATTGTAGTTAATGACATTATCACTCATTCAGTTGGTCATCCCAGAAAACACCATCCTTTGTTTTTTCTCTCCAAGTGCCACATTTGTTTAAATAGCAACTTCAATTACTTTGTTTCTAAATATTTCTTGAGTAGTATCTTTCCTCAGGCTCTACATTTTATATCCTGGGCCAAATTGCTCTCATTTTTTAAGGACTTTTATTATGCCTGTTTTCCTTCATTTAATGGTGTTCTCCTGGAATACAGACTAACATTTAAAGCTGAGAGAAACATGTGTTTGTGTGTAAATATCTGTGTGTTCATCCTTGTGTAGGTATGCATACAAGTCTACAGCCCTCTGTTGCTTCTTTGCTTCCTATTCTCCTGTGGCTTCAGTGTTTTCTTTTGAGATTAAAGTCCTGGGTTCTTGGAATACGCCAAAGAGTTTGAACAGCCTCACTTTGCCTTGCTTACATTCTGGCCTTCCTCCAGACTCTTCCTCACCCATTCCTCTCCAGCCACACTATGTCCTTCAGCTCCTTAAGGCTTCTTGTGCTTTCTTATTTTCAGGCAACTACATAAGCAAATTTTCCTGCTTGGTAGAGCTGGGTTTAATTTAAAGATCATTTTCCAGACCCTGCATTTTCCCCTCAACTTTCTCAGAGCACCTTGACTTTTTTTTTTTTTAAATCACAATCCTCACAGTTGCACTTCAGTTATTATTAGGATGATTTATTTTAAATTAATTAATTAACTAATTGCCAAACATTTTACATTCCAGGAATAGCCCCCTCTTTCATCTCCCCCTAATCCTACCCACCTTTCCTCCTTTCTCTCCTCTCCCCTCAGGAGAAGGAACCCCCAAAAATCACCCATCCCAGCTCATTAAGTCACATGAGGAGTGACTTCTTCTCCTGTGGCCTGGTAAGGCATTCCTGTCAGGGGGAGTGATCAAAAAGCAGGCAATGGAGTCCATGTGGGAGACAGTCCCCGGACCTCCTACTAGTAGAAGTAAAGCCTGAGTTGCTAATTGGCTATGTATATGTAGAGGACCCATGTTCCATTCATGCATGGTCTTTGGTTGGTGCTTCATACTCTGCAGGCCCCTCTGAGCCTTGGTTGGTTGGCTCTGTTGGTCTTTTTGTGGAGCTTTAGGTCCATTTATCCTTCCCCCACTTTTCTACTAGACTCCCTAGGCTTCACCCAGTGTTTGACTGCGAATCTCAGTATCTGTTTTGAACCTTTGCTGGGCAGAGCCTTTCAGAGGACAACTGTGAGAGGCTCCTGTCTGTGAAAGCATAGAAGAGTACTGTTCATAGTGTCAGAGGTTGGTTTTCTTCCATGGGGTGGGTTTTGGGTCAAACATTGGTTGGACATTCCCTCAATCTCTGTTCTACCTGATCTTTGTCTCTGCAGTTCTTATAGGCAGGGTAAGTTTTGGTTTAAAGCTTTTGTGGGTGGGTTGGTGTTCTCCTCTCTCCACTAGGAGTCCTGTATAGTTAGAGGGTGTCCTCTTCAGTCTCCCTGGCCCCTGTTACTAGTAGTTTCAGCTAGAGTCCCCCTTATACCGTTCCAGAGGCCTGTTCTGACTAAGGTCTCCAGCTTGTCACAGAGATGCCCCGCCCACAGTTTCTCTTTTCTCTGAAGGCTTTCTGTCCTCCTGCTCCACATTCTCACTCTCCCCAGGTCTTATCTCCACCCTTATTTCTCTCTGTGCTCCCTCTTCTACCTTGTCCCTCTCTTCAACCACTATCTCTGTCTATTCTATTTCCACTTCTGAGCGAGATTTAAGCTTCCTCCCTTGGGTACTCCTTGTTACTGATCTTCTTTGAGTCTGTGCATTATAGTATGTTTATTCTGTACTATATATATCTTAACTATATGTATGATTAAAATCTACTTATAAGTGAATACATACCATGTGTGTCTTTCTGGGTTTGTGTTATCTCACTCAGGACGATCTTTTCTAGTTCTTTCTATTTGCCTGCACATTTCATGATTTCCTTGTATTTAGTGGTTGAGTAGTAGTATTCCATTGTGTAAATGTATCACATTTTTTTTTTTTTTTATCCATTCTTTGGTTGAGGGACATACAGATTGTTTCCAGATTCTGGCTATTACAAGGAAAGCTGCTATGAACATAGTTGTGCAAATGTCCTTGTATGGCAGACCATCTTTTGGATATATGCCCAGGAGTGGTATAGCTGGGTCTTGAGGTATTGCTATTCCCAATTATCTGAGAAAGTGCCAGACTGATTTCCAAAGTGGTTGAACAAGTTTTCATTTCTACCAGCAATGGAGGAGGGTTTCCCTTGCTCCACATCTTTGCCAGCATGTGCTGTCACTTGAGTTTTTGATCTTAGCCATTCTGACAGGTGTAAGATGGAACCTTACAGTCATTTTGATCTGTGATTTTCTGATTACTAGAGAGGTTGAGAATTTCTTTCAGTGCTTCTCAGACATTCAAGATTCCTCTGTTGAGAATAATTTGTTTAGCTCTATGCCCCAATTTTAAATTGGGTTATTTTGTTTGTTGATGTTTAGTTTCTTGAGTTCTTTATATAGTTTGGATATTAACCCTTTGTCCGGTGTAGGATTGGTGAACATCTGCTCCCAATCTGTAGACTGCCGTTTTGTTCTATTGACAGTGTCCTTTGCCTACAGAAGCTTTTCAGTTTCAAGAGGTCCATTTATTAATTCTTGATCTTAGAGCCTGAGTTATTGGTGTTCTGGTCAGGAAGTTGCTTCCTGTGCCAATGAATACAAGGGGTTGGTTCCACTTCTTTCTAGGAGGATTAGTGTTTCTGGTTTTAGGTTGAGGTCTTTGATTCACTTAGACTTTAGTTTTGTGCAGGGTGATAAATATGGATCGATTTGCATTTTTTTTACATGTAAACATCCAGTTAGACCAGCACCATTTGTTGAAGATGTTGTTTTTTTTTCCCATTGTATGCTTTTTGCTCCTTTGTAAAAAAATCAATCATGTGTCAATAGGTATATGGGTTTATTTCTGGGTCTTCGATTTGATTCTATTGATCAACCAGTCTACTTCTATGCCAATACCATGCAATATATTATTACTATTACTTTAGAGTATAGCTTGTAGTCAGGGATGGAGATACCGCCAAAAGTTCTATTATTGTATAGGATTTTTTTTTTTTAGCTTTTTTTTTCTATATGAAGTTTAGAACTGTTCTTTCAAGGTCTATAAAAATGTATTGGTATTTTGATAGGGATTGCATTGATTTTTATAGATCTCTTTTGGTAAGATGGCCATTTTTACTATGTTAATCTTACTGAACCATGAGCATGGGAGATCTTTCCATCTTCTAATATCTCCCTCAATTTCTTTCTTCAGAGGCTGGATGTTCTTGTCATGCAAATCTTTGACTTGCTTGGTTAGAATTACAGCAAGATACTGTATATTATTTGCAGCTTTTGAGAAGGTTATGGCTTCCCTAATTTATTTCTCAGTCTATTTGTCATTTGAATACAAGAAGGCTACTGATTTTTTCAATTAATCTTGTATTTAGCCAGTTTCCTGAAGGTGTTTATCTGGTGGAATTTTTGGGATCACTTATGTATGCTGTCATATCTGCAAATAGTGATACTTTAACTTCTTCCTTTCCAATTTGTATCCCCTTGATCTCCTTTAGTTATCTTATTGCTATAGCTAGAACTTCCAGTACTATATCAAAGAAATATGGAGTGAGTGGGAAGCCTTGTCATGTCCCTGATTTTAGTGGGATTGCTTTGAGTTTCTTTCCATTTAATTTGATGTTGGCTTTTTCCTTGTTGTAAATAGTCTTTATTATGCTTAGGTAAGGACCTTATATTTTTGATCTCTCCAAGAGTTTAAAAAATTTATTTATATATTTATTTATTACAATTTATTCATTTTGTATCACCACTGCAGCCCCCTTCCTTTGTCTCCACCCAGTCCTACCCATCCTCCCTCTTCTCCCTCTATGCCCTTTCCCTAGTTCCCTGACTCTAAGACATTTGTCATGAGGGAGTGTTAGATTTTGTTAAAGGTTTTTTTTTTTCCTGCATCTAATGAGATGATCATGTGATTTTTTTCTTTCAGTTTGTTTATATGGTGGATTACATTGATAGATATTTCATATTTGAATGATCCCTGCATCTCTGGGCTGAAGCCTACTAGAGTATGGTGGAATATATATTTAATGTGTTCTTGGATTCGATTTATATTTTATTGAGTGTTTTTGCATCAATGTTCATGAGTGAAATTGGTCTGAAATTCTCTTTCTTTGTTGGGTCTTTGTGTGGTTTAGGTATCAAGGGGACTGTGGCTTCATAGAATGAGTTGGCAATGTTTTTTCTGTTTCTATTTTGTGGAATAGTATGAGGGGTATTGATATTAGCTCATTTTTCAAGGTCTGGTAGAATTTGCACTAAAACCATCTGGCCCTGGGATTTTTTTTTTTTGGGGGGGGGAGGTTTTTGATGACTGCTTCTGTTTTCTTAGGGTTATAGGACTGTTTAAACCTGATCTTTATTTAAATTTGGTAGGTGAAATCTATCCAGAAAATATCCATTTCCTTTAGATTTTATAATTTTGTGGAATACTGGCTAATGAAGTAAGAACCAATGATTCTTTGGATTTCTTCAGTGTCTGTTGTTATGTCCCCCTCTTCTTTTCTGACTTCGTTAATTTTGGTACTCTCCTTCTCTGTCTTTTAGTTAGTTGGGCTAGGGTTTTGCCTATCTTGTTGATTGCCTCAAAGAACCTGCTCTTGGTTTCTTTGACTCTTTGTATTGCTCTCCTTGTTTCTAATTTATCAGTTTTAGCCCGAGTTTTGTTACTTCTTGCCATCTGCTCCTCTTAAGTGTGCTTGCTTCTTATTTTTCCTAAAGCTTTCAGGTATGCTACTAAGTTACTAGTATGGGATTCTTAATTTCTTCATTAAGGGACGAAGTGCTATGAACTTTCCTCTTCACACTGCTTTCATGGTGTCCCATAAGTTTGGGTACGCTGTGCCTTCATTTTCATTGAATTCTAGGAAGTCTTTAATTTCTTTCTTTCATTTCATCCCTGACCCAGTAGTCAATGAGCAAGGAGTTGTTCATTTTCCATGCATGTATAAGCTTTTTTTTTATTTCCGTTGGTGAAGTTTAGCTTTAATCCATGGTGATCTGATAAAGAACAATGTGTTAATTCAGTTTTCTTTTATCAGTTGAGGTTTGCTTTGGGACTGGCTATATTGTCGATTTAGGAGAAAGGTTGTGTGTGGTACTGAGAAGAAAGTATATTCTTTTCTGTTTGGGTAAAAAGTTCTGTGAACATGTATTAGGTCCATTTGATTCATGACTTCTGTTAGTTTCAATATTTCTCTATTTAGTTTCTGTTTTGATGATCTGTCTGTTAGTGAGAGTGGGGTATTGAAGTTTCCCACTATTAATGTGTGTAGATCAACTTGTGACTTAAGGTTTAATAATGTTTCTTTTACAGATGTGGGTGCCCTTCTTTTTGGGACTTAGATATTCAGGACTGAGATGTCCTCTTGGTGTATTTTTCCAAATGAATGATGAGAATGAAGTGTCCTTCCCCATCTCTTTACAATGATTTTTTAAAATTCTTTATTAATTTCACTTTATTCACTTTGTTTCCCCTCTGTGGTTCCCTCCCTCCTCCCATCCCAATCCCTTCCTTCCTCCACCTTCTGCATGCATGCCCCTTCCCAAGTCCACTGATAGGGGAGGTCTTCTTTTCCTTCCTTCTGATCCTAGTCAATTAGGTCTCATCAGGAGTGGCTGCAGGGTCTTCTTCTATGGCCTGGTAATGTTGCTTCCCCCTCAGGAGAAGGTAATTAAAGAACAGGCCAATCAGTTCATGTCAGAGACAGTCCCTGTTCCTATCACAATGGAACCCACTTGGATACTGAACTGCCAAGGGCTACATCTGTGCAGGGGTCTTAGATTATCTTCATGCATAGTCCTTGGTTGGAGTATCAGTCTCAGGAAAGACCCCTGTGCTCAGATTTTTTGGTTCTGTTGCTCTCCTTATGGAGTTCCTGTCCTCTCCAGATATTACTGTTTCCCACTTCTTTCCTAAGATTCCCTGCACTCTGCCCAAAGGTTGCCCATAAGTCTCAGCATCTGCATTGATAGTCTACAGGGCAGAGCCTTTCAGAGGTACTCTGTGTCAGGCTCCTGACTTGTTCCCTCTTTTCTCCTTCTTCTGATGTCCATCCTCTTTGCCTTTCTGGATAGGAATTGAGCATTTTAGCAAGAGTCTTCCCTCTTGCTAGTTTCTTTAGGTGTACAGATTTTAGTAGGTTTATCCTATATTATAGGTCTATATGAGTGAGTATATACCATGTGTGTCTTTCTGCTTCTGGGATAGCTCACTCAGGATGATCTTTTCCAGATCCCACCATTTACCTGCAAATTTCATGATTTTTTTTTAATGGAGCTTACATTATGGGATTATTTTTTGATGAAGGAAGCAAGCTTATTCTTTTCTCCATTTCCTTTGTCTCGTACTGCATATCAATTGAATTAGCTTTAAATGTAACTTGTGTGTTTTATTATTTGATGTTTTATGTCATCGAACAATGTTTTAAGCCATAGTAATAAACTGAAAATTTACATTACTAATTATTCATAATTTTTGTGATTGATTGGCTTTTCCCATCCATTCACTTCTAGGAATTTCTGTCCTTTCTTGCCTATATGAAGAGCAAAGTAATTTAGCTTAACTAGTAAGTAAGCCAGATGTTAGATTATGAAACACATAGCATAATGGCACTGGAGAAACATTCTCCCTTAACCTTTAAAATTTTTATTTTATTTTTAATATTATTTCTTTCTCTCCTATCTCTATTCTCTTCCAGATCCACCCTCCTTTGTTTCATCTTGAAACAAGGGAAGGTCTCCAAGAGATGACAGCTAAATAGGACAAAACAAGGTGTGTATTGTGTGAGAGAAGAATCTATTTCAGTAATTAAAAACACAATAAGAAGTAGACTTGGGAAAAGAAAAAAAAGACAAAAATCATCTTTTATTTTTCAAGATTGTAATTACATAATTACATTATTTTTCTTTTTCCCTTCTCTCTCTTCAACCCTTGCTAGGTATCTCCTTGCTCTCTCTCAAACTCACATATGCATAGCCACGTGTGTTTGTGTGTGTGTGTGTGTGTACATGTGCTTATGTGTGTACGTGTGTGCATGTGTGTGTGTGTGTGTGTGTGTACATGCATTTGGTGTTTGATTTTCTACATGCATTTCTCCCATTTTGGTCATATCTGCCATGAGGACCTTACTAGAATTAATTTCTTTTAGACCCTAAGCCTAAAGATTTGTGAGATGAATATACCTCCTTCAAAAATAAGAATGTTTTGTTCAGCATCAGAAAATGGACTAATATATATTTAGGTGTGGGTTATTTTAATCAGAAAGAATTCTACAGAGAAATATAATCAATACTATATATGCACACTAACACACATAAATAATGTATAAAATAAACAATATATGCTGGAGAGGATGCGGAGAAAGGGGAACCCTCCTCCATTGCTGGTGGAAATGTAAACTTGTACAATCATCTTGGAAATCAATCTGACACTTTCTCAGACAATTCGGAATAGCGCTTCCTCAAGATTCAGCTATACCACTCCTAGGCATATATCCAAAATATGCTGAAGTACACAACAAGGACGTTTGTTCAACTATGTTCGTAGCAGCTTTATTCATAATAGTCAGAACCTGGAAACAACCCAGATGTCCCTCAGCGGAGGAATAGATACAGAAATTGTGATACATTTACACAATGGAATACTACTCATCAATTAAAAACAAGGAAATCATGAAGTTTGCAGGCAAATGGTGGGAACTAGAAAAGATCATCCTGAGTGATATATCCCTGAAACAGAATGACACACATGGTATATTCTCACTTTTTAGTGGATACTAGACATATAATATACAATAAACCTACAAAAATCTTAATACCTAAAGAAGCTAAACAAGAAGGAGGACCCTGGGTAAGATGCTCAATCCTCACTCAGAAAGACAAATGGGATGGACATTGGAAGAAATAAAAACAGGCAACAGGACAGGAGCCTACCACTGAAGGCCTCTGAAAGACTCTACCCAGCAGTGTATAAAAGTAGATGCTGAGACTCATATCCAAACTTTAGGCTGAGTGCAGGGAATCTTGGGAAAGAAGTGGGAGATAGTAAGACCTGGAGAGGACAGGAGCTCCACAGGAGAGCAAAGAACCAAAATATCGGTGCCCAGGGGTCTTTTCTGAGACTGATAATCCAACCACTGACCATTCATGGATATAACATAGAACCCCTGCTCAGATGTAGCCTATGGCAACTCAGTATCCAAATTCCCTAGTAAGGAGAACCAGAACTCTCTCTGATATGAACTCAGTGGCTGGCTCTTTGATCACCATCTCCTGAGGAGGGAGTATCCTTGCCAGGCCACAGAGGAAGACAACACAGCCAGTCCTGATGAGACCTGATAGGCCAGGGTCAGATGGAAGGGGAGGAAGACCTCCCCTATCAGTGGACTTGGAGAGGAGCATGGGAGGAGATGAGGGAGGGAGGATGGGACTGGAAGGGAACGAGGGAGGGGGCTACAGCTGGGATACAAAGTGAATAAACTGTATTTAATATAAAAAGTAAAATTAAAAAAATAGGAAAAAAATCATCTATTTATGAAATTGGGTCATGGAATCTGAGAAATCCACAAGCTGCAATCAACAAGTTGGAGATCCAAAAGCCATTTGTTTAACTCTAATGTGAAACTGAATCTGAATGAAGGTGACTTTTTCTTTTGCCTTTGCTTTAACTCAACTATATTGCTAGAGCACAGATTTTTTTCTAATTTGATATTAATTTTTTTTTCTTTAGCTCTTCAGTGTGTTAGATGAGTCTTACCTGCATTGGGAAGGTGATGTGCTTTAACCAATCCATTGATTTAATGCTAATGTCACCCAGAAGAACTTTGCAGAAGACTCAGAACACTTTGTCTAAACATCTAGACACCCTGCCATTCTATAAAATTGACATATCAAATCAATCATCATAAATATGCTTCTTTCTGTCAGCTATTATTGTGTAGCATTTTTTTCCCCAAGATAGAATCTTCCATCTTGAAGGAAGCAGGTTGAGGCTCAGGGCACCTTCCCTTAGGGAGGTAAAGAATTCCATCCTGTGGCAGGTTCCTAGGTTGTTTCCTGTTTTCTTCTTCTGGCTTTCAGAGGCCCTCTGTAGCAGGTTCCTAGGTTGTTTCCTGTTTTCTTCTTCTTCTGATGTCCATCCTCTATGCCTTTCAGGATGGGGATTGAGCATTTTAGTTAGGGTCCTCTCTTTTGCTTAGTTTGTTTAGTGGGTTTATCCTATGTTGTATGTTTCTATGAGTGAGTATATACCGTGTGTGTCTTTTTGCTTCTGGGACAACTCACTCAAGATGATCCTTTACAGGTCCCACCATTTACCTGCAAATTTCATGATTTCCTTATTTTTCATTGCTGAGTAATACTCCATTGTATAGATGGACCACAGTTTCTGCATCCATTCTTCAGTTGAGGGGCGTCTGGGCTGTTTCCAGCTTCTGGCTATTACAAATAAAGCTGATACAAACATGGTTGAGCAAATGTCCTTTTTGTGTACTTGAGCCTCTTTTGGATATATGCCTAGGAGTGGTATGGCTGGATCTTGAGGAAGCGCTATTCCTAGTTGTCTGAGAAAGCGCCATATTGATTTCCAGAGTGGTTGTACAAGTTTACAATCCCACCAGCAGTGGAGAAGGGTTCCCCTTTCTCCACAACCTCTCCATCATGTGTTATCAGTTGAGTTTTTGATCTTGGCCATTCTGATGGGTGTAAGGTGAAATCTCAGGGTTGTTTTGATTTGCATTTCTCTTATGGCTAATGAGGTTGAGCATTTCTTTAAGTGCTTCTCTGCCATTTGATATTCCTCTACAGAGAGTTCTCTGTTTAGCTCTGTTCCCCATTTTTTAATTGGATTACTTGGTTTGCTGCTTTTCAGCTTCTTTAGTTCTTTATATATACTGGATATGAGTCCTCTGTCAGATAAAGGGTTGGTGATGATTCTTTCCCAATCTGTAGGCAGTCGCTTTGTTTTGATGACAGTGTCTTTTGCGTTACAGAAGCTTTTCAGTTTCATGAGGTCCCATTTATTGATTGTTGCTCTTAGAGCCTGTGCTGTTGGTGTTCTGTTCAGGAAGTTTTCTCCTGTGCCAATGAGTTCTAGGGTATTCCCTACTTTTTTTCTAGCCGATTTAATGTGTCTGGTTTTATGTTGAGTTCTTTGATCCACTTGGACTTCAGTTTTGTGCAGGGTGATAAGTATGGATCTATTTTCATTTTTCTACATGTAGACATCCAGTTGGACCAGCACCATTTGTTTAAGATACTATTTTTTTTCCATTGTATGGTTTTGGCATCTTTGTCAAAAATCAGGTGTCCATAAGTGTGTGGGTTTATTTCTGGGTCTTCTGTTCGGTTCCATTGATCCACCATTCTGTTTCTATGCCAGTACCATGCAGTTTTTATAACTGTTGCTCTATAGTACAGCTTGAGATCAGGGATGGAGATACCTCCAGAAGATCATTTATTGTGGAGGATTGTTTTAGCAATTCTGGGTTTCTTGCTATTCCATACGAAGTTGAGAATTTTTTCTTTCCAGGTCTGTAATGAATTGTGTTGGCAATTTGATGGGAATTGCATTGAATCTCTAGATTGCTTTTGGTAAGATGGCCATTTTTACTATGTTAATCCTGCCAAGCCATGAGCATGGGAGATCTTTCCATCTTCTCATATCTTCTTCTAATTCTTTCTTCAGAGACTTGAAATTTTTTTCATACAAGTCTTTGACTTTCTTGGTTAGACAGAGGGTCTCTGAAAGCCTCTGCCCTGCAGACTATCAAAGCAGATGCTGAGCCTGATCACCAATTGTTGGGCAGAGTGAATGGAATTTTATGTAAAAGTGGGAAATAGCAAGAGCTGGAGAGGACAGGAACTCCACAAGAAGAGCAACAGAACAAGAAAATTTGAACACAGGGAACTTCCCAGAGACTCATCCTCCAACCAAGCACTATTCATGGAGATAATCTAGAACCCCTGCACAGATGTAGCCCATGGCAGTTCAGTTTCCGAGTGGGTTACATAGTAATGGGAAGAGAGACTGCCTCTGACATAATCTGATTGGCCTGCTCTTTGATCACCTCCCCCTGAGGGGGGAGCAGCCTTACCAGTCCTCAGAAGATGACAATGCAGCCACTTCTGATGAGAACTGATAGACTAAGATCAGAAAGAAGGAGAGGAAGACCTCCCCTATCAGTGGACTTGGGGAGTGTCATGCAAGCAGAAAGGGGAGGAAATGTGGGATCGGGAGGGGAGGAGGGAGGGGTTTATGGGGGGTACAAAATGAATAAAGTGTAATTAATAATAATAATAATAATAATAATAATAATAGAAATATTAAAAAAATTCCATTCTGTAGGGAAGGTCTTTAAAACTCAGGAAGTAAACAATTCAAAAGGCTTAGGAAGTCCCTGAAACCAACCAGATTACTAGCCTCCAAAGGCTTTTATTAACAGGATCACTGAGAGACATTTTCAGACAAGCTGAGATGCTTAGGAGAGGTTTTCCAGCTGAGCTGTCTGGAAAAAAACTAGTTGAGTTGTGTGGAACAGGTTCAAACCAACCGAATTACCTCTAAGAATTACTCTCTGACTTGCTTGGTTTCCTGCAAGCTGTGCAATGAGATCCAGAGTTCCTTCCATTTTTCATGAGCTCTCACTCTTGCTGAGGTGGGCCTTTGGTGATACAATTGTCTTTGCGTCATTTCTCCTGTTGTAAGTAATCTGTTACCAATACTCTTCTAAGTAACCCTAATAAAATCATTGGTTCATTAAGTTGGGCTTTGATTATAAACTAACTGTTGATTTATCTGGGATGAATAAACATTTATTCATGTCTCCCAAGCAATCATGCTCTAGAACAGCTATGAGTCATGCTTAACAACAACAAAATACTAATTAAGTTAACTCAAGTTAAATAGAAGTTATTGCATAGATGTAGTCATGAAACCACTTCTTTCTTTGCTTCTTTCTAAGAAACCACCTCTGCAAAATACCTGATTGTGGTTGATCATTTAATAGCAAAATCATGAATGAAAAATAGCTTCCATCTTCAATTCTGTAAAGGTTTACAAAGTCAAGGACCACAACCTTAGGACAACAAATAACTTTGTCTCTCTAATTTATATTTCGGTGTCTGAGAAAGACATGGATAAGTTCTAGGACTACCTCTATGTTCATTTGACTGAGAACTAAGGGCCTATGTTGGTGGACAGAGAACGTGAGTGCTCTTATTACTATAACAAGTCTCAACTGACTTAGTGACGTAATGCAGCGCAAATATAACTAATGAGCCTAGATATCAGAAGTCTGAGATGGGTTTTACTGGCATTCAAAACAAGACATGGGCAGGACAGCTTTCCTCCCTGAAGCTCTGGAAGAAAATCCATAGCTTTGTCTTCTGTAGGTTTTGGAGGCTGTCTTCTTCCTCCCTCAGTGTCGCACTCTGACACCTTCTGCACTTACCATCTTTACGCTGGAATCACAGGCATTCTGTAGGATAGTCTTCCCAGCCAGAAAGCACAATCACATCTTTTAAAAACTGTTTTATGTCCTATAAATACCCTAGGTTCGTAGAATTAGGAACTTGTCATCTCTTCCCAGGGGTTAATGAGAGAGCAGCACATCACACCTATTCAGTGAGGGGTCTTGAAGGTATGTTGTCAATGGACCGGAGGTTGTGATTAAGAGGAATTGCTTTGTATAGGAAACCTATCAAGAGTAGGAAAACTAAATAGCACGTGTGTGTCATCTTATCTGCAGTGGGCAGGGATTCTCACCTTTAATCTCCATGTAATTTTCTCCACCTTCTGCTCTGTTTTGCAGAGGATTTTTTATCAATGCCACAGTGTTTATAATTTTCTTGCATTCCCTTTTTCTTACTTGTCTTGTATTCTAGTTCTCTAGAGCCATGTTTTTTCGTTATCAAGATATAGATGTCTAATGTCCTTAGACTCAATCAAAAACCATGAACTATAGAGAAGGTGGGCTTGCGAATCTGTGCATCTGATATGCTCCCTAGGTAATTCTTGTACATACCAGTTAGAGAGCTTCCACTGTGTTCTAAGGAAAGCTGATAAACTTATCTTGTTAAGAGAAGACTGAAGAAAAGCTTCTAAGGGAACTAGGACATTTTCACTGCAGCTTTCAGAAGACAGTGATAACAATTTTGTATGTAACTTAATAAGTGTCTCATTTCGGCCTGGAGTAGAGAAGAGGTCATGTCAAGATAGGAATGCACTCTTCGGGGCTTGATCAGCTCTTATTTGAATCTTAAATCACAACAAAGAACTTGGTCTCTTCTGTTGTTTTCATACTGATCTGAGTTCTGCTGAGAACTGCAATAATACCACATCTCCAAAGGCAATTTGGTAGCAAGTGTGTGATTAAACTTACACCCGATGTTATCCAGTGGTTACAATAGCAGCCATCATAAGCCAGATTGTTCATTTTTGAATTGGAATCTTGGTGTAATGGGAAACCATCCAGTCATAGCACTGAAGAATCTGAATGGTTTGGTTTTATAATTTATGATCCAAAGAGTAATTATTTTTATGTGCTTTTTTAAAATAATACATTTTTCAATTATTTGTTTTGAATAATTTTCACTTGAAATTAAGCTAAGAAAGAAAGTTACAAGTAAACTGATGGAAAAAACCACAAATGTTTAAAATACATGGAAAGAAAAAAACCTGTATTTGATGATTGGTGTTTTTATTTTTGGTAATAAGGTAGTTTATATGATCTTAAAATTAACTTGTTTTAAAATAGTTGGTGATAAAATAGTTAACCATAAAAACTGCTTGATGCTTCCTTTTAGATGTAAGGGACATTACCATAAGCCAAAACCAAAGCAAGAATAAAATTGAATTTCCTTCATTTTGAATTCAAGATTTGAATTCACACTCCCTGGTCTAGGAATCTTCAACCTGAGAAATCAACAAGTAACTCCCTAAAACATATGGTAGCAATAGATACATCATCATCATCATCATCACCACCACCACCACCACCATCATTGTCATCATCATCATTATTTGGTGGGAGGGGGCAATGGATACATCTTTAGTTCTGGTCCTCAAAGGATTCTCACAGACAATTCCCTGCCAACCATGTATACAACACACAAAAAATGGTAAAGTCCTTAAAGCAGTCCACCTTGAGTGAAGTAAACTTGATAGTAGGATTGAAACCATCACTGCTGCCCTTCAGGAAATTAAAATACTTTCTCTCAGCCGTTTCAAAGTAGGTGTACAGAAATGTTGATGATACAAGCAGGGATCACAGATATGAATTCTACAAGCTATCTTATTGTAATCAGAGAGTGAAACTCTAGCCACTCCCTCATACAATGCTCTCTGTAGTATAAATGCAACCTGTCGTAGTTTAGAGGACACAAAAGGTACCTGAGTTAGATGTTGACAAGAGGAAGCTAGTTGGAGGAGCATTGCTTCTTTTTCCATTAGATAGTGTGAATCACTCCATAGCAACCAGGAAAATGAATGTCCTTATACACTCTAGAGTGATGACTTTTGGGTCTAAACTTCATATTGAAATCATGAACAATACAGACATGACTTCTGAAGTATTACACATTCTTATATAGTAAAGTCAAGATAGATTACATCTAAATTAAATTATGTACAACATTCCAGAAATAGCCACATAGCACACAGCTTGAAAGCATATGTAAAATTCTACAAAGTATTATATTATAGTAAGAGAGTGAAACTCAGAGAGTTAAAATTCATCTTAGAGGTAGATTCTTTTGGTATCTCAATGATAAGACAATTTTTGGATAGAATCATGGACTCTGCAATGGTTGAGTTTAGCAAAGCAATTTTATTAGTAGACAGTGATATTATGGGAGTCAAATGTTAGCTACTTTAGATTTGATCTCAATTTACATAAGTGGATGTTATATAAATATGTAGAAATCAACTATTCTCAAAGACAGCATATTTTATTACAAAATCCCTTTATCAATGACATATATACCACAAGGTCTGAGTTTTCCCATTGCCCGTTGTTTTGAGTGTGCTGTGTTGAGGCCAACAGGTTGTTTGGTGTCAACTTTCTGGAGCTCATATTCCATGTGGGAAAATGCACAGTGCTTTTGTGGCAGAAAGGGAACTTTATTGCTTGCATTCTGTGCTTGCCTCAGGCTTCTTATGAACCTAGTCACTCTTCATAAACTGGTGGATGACTCACACTTTGCTTAACTTCCTTTGTCAGGGTATAAAACAAATATAAAAGTTGTCATTTTAACAGTAATAATCATACGTAGCAATAGTCATAAATTCCTTTTTGTGTCTCTGGGTCTAATCTTTCATCTAGACTCTCTGTTCTGTTGGCACTATTCATGGAAGCCTATTTTGCTTATTTTCATGCTGACTACCATTTCAGGTAACAAGTTCGTGACAGAGTTAGTTGAGAACGAACTTGGCATTTAGTTATTGCTTTCTTTGTCACTGTTCCTTCTTCTTTTCTAGTTTATTTCCTTTGAGAAGCCTTGACAGAGGGAATCAGAGGGAAGGCACATACAGCAAGCCTCTGCTTAGAAAAGAATGGCCAAGCTGGGGATTATTTTTTGGTGTGGTAATTTTGACTGCTTTCTTTACTAGACAAAACACCTTTCAGTATCTGAACACATAGATTAAAAACAGAAGAGTAGAAAAGAAAGTCAGATGATACAGTTTTGGAATTTTAAATTTTGTTCAGTGGAAACTGAAGTGATGCTTTTGAATTAAGAGATGCCATATGAAATTTGAGATGAAAAAATCAGTTATTACATTTATTTAATTTTATGTGCTATCAAAGTTTATATGAGAAACATGCAATTCCCAGAACTTTCCATTGTTGTTTTCTCAATTTTTCTAGGCAATTTTCAGGTGCATTAAAAATAAGTAGGTTTGTAATCAAATTATCAAGTCATGAA
Organism: Psammomys obesus; assembly: GCF_907164565.1. Lineage (NCBI taxonomy): Eukaryota > Metazoa > Chordata > Mammalia > Rodentia > Muridae > Psammomys > Psammomys obesus. The sequence continues at coordinate 1,965,932 of NW_026596073.1, read as the reverse complement.
ATTTAACTTTGTTTTCAACTCAACATTTTTCAATATGTGTATCATTGGAGAAAAAATTAAGTTTCAGGAAAAAAATCAAGATGTCAGTAGACAGAGAAAACTATTCTGAAGCATGATTTATATATTTGTCATATCATAGGTTGATTTATGTGGAAAGCAAAGAGACACTATTATAGATTAGCCAGGTGCAAAAGACTGAAGACTTAGTACTGTATGATGATTTAAAACATAGTACAAAAGTTTACTTTCCTTGGTTTGACAAAGTTCTTTGGAGGGCAAATTTTACATTCTAAACAGTGAGCAACTGTAGCTTTTCAATTATCCTAAGTTAACACATTGAAATAGATTATTTTATAGTTTTGACTGTGGCTCAGTGGATACAGATGACCAATATTTAGAAGGTAAATATAAATTATTCAGTGAAATATCTGTGTAGAATTAGCTAATTGTCTAAAGAGTTCAAGAATAAGAAATTATGAACTTTTTAGTAAATATTATTGAATGCCTGCTTTACTTTAAAATACATACATTAACATTCAGAATGTGTGCATGTGTGTTTTTGACAACACGTCACTAATTTCTAATTTTAATGCTGTTTATATGTGTATTTCATGCTTAGTTTTGTATTGAATGGGCATGCCTTTTTGTTGCTGTTGTTATTGCTTCATGGAATTAGCTGTTATTTATCAATGGAGAAGAATTATGACCTCATGGAAAAATAACACAAGAGCAGTGAACTTGGGACAATAAAAGGAAACTGTGTTTAACAGGTATTGGATGAGTCAGCAACTGACTGGGGAACACAAGACAGTAATTATTGCCGTGAAGTACCTCTGTTATCAGACTTCCTCCTTATCGTACCCTATCGGCTAAGTGAGAGAGAGGGACAAAGGCAGGTCGTGGAATCTGTTGTGGGAAATATGAGCCCACGGCTTAAGCGTGGCTTTCACTTCTATATGGGCTTAGATGATCTATCTGCATTTCATTTTGAAAGATGAGAGCTCTTCTCTGATGCTGCTCTGGCAGTTGATTGCTTCTGTAGAAGAATGCCCAATGGAATAAGAACTCTTTTTTTTTTTTCATGATTTAATCAGGTACTTGTCTTAGAAAAGGGAAAAATACAATATTAGGAAAATTTTTCAGGAAATACTGAGTTGTTTTTGTTTTCTTTTTAAAGACAAATATTAGAAAAAAAACGTTTTCTTTTTAAATCTGTATTTGTTCTGCATTGTTTCATCAGCTCCGTGGGCTGATGAAAATGTCAACCTATATTGCACTACAGTGGGACTTCAGTTGAAAACACAGAGGCATAGGTATAATTTAATTTTTTAGAATAAGATACAGTATTGTAGATATTGTAGGAAACGTTGATTAGATTTCCTTTCACCTCTCCTCAAAGGGTACTACTACTTTGTGAATAAAAAAGACATGGTTAACATGCCAATAGTTAGGAATAATGGGTATTTCATGATGTCAGAAGATATAAAGAAGTATTGTTTGGATGATCCCATCTCTCAAGATTACAAAAGACTGTCATTGGCTAGAAAGATGTATGATGGCAGGTGTGTACCTGGCTGTAACTAATACGGGCTCAGGCAAGAAGCTGCCTTGCATTACTAATGAGGGATTACGCCAAAAGGTTGACTCTGAGTTCTAAAACCTCAGGTGCTGTGTGCAGCTAGAAAGCCTGGGGTTTTTTCTTTCAGCTGCTTTATCCCATAACTGTATTCATTTGAACTTGAGTGCACAACGAACACTCACGCTTGTTGTAAGATGTCATCATAGTGAAGACCAGCAATTTGGTTTCAGTTCAGGGGGAAAGACTCCACTGAAATGAACATTGTGAGAAAACTCAATTTAATGGTACCTTGGAGTGTTTTCTTGTTTCCTATACTGCTGTTTTCATTACAAGGTAAGAACTTTCGTATTTTTACCTTCGTTCATCAGGTATCATTCCCTCTTAAAACTGAGATTGTTTCCTTTTGTGTGGGTTCTCAAGCATTTTGAAGTTGTTAGAATAGATATGTACTAAATAACATTCAGACAATTTTATTGAATTAAGAGTGTAGAGAATTGGTATGCTTAGTACTTTTAAATTTTTCTTCAATGGCTATTTAAATCATGCCTTTATCACAATTTGCTGTCATCCTTAACTCCTTTCTCAAACACGATTTGCAATTCTTTCCCATATGTAAGTTAAGCATTTGAAACTTTATACTAAAGTGAAATAGAATATTTAAACTCACTTCATGTCATTAAAATCTAAAAATCCAAAAAGTGTTTTTTAGGTCTAACTTTAACATTTGAGGTTATGAATTAATTTTCAATGTTTATAGCAAGTTTACCTATAAATTAAATTTTATTAATTTTTTTCTGTGGAGATGATATTTATTTATATACACTGTTTTCTTTTTTGATCCCTGAAAAAGGGTCTATGTTTTGGAGCTTATAGGGTGAATGGAGGAAATGACAGAGGTGGGAAAGACAGAGAAAAGTCACAATCTTTCCACCATAGCACCACTTAGCTCTCAAAGAGAAAGATGTAGAAACCTGTGCTGGGTCAGGGAGACACTAAGATTGGCTTGATCATTCTGTGACTATTATTATTATTATTATTATTATTATTATTATTATTATTATTTGCATCGTGTAAATCTACAGACATTGGCCACATTTTCGGGATTGTTGGTCGTGTCACGTGTACCACATATTTCATTAGTCAGAATCCACTAAAAAGAATAAAACTGCAGCGATTCTTAATCCACACTTTAGAATCTGGATAAAAAATGATTCACTAAAGAGCAGAACACAGACCAAGCTATCTGTACGTCTCGCAGTCTCACACCCTGTATTTATCTCTGACAGGATACATTTGTGCGTCATCAGTCTTAACAGAACCATCTGAGTGAGTATTTCTTTGTCTTATTGTCCTGAAACATCAAAGGATTGAGACTATGCCAAACTCAGTAGACAGGTCTGTCCATTTCTAAAATAACTAATGGAACACTGACAAAAAGTTTGAGATGTTCTTCTTTGAAATATTTCCAAACATTAGAGAAGATTGGGCATCTACTGTCCTGTTTGTGAGATGATCTTGGTGCTGTTTACTGCCTGTAGGCACGAAAGAGAAATTTCTTTCATTTCAAAGGTTTGTAAAGAAGTTGTATCTATTAACATATCTCTTTACATTTTTGTTATTGACATTTATTATTGGCTGCAAATGTATTATATTGTTAACATAAAGTAAAACCGATTTTAGGGATCAAATGGTTATAGTAAAAAATAATGAAAATAGTTTATACTACCTTGCTTAATGAAAAGCAGAATTGCAGTAATTTGATTTTTAAAGTATATCTTTATTGATAAATATGATATAAAATATGAAATTCCATAAAACAGATGTATAAGTTGGTGAATTAATGATTTGGTCTGATTAGCTGACACTAAATGTCCTTATATTTATATTAATCTACTTTTTAATGACATGGAACAGATGAAATTTGAATATTACATTTGGAACAGTAAGCGCACTGTTGGTAAATATCTACTTCGCCAGACTCATGAAGTCCCAGACAGAAAAAGCTATGCCTGTTGGTGCTATAACACAATACTATTTTGTTTATTTCTCAATCTCAAAGTTCCTTCCTAAGATTCAGTTTATATCAGAGCCTGGAGAGATTTGGGGACAGTCCCGAATTTTGTAAGCTGAGACAGCCCCACCACCCAAATCTCACCCTTCCAAAGAGGGGTGGGGTGCCCTTTAAATGTTAAACCAAGAAAGGCCTCTTTGATAAAGTGATGGAGATCAGGAGGAAAACACCAGCTCCCTCCTGGGAAAGGCTGTTCAGGTTGCCCAGGGGCCTCTGACTACACAAGTTCTTTGTGTTTTCTTGCAGAAGTGAGTTTCACAAAAATGAACAGAAAAGAGCTCTGTTAGCAGCACAGGTAGGTTATGCCTCAGATGGAGAGAGGCAGAGAAATAATTCATTCTGCTTTGGACTCTGCTGTCACTTCAACAATGAGACCTTTGTGGAGGGAATGAAATGCTCAAAACAAGACAGGAAGGAGCAGGGAGAAGCAAAGGCATTTCTCTGCGACTTTTATTTTATTAAAACCCTCAAATATATTCTCAGCTCACATTGATTTGTTTGGAATGAAGCACCTTTTCTCTCTCTCTCTCTCTCTCTCTCTCTCTCTCTCTCTCTTCCATTCATCTCAGCATAGCGTTCAATGTCCATGGTGATTGGATATTATCTACTTGGTAGAACATTTGAGTGATTTAGAAGTTAATCCCAATATTGGGTAGCAATAAGGCAAACACACATAAGGAATGGAGAAAGACTGAAATGATCTAAATTAAATACAGCAAAAGAACACTAGACATATCCTGATGTACTGATGGACTGCTTTCATGTTTTCTAAAATATCCAAATTATGGGTATTTCTGAAGAGCAGTACACTGTTAAATTTGAGAACTTGTTGCCTGCCTCCTCTTATATACAAAGGACATTGGATAACATGATTGAATTATCATCAGAATTGGAATTTTCAAATGCATGAGCCTTAGAAAATATCTCCCTATGACAGATAGTAAATTAGAGATTTAATATGGGAAAGAAAGTTTTTTTTTTTTTTTTAAAGAAGTGATATGATTTGAGTATTTATGTAGTTAACACCTTACATGCTCAAGGGAGCCTTTGACAAATGCTAAAATGCAAAATATTTTTTAATTTAAAATTATTTTGAATTATGTTTAGATGTGTGTGGGTATGTGCACCTGGATCTGAAGCATAGGATCCCAAGGAGTTGGAGTTACAGGTGGTTGTGAGTAATCGGATGTGGGTACTAGGAACTGAATTCAGGTCTTCTGGGAGAGCAGCAAGTGCTCTTAACCAGTAAGCCATGTCTTTAACCCCTGAAATAAAGTTGTAATAAGTATTTCCTGATAGGAACCTTTATGTGTATATTTTATTGTAGTAACTGAAGAGAACAAGTAGATGGAGAAGACAAATATGGTACAATATTATGACAGTTGAGATGACAAAACAAATGCATTTTTTGATTGATGTTAGAGTTTTCTGTTTGTATGTTTATATATTTGGTGTGTTTGTGTGTGTGCAAGTGCATTCACATGTACAAATGCACACTTGCACTGTGGAGGCCAGAGTTTGATGTCTTCTTCTATTGCTCTATGCTTCATCTTTTGAGACAAGAGTCTTTCATTAAACCTGGAATTTTCTGGTCAATGAACTCTAGGACCTTCTCTACTTACTGCTAGAATTCCAGTCATGAGGCACTGTATCTGGTTTTAAAAAAAAAACAATGTTTTTATCATTTCCTTGAGAATTTTATGACACATATTAATCATATTTCATCTCATCTCCAAGCATCTCCCATATCCACCCACCTTCTCATGCTTCTCCCAAATCGGTGTGCCTCTTTTTTTCACATTTTCTTTTAAAATTTTTTTAAAAAATTATTTTTATTTATTACAATTTATTCACTTTGTATCCCAGCTGTAGCCCCACCCTTGTCCCCTCTCAATCCCACTCCCCCTCCCTCCCTCATCTCCTCCCATGCCAAATGGGTTCCCTAGTAAGGGGAACAAGGGCTGTCTTTGATATGAGCTCAGTGGCTGGCTCTTTGATCACCTCCCTCAGATGGGGGAGCAGCCTTACCAGTCCACAGAGGAAGACAGTGCAGCTAGTCCTGATGAGACCTGATAGGCTAGGGGAAGAAGATGCATCTCTTTGATTTTTATAAGTACCCACCCAGTCCAGTTTGTGTTACCCATGAACTTAGTGTGCAATCATCCACTGGAGAATGATTTACAGGAGCCAATCTTGTAAAGAAAACTGGCTCTTCCTCTTCCAGAAGGCATTATCAGTCAGCATTCCTCAGCTAATGACGGCAGTGCATAATCTCCTGCAAATTTCATGTGGGACTGTTGACTGGCTTTATCTTATGCTGGTCTTATTGAGACAACCACAGCTAATCCGAATTCATGAGTGCAGTGGTTCTGTCATCTCTAGAAGATACTGTTTCAGTTCAGTCATTCCTGATCTTTGGCTCTTACAATCTTTTGGCACATCCTTCCTTGATGGTCCCTAAACGTTGGTAGTGGAGTAACACACATGATTCATTTGTGACATGGCACGCCATAGACACTCAGTCTTTGTGCTTTGATTAGTTGTGCATTAATCACCATCCGATTCATAAAGAAAATTCTCCGAGAGATGAACTAATCTATAAATATAGAGATATGAGTTTAGACGGCAGTTTGATACTGTGTTTATTCAGCAAAATGATAGCAATAGGTTCAACTATGGGGCTTGTGAGCCACCCAACCATTGTTTCGTGGACAGATTTTCAGTACTAGACATGTGTTTCCTCACACAGGCCTTAAATCTAATCAGGAAAATCGGAAAATGCGTGGCGGACCCTGTAACATGTGTGCCAGTACTGTGCCCACAGGTCCATCATGACACTCAGACCACTACTGTAGTTTACAGCCAGATAAGTTACCAACAGATAACTTCCCTGATCCCCTGCACCTGCTTGGCACCTTTTGGCACAACGAAAGCCAGACAACAGAGAAGAAGCTTTCTGCTGCTCAATACCACTTTGATTTCTTCTTGTCTGGTGACAAAGTTTGTTGTACATGGCTTTGACCCTTTCTGTGGATGTTGGAGACCCTTATGCTTCCACAGCAATTGCTTTATCCACTGAATCATTTTCCTTGTCATAGAGGGTTTTTTTTTAATTTTTATTTTTTCTTGTTTTTTTTTTAATTTTTATTTTTTCTTAAAAAAAAAAAACCTAGGATGTCAGTGGAAACAATATTTCAGTTTAAGGAGTATTTTGTATTAGAGAAGTGGCAGTATGAGGATTGTAAGTTTGAGGCTAGCCTGGGCTATATTGTGAGACCCCGCCAGAGAACAAAACAAACCCTCCAAAAGGATGCTTTCTGTGGAAAAATTATTATATATCATGTGAAGCAGTTAAAATGAGTTCTCTGTGATAATTTTGAAAAACATACTTGCCAATAGATCATATTAACCACAAAAAGCAATCTGTGTAACTCAGTAGAAAATCTGTTGACTGAAAAACAGAACAAAACAAAACAAAACAAAAAACTTTTATTCAGGTGAAAACTCTAGATTGAAAAACTTGTGCAAACCATCTGTCCCCTACGGGTGCATATAAAGACCTCTGCCGAGGGCATTGAACCACTGTGCATTTACATGCCATCAGGATCTGTGTAATCTACTAGGAGTTAGGGTAATGCCTCTCCTCTGTTACTAAGGAGGAATGCATTTGTTTTGCCTTGGTGCCCATTTTCAGCAGGATGAAGAACAGGGGACTCATGCTTCTGTTTCCTATAGCCAGGGAACATGTGTCAAGATCATTTAATGTCGATTGTTTTCAAGGGAGAAATGTGTCAGGGAACAATGAGGTCATGGTCATGCAGTACACTGCTTAGAAATAGCCTTTATGGCCAGTTGTGCTCAGTTCATTCCTCTTCGGTAAGCAAATAGCACTGATGGATGGATAATTGTCTTCAGAAATATGCTGGCAGTGACGTAAGCAAGCGAAGCTTAGGCAGAGGCTTCTATAAATGGCATGCATGTAAGTGTCCCAGTGATTTCCCTATGCAGGGCACATCTCTGTGGTGCCAAGCACCCTGGAGATGCAATCAGGAAGGAGAAAGAGCCGATTGTGCTCTCTCATCAGTTATGTGAATATGTGTACCTACTGCCACATTCTCTGGATTGCATCCCATAATTCTTTTGAAGCAGGCACTGAGACCAAGGCTTAGGTGAACAGTTTTTGGAAAACACACAAAGGAGGGTCAGACAAAAGTGAGAGGAGAAAGGGGGAAAATTCACTACAGGGCATGTTACTGGGTGGCTTCTTGCTATAAGCATCTGGAGCTTGGTCTTATTGGGAACATGATGAAGAAGTGTGTAGCCTGTCACCCCTGTTTCAGCAAGGGACAGGGAAACTGGCATAGTTATCATCCAACAATTTCTGATTCTCTACTGATCAAAGAGAGGAGCTTGTGTATCTTAGCTATCCTAAAACCCTACTTGGACTTTGATCTCAGGCAGAGATAGAAGTCTGGGCTTGGAGCTGGAGGCTAGCATGTCCCCAGAAACCCTGTTGAATATAAAATGAGCTGAAAAGACATCGCTAGAGTTTGCTTTAGTCACAGTACTCAGCACCATAAGAGGCAGATTCCCATTTGAATAATAGCATTTTTTTCCAGTTCAGTTCTTATTGCTGACACACCAGAAGTCATGTTTTATACGTGTCAACAGAATAGTCATGCTTATAATTTAGAAATGTCATGTCTTCAGGGATCTGTAAAGAAATCATTTCTGTTCAAATGGCTCATTGAATCCACGTCACCATGAATTATTTGATGTTATGTGCATAACATAAAACTGAAAATGCCCCACACAGAAAAGCAGCACATCACTGTAAGTTCAGATATGCTCCAAAGCTAAGACTGAGTGTGAAACTTCACACTGTGAAATGCTTTATTGTGCTGGATAAACAGAAGGAATGGTAAGTTGTTGGGAAGTTAAGTGGTCACTGGGATTTCTTGAGAGTAGGTCAGAATTGAGTGGAATAGAAAACAAATGTGTGCATTTGCCTTAGTCCTGTGTAATTCAGTATATTACTTTTAAAATTACATTCAAATTATTTTGCATTTTTTAGTTTTTTGAAAATAGCCCTTGCTGTGCTGAAACTCACTCTATAGACCAGGCTGGCCTCAAACTCACAGAGATCTGCCTGCCTCTGTCTCCTGAGTGCTAGGATTAGAGGCGTGTGCTACCATCACCCGGCTTATATATTTATATATTTAGTGTTTATGTGTGTATGTGTGTGTGTGTGGGTGTGTAACTGCATGAGTATATGTGTGTGTGTGAGTGTGTGTGTTCTTATGCCGTGGCATGCACATGGATGTCAGAAGACAACATTTGGGAGTCTCTTCCTTTTTTCCATCAGGTGGTCCTGAAAATTCAATTTCGGTCTTGATACTTTGCCTACTGAGTGATCTTGATGGCCCCTATATTTCATTTTCACTTAGGAATAGTAAGAAGCCAGAGCCTATCATCTGTATTAATAAACTGTTAATTATTTCACCTGATCCCTATGATTCCATAAGGGAGATACTGTTATTCCCTTTATTTTATTGGCAACCGAGGCTACATGGACTAGGTAATTTGTTCAAGTTCTTAGGCCAGTGTGAGGCAGAGTTGAAGTCACTATACTTTCATCAAAGATCAGAGATTTGAGGGACTGGTTCCCATTGCAAAGATATGCATAAGTTATTTCAGAGCCAAAGTACTTTGAAGATGGCGTGTGTTCAGAGATGCTGATGTCTATTTGACTTAGGCAGCAGAAAACAGTATGGTGGAAGAGAAAATTAAACTTGACATCATGGTGGGCCCACAGACATGAACTGCTGAGGATTACTTATTTGAAGACTGGGCAAGTAAAAATGGAAGAGGCTGAGCAGGGAGACCAAAACATGGACCAGTTTGTGAGGAGGAAATAATGAATGTCTGAACTTGGAGCCATGGTATGGGGGAAGGAGTTTAGACCTGACTCTTTAAGAGTCTTCACCAAATGAGAGAATATACGAGCAGGATCATGTAACATGGGGTGAGTTCTCCTGTTCAAAGAACATACTGAGGGGCTAGGGAGATGGATTACGCTGCCTGCCAGGAAAGCAGGTAGTTTAAATCTCCAGTAAAAGAGCCAGGCATGACCTTTTACCGCTAATTCCAGATGGGGAGATTGGAGACAGGAAGATCCTTGGAGGTGACTGGATAGTCAGCTTAACCAAATCCTTGGTCAGCCTCTGGACTCCATAGGCAAATGCACATTCCTCCGTGTACATTCACGAACAAGTACACACATGCATTGTACACACACAAACACACACATACGGAAAAAAAATACTGAAATGGAAAATGCTTAAATCCAGCTTCTTGTGTGTGAGAATGACCATTAGAATTAGAGAAGAAAGACCTTGTTTCTTACATCAATCATCATTCTTATCTTGAATGCTCCTCCAGTTTCCCTAAATATCACCAGCCACTTAATATGATAATCATGTGGAAAAGTTTGAGTGTATGTCTTCAGGTGAATATAAAGTGCTATGGGTAACGATATGATCCTGAACCATATATGCAATTGGAATTGAGTTGGACTGATAATCTGTAAATGATTGCTTTAGTAATATATAATTATTTACAGTATGTCTTAAATCACACTATGTCATAAAGATTGTTTAAAGCAGTATCAGTTTCCTTATTGCTAAACCTTTTGTCGTAGATGCTACTCTGAAAGCTTAGAGGACAGTGTTTTTTTTAATTAATTAATTTTTTAATATATTACAGCTTATTCCCTTTGTATACCAACTATAGTCCCTCCGTCATCTCCTCCCAATCCCACCCTCCTTCTCTCATCTCCTCCCATGCCCCTCTCCAAGTCTACTGATAGGGAAGGTCCTCCTCCCCTTCCCTCTGACCTTAGCCTATCAGGCCTCATCAGGACTGGCTGAATTGTCTTCCTCTGTGGCCTGATAAGGCTGTTCCCTGCTCAGGGGGAGGTGATCAAAGAGCCAGCCACTGAGTTCATGTCAGAGAAAGTCCCTGTTCCCCTTACTAGGGTACCCACTTGGATATTGAGCTACCTTGGGTTACATCTGAACAGGGGTTCTAGGTTATATCCATGAGTGAACCTTGGTTGGAGTATCAGTTTCAGAAAAGACCCCTGTGCCCAGAATCTTTGGTTCTGTTGGTCTCCTTGTGGAGCTCCTGTCCCCTCTAGGTCTTTCTATCTCCCCCTTCTTTCATAAGATTCAGTGGTTAACTCTGTTGTACTACACAGTGAAACAGATGTCATTCCTGTTCCCATTTTACAGATGAACATATAGAGGTATTAAGCTGATAAGAAATATGTCTAAGTAGGAGTAAATGGTCAGATGGTGTTTTCGTGACTGGTGTTTTCAGTCTGATGTGCAGACAGGTCATTGCCGACTGTTGGAATATCAGCTCTGTGTACCCTATCTCCTATTCACTTGTACCTGAAAATGTCAGAGAACTCTTACTTTTGTATGCAAAGAATCAGGTAATACAAATACAGTTCTTTTTCAGGACTCCTTTCACAAAGGGATGGCAGACTGGGGTAGGAGCAAGGGAGTGAGGGCTCAGAAGACAAATGCCTTGTCCAACTTGCTGAAGAGACAAAAAAGAAGGCTTGAGGCCAGCTCTTCCGACCATCTCCCCAGGGGAACCCTTTCTGCTTCACTGCTTCAGTCTCCATAATAGAAAGATACTTAAGTCAGCACTTTATATTTTCTGTATTTATAAATGCTTTCCAGAACTTTTCCACTTGCACATTTGGCTTATGCTAAATAAATGAACTAATTTGCATTTTTATCTCTCTTTTAAAGTTTGAAGCAACCTCTCCAAGATATTTCTTCCATGACACTATTAATTGGGGTGAGAGTAAAATAAAAGGTCAGTGTGGGTAGCTATTCTTTTGCATATATTTTTCTGAGCTGATCCTTTGAGGAGGGTATATTAAACCCATTCTTGATTGCTTCATATATACAGGGCAGGTACTGAACCAGTGTGGTAATACTAGCAATTATTTAAGTTCATGTTCTATACAAATCCAAATTATTCTTAGAAATGGCCAGGACTCAAACATTTAGATGAAGCTGACAACAGCGTGACTGAAGAAAATACCAAAGGGTATCGGGTGTTTTTTTGTTTTATCTTTTGTTCCGAATCAATAAGTCTATTCCCTATGTGCAGTTTGTCTTAGCAGTTTACCGTTTTTGTTGAGCAGAAAAATGGATGGTGGCTTAAAATGCAAAGAAGCAGAAGTAACTCTTATTTAAAGTCACAGTGATTCTTTTTAGATTTAGTTGCTACTTGCTTTCAGGAGAGTAAACAGCTTTGTAAATACATTTTTTAAAAACCTGTGTTTGTTTATCTAAATATTTAGACACCTACCCTCTGGAAAAATTAAGACTACTTGATCCAATGTAAATTGTAGGGACAGGTATCTCTTAAAGAAAACCAAACTGCTTGTAACTTTCCAAAAAAAATTTTTTTTCACCTGTAGTTTGCTTTAAGTTAAAACAGTTCCTTTTTATTACTCACCTGAAATTTACCTGGAGATCTGTAGGCTTTGAAATGTAAAGAGATATCAGTGGATATTTAGGGGGAAAATAAAAACGGGACTTTGTGTTCGTGTTTGGCAGACATTTTTGTTTTTACAGTTAGGTAAGTGTCTTTACCAACGGGACGGCTTCCAGACAGGCCCAGCTTCTTTAGCAGTATTTCACCATGACTCAAAGATATTCTCTGCTTCTGATGTGTAACTGATGTGCTTTCAGCCTGAGCTTTGCCAGTTACCATTGTCTATTCCTTAAGAGATGAAACGTTTCCACTAGAATTCATTTGCCTTCTCAAACTCGTTCAGGTGATGCCATTGAAATTAGGGAAAACTTACAGCAATTTGCTTCTTCTTTTTAATGTATTTATTTGGGGCAAGTTTTCTTTCCACTAAAAAGTATTTTTTGGAGGGGGAGGGGGAACAGCCAGAAGTGTCTTTTGCTTCTGCCTTATATTTGTCAAGCATTGGTTTCCGAAGGCTGAGTCATTTATAACCGAACCTCAGTATTAATGGGCAAACTTCTAACAAAACGTGTCACCCTTCTCATGGAAGGTAGGAGCTTCTCTTTGGGTTTTATGCTTTGCTCGAGCCCTTACTGAAATGAGTGAGGTCTGAGTTATTCTTCAGTACAGCGCTTGCTCCTGGAGAAAGGGCTGGTGGGAAGGGTTCCAAACTTGGTGCAGGGAATCATCTACAGCTTGGGTATTTCTGGTTCTCATCATCTGGGACAAGGATTCCTTACATGGGAACTTGACCTTTCAATTGCTCGAAGGAGGCTAACCTTTTCTCTCAAAGTACTTTGAGATGTGAAAGCCTGTCTTTTTTGCTTCAGAGCACACATAATGAAATGAATAGATAGAGATTTGATGGCTTAATTCTTTAGCACCGCAAGGCAAGAGGCCCGGATTCTGTTTAAGTTAATGGTGTTACAGTTAGTCTAAGCTAGATCATGACATATTGTGTTTATACGAGCTGATTCTTGCCAGAAGATAAGTTATTATTTTGCCCCTCAGGTTCTTGTCCTCATGAATGCCTTAACGGGGCTTTCTGTTCTAAGACGGGTACGTGTGACTGTCAAATATTCCAAGCTCTTGGGACAAGGTGCCAGATTGGTAAGTTTCAGGCATATTTATGAAAGAATTATGGGACATGAAAGAGAACATTAAGTCATGATTTGCTTGGAAGTATTCATCTTCTGAGATTTGGGACATTAACTAGAGCACTCAAAATTTATTTTCATCAATTTGAAGTAATTTAGAAACATTGTAAAAGAAAATAGATGTATCAGCTTTCTTTTCCCACCAATCTCTATTTCCTCAAGTATTTTTTTTCTTTTTACTTTCTTTTGCAGTAGCTCAGTAGGACCATCTTTTCACTTATGTCTCTCTTTTACTTAGTATATGTTTTACTTGATGCATTTCTTTTTTATATATATATAGTTAGCTGCACATTCACTATATAGATTAGAAAAAGTACTGAGAAGTCTTCAGGCACTGGGGATTATTTTTCTTTTTGAAATATTTTTATCCACAGTGTTTAAGGTGGGTCTTAGGTTAATAGTTATCAATAGATAATAACTTCTAGGGTCTCAGGATTGGGAAGAATGGATGTGAGAGAAAATCACTTCACACCCCAGAGCCAGGTACAAGCTGATGGATGACTCATTTTCAGAGACTATTCTCGGGAGGCTGTCTTTCTGCTGTCTGACCATGCTCTCTTTTTTCCACTCTCTGAAGCAGAGTCAATCCCAGTCTTATACTGTTAAATCATTCTTTATACATTTTTTTCCTACATGATCAAACCCCTTTTTGTCTTTCCCTAAAATATTGGCTTTTCCCCCAAAGAGCCACAAATAAGAATAAGCAGAACATAGCAGGCTGGACTCTACATACATGGTGCAGTGATTGTATCCAAGAACTCACGGAACAGCATATAGCAAGTTGTGCTCTACGTATACCGTGCAGTGGCTACAATGCAAGCAAGCAAGCTTTTCTCAGCTAAACCTCTACATCATAGGTCCTCTGGGCAAAATCTTGTGCTTACAATAAGTGACGTAAGAACAAGGAGGTGCTAAGCAAACTAGAGTATTCTTAATTTTCAGCGGCTGTTTGTAGCTGAGCAAGTTCTTTCTGAGCTCTTTCTAAACATCTTTCATAATAGGAGTGACCTTTCAGAGGGTTTCTAGCCCCTGCTCACAAACTATACAGAGCTCCCGCAATCTCTTTATTGTATATCAAGGAGTCCTGTCCATATGACCAAGTCATTCTAGAAAAGGAAGTGAGTATGAGTTCAGTAGCTTCTCTAGGGCCTCATTTCTTCCTGACGGCAGCCATCTGGGGCTGAGTGTGAAAACTCAAACAATCCCTGATATTGTTTGATATCTGTAAGCTGACTAAAGTTCTTCAGGGAACAACTGGCATAAAAGGCCTCTATAAATTCAATTTCTTGTTCAGATAATTCAGGGTTCACTGCCTTTACAGCCAGGAGAAATGCTTCCTCCATAGTGGTTGTTTCTGAGCCATTTCCTTCTCCCCCATATCCGCCTAAAAATCTTACCAATTGCATTGGACTAGAGTTGATTAGAGGAAAAAGATGGAGTCATAGTAAGAAACAAATCAGGCAGAAATATAGGAAAAAGCAACGCCATTTGTGGACTAGTAAGCCAGAGATGTTTTCTCCAGGGCGGCGATGCTCCAGCAGCCGGAACTGTGTCAAGCAGCTGCTTTCACAAGCATGTCATACCTGACAAATAACCAATATTTTTTTTTACCATTTGCAAGAGTATCTGCTAAGCACAGGGCAGGGTGTATTTGTGAATAATACAGACACACTTCTGCAACCAATGATGCATAATGGATAAGCACTACCCAAACCTGAGTGTTCTAAAAGAAAGGCAGGATGTAAGATGTGCTGTCAGGGAAGACTGCCTGCAAAATGAAACATTCTATGTTTTTTTCCTGAGTGGACCAAGGTTGGCCTGCGCTAACAAATGTAGGTAAAGGTGTCAAAAGAAGATACTAACGTTCTCCCTTATCTGTTTGGTTTCGGTGAAATATATAAAAACCCACTTAGTGACTTTGTTGTTTTTGTTTTGTTTTTTTTTTTTTTTTTTTGCAACTGTTATTGCTTCTTACATTATTATAAAGTGAAGCATTTAAAAGGTAAAAAACTGAGGGATGGAAAGACGACTCAGCAGGGAAAAGGTTTTGTTGTCATGCATCATGAACCCACAGATTTCCAGGGAGAAACAAAGAAGCAACTCCACAAAATTGTCCTTAGACACCTGCTTGCCATGACCCACTGTGACCCACACACATCACAGCCACGATAACAATGATAGGTAGCATAAATAAAAGCAAAACAGAGTAGCAGGTTATCTGAGGAGAGGCAGGATCATAATAGATGAAGCTCTTTGATTTAAAACAAATATTGTTTGAAATTTCACCAGTTTGAGGTCATCATTTTCAAGATTCCAGGAAACTCTGAATGACTAATGCTTCCAGTTCCATTTTCCAGGCATGTATAAACATGATTTTTTTGATCATCATTTATTTTTCTCTTTGGAAACTATAAGGACATTAAAAAAAAAGACTTATGAAGAATGGAGCATTCTCCTGTTGCCCAGGTTGTTTTAGAATATTCCATGATGGCCTTTCTTTTCTGAGTCATTCATTTGCATTATTGTCGTTACCATCTTGTATTATCTTCCTTACTTTTCCTTTCTTCTGGATCTTTCTCTTGGAAACAACAGTTAGGGGAATTTCTAGCATAAGTCCTTTCCTCAGAGAAACGTGGAGAGTTGGTTTTCTTTAAGGAATCAGATGGTTTTTAAGAGTAGCACATGGTTCAATGCTATTTGTTTCTTTCTGTGATGTGGACCATACCAAGGGGAACAATACTTAATTCAGTGAAAAATTATAATTACTTATTGCGACTGAACATCTTGAAATTGAAATGATTTATTTTATACTCCTAAAAATTATTTCATTTTATTTTTTAGTCCCAAACATGGGAAGTGGCAGAGATGGAATTTGCAAAACTTGGGGACAGTATCACTTTGAAACATTCGATGGAATCTACTATTACTTCCCAGGAAGCTGCTCTTACATATTTGCAAAGGACTGTGGTAATTTGGAGCCTCAGTACACAGTATGGGTAGGTGGTACTTGAATTTAATCAATTAAAAATTGCTACTTGGAATAATGTATTTTAAAATATTGAACAAATGGTCAGAAATAGACAATAATTATAGAACACAGAAGGCTCTACTCTTAATGGAATGACCCAAATTTGTGGCCGCCTTGAGTGTAATTCTATTGTGATGATGACTGACCTGTTAGCAACAGGTTTTGAATATATTAGAGGACGTCTCACAGGCTGTGGAGAAATGCCAGGTGTTTATTGCAATAGCAACTCTCAACAACATCCTTGATATTTGGGCTTTATGTGATTATTTGATAATTAAATATAGCTTAATGGTAGAGAAAATATGTTAGCATGTACAAGACTGTGGTTTAGATTGTTGACTCCAAAAAAGAATAGATAAATATATACAAATATGAAATAAAACAAAAGTTCTAGGTATCTCCATGCCTGTTACTTGGTTGGAGTATGAGTCTCTGGGAAGACCCCTGTGTTCAAATTTTCTGGTTCTGTTGCTCTCCTTGTGGGGTTCCTGTCCTCTCCAGATCTTACTATTTCCCACTTCTTACATAAGATGTAGCCCATGGCAGTTTAGTGTCCAAGTGGGTTACATAGTAATGAAATGAGAGGGACTGCCTCTGACATAATCTGATTGGCCTGTTCTTTGATCACCTCCCCTTGAATAGGGAGCAGCCTTACCAGGCCACAGAAGATGACAATGCAACCACTCCTGATGTGATCTGATAGACTAAGATCAGAAGGAAGGAGAGGAGGACCTCCCTTATCAGTGGACTTGGGGAGGGGCATGCGTGAACAAAGGGGAGGGAGGGTGGGACCAGGAGAGGAGGAGGGAGGGGGTTATGGGGGGATACAAAGTGAATAAAGTGTAATTAATAAAGTAAAATTAAATTAAAAGAATAAAATTCAAAAAATTAACATTTAAAATATTTTAATACATCATATGTGTTAATATATAAACTCTTACAACGTTACAGCATGTGGAAGTATGGTGATTGTAAACAGATATCTATGGCTTTCTCTGTGTCTTACTGAGCTGTCTTATTATATCAACAGTAACAGTCATTTTTCTTTGTTATCAGAATAAATATGTGACAAACCTGAAAAAAAATAACCCTTGTTGTGTAGAAGAAGCTGATGTTTACGAAAGAGACTATATGGCTTATGTAATTGTTAGGTAGATTCATGCTACATGATTGAGCTCATCTTAGTTTCAGAATTCCCAATCTTAAGAATTCCAGGAAATATCTCAAAATTCAGCTACCAAAGGGTAATAGCTAAACCAAGGATTTAAGGTACATCCTTTCCAATCTAGCATCTCCAACCATAACCAGGGGAGTACTGTGAGGTCCCATTTAAAAGCTAACTTTTTATGGACTAAATGTTGAAATCTGGTATTTGTTTTACTGTTAAGTCCTGTTGTAGTTTCCTGAATTCCCTGCTGCAGGGTGATGCAAAACTTTGCATTTGCTCTATGGTTCTGGGATCCCCTAAGGCAGTGAGGAATAGTGAATGTTACATTTGGGGGCAGTAGGACAAACAGTATGTCTCCTTGGGAAGAAAAGAGTGCCCCAAGTTGAATGCTTCCATATTCTCCTTTTATTACTTACCATCCTGTCCCCACCCTTCCAGAATTCTGGCCTCTTGAGCTCCTTCAATCCTGTAATTGAAGTGCTGTCTTTCAGTGTTACACTCTTTTGGCAACAAGGTGCGAACTAGATTATCATGCCACACACTACAGTGCAGAAGGCCAAACCAGCTGCTGCAGCTCACAGATACTGGTTCTTCCGGGTCCAGTTTTCAATGTCGAGATTTTCTTTCCAGCCAAGAAATATGTTTATTTTAATGCAATCTTTCTTATGGGCTATAAAAGTAGTTCACTTCCCTTTTTGTTTGTCAGCCAATTCTTTTTTTTAAGCAGATTTTTATTTCTTTAAAAAAATTTTTTTATTAATTTCACTTTATTCACTTTGTATCCCCCCTGTGGTTCCCTCCCTCCTCCCTTCTCAATATCCCTCCCTTATTCCCCCTTCTGCACACATGCCCCTCCCCAAGTCCACTGATAGGAGAGGTCTTCTTTTCCTTCCTTCTGATCCTAGACTATTAGGCCTCATCAGGAGCCGCTGCGTTGTCTTCCTCTGTGGCCTGGTAAGCATTTTTGAATGTCTGAAAAACAATCGTGAGTCTAAAACTTACAAGAGGTGTCATTCAAGCGATGCCATTGTTAGCAGCATCATAGATTTGCCCCCAGGGTTGTTTTTTGTAGATTTCATGCAAATTCATAAATTGAAATGATTTTGTTTAATTTTATGTTCTATATTTTCAGTGAATGCTATATTAAGAACTTTCCTCCTTGCCATATATTTTTAAAAATACTAATTTTATTAGCTATGGAGTATTCAAATTTATGGAGGGTTCAAATGATTTAACAATATTCAGTTTGGAAATTTAGATTTTAAAAAAGTGAATACTTCAAAAAAGAATGCTAACATGCATTTTTCTTTTCATAACTCTGTTATTTTTATTTAAATTTGATTTTCTTTTTATGAAGGTAATATATGTTCATAGCTTAAAAGACTTTGTCCTTCACTCCCTACTGCAGCTGAAGTCTGACTCCCAAAAGCAACTGTTTCAACTTCTTGAGCTGTTTCTTCCAACTTTTGTCATACATCAAAATGTGATTATTTCAGCAATTTTCAACATTATAAATTATCTGTCCACTCCTTGCTGTAGCAAATAAGGAGTTATCTTTATTACACTCTGCCTTTTACTTAACTAAACATACCAACTCAAATGATAACACATGTTGGAGAGGTTGTGGAGAAAGGGGAGCCCTCCTCCATTGCTAACAGGGACATAAATACTACAACTGTGATGTTTACGATTTTTGTGTTCAGTGTGTACCATATAGCTTCAGAAAATTACCATCTCACATGCAGAGGTTAAGGTGAGCTTACAGATCTCACGAGATAATTTGCATTTTATAAAATTTATTAAATGGTTCATTTCCTGAGGTAAGTATTTCTTTCTTCTCAAGAACCCTAAGTGGAAGTGTAGTTCTCACTTTGGAGCATGTCCTGAGGCTAATGGTGTTGTGAGCAGTAAAGGTACACTGTGAGTTTAATCAACGTGTGCATCTGTGTAGTTATTTCCCCTGTTTTCATTCTTTCTTTTTCCATTTTTCTTCCAGGTCCATAACAGTCCAAAGTGCCTTGGTTCTGTGTACTCTTGTTATCGCTCAATCAGCTTATTCTTTTCAAACCAAGAGGAAATTAGAATTTATGGCCATGAAATAAAAAAGAATGGAATCAGGTAAGACGGGGGGAAAAAAAGGCCTATGAAAGTGAGGCCAGCGATGAACTGAAAATTTTAGATGTCTAAGACTGGAGGTGAATTACAGGGAGAGGGAGTATAGGGCTTGTTCGGCTGGCTTTTACAGTTGTGTCACAGAGACATCACGCCTTCGCTGTGCTGAAGCCCCACCAGGCAGCTAGGATTCTCGCTGTCCACATCCCAGTGCTGGTGAGGCAGGTGGGTTTGCAGAGGAGCAAGGAGGATCGCCACCTTCTCCTGCGGGCATCAAGAGCTGTCTTTATGTAGTTCAAGTCTGATGACTTTGGCTTCTTTAATATTTTGTCTTTTCCTTTTGTAGCACAGCTTACAAAGATTGACTTTCTTTTCTTTTGGAAGGGATTCTGGAAGTCCTTCCAAGTCTGTGAGAATGAGGCTTGGGTGTCACTTGAGAATTTCCACTGAAGCCCCAACAAAGACTCTGAACCAGTAAATAACTGTCCTTGTGGACAGACCAGTGCAGCCACTGTGGCTTCCTGCCTGCCAACAATACGAGAGTTTTGGGGAAGGGGATGTTTATGTTTGACAGGGATTTTGAACAGTTAAAACCAGGAATCGTGGGGAATAATTTCCCTTCCAATCCAAATAATTACAAAGACACCCAGTTTTAAACATTTCCTAGCTGACCTATGCCAGAGAAAGTAAATAGTGAGATGGAACAGTTTTATCCATCATTCAGAGCTCACTGTTGGGTGTGTGAGCCATGGGATTCCTTCCAGTGACATACACTAATGATGATGCTT
Organism: Psammomys obesus; assembly: GCF_907164565.1. NCBI lineage: Eukaryota > Metazoa > Chordata > Mammalia > Rodentia > Muridae > Psammomys > Psammomys obesus. The sequence continues at coordinate 1,945,470 of NW_026596073.1, read as the reverse complement.
TTCCTTCGTGTCAGCCAAGGGCAGGAGCACCGCTGTAAAGAGGCCTTTGAACAAAGCGTCAGAGAAGTATCATGCCACACCTGCAACCCAGAGCAGCCCTCACCCCCTTTGGGAATTATTTAATTTTTAATGCCCTTTGCTCTGGTATGAGGCCTTGTCATACATCTCTCTGACCTGGTACCTGCTGTGTAGACCATGCTGGCTGAGGACTCACAGGAGTTCTTTTGCCGAACCCCTCTGATTGTTGAGGAAACAAGCATGTACCAAAGGGCCCAGATTTCTGGGATTAGTGTTTGCTTATCATTTTCTGTTCGCTGCTTTAAACAAAGTTGGAGTTTGTTTGTTTTTAAAGTCTTAGGTTTTAGTACAGATTTAAGCAAGGATGTTAACAGAGAATGAGAGGACAACAGTACATGCCATAAATGACACACACACACACACACACACACACACACACAGAGTTACACAGAGAGAAACGGAGGAGAGATAAAGGGAGAGAGAGATGAAGACAGAGAAAGACACCAAGACAGAGAGGATATACTTGATCATTTTCATATAAAAGAAAGGTGAACATTTGGATGGAAATACAGTGTGGTTAAACTTGCATTTCTTAGAGCTGAATTTACATGTTTTTATGAATATTCATTTGGGCTTTTGGGTAGTGGGCACTTAAAATGATCATTTTTCATAAAATGGATTTACTTCAGAAAAAAATTTCAAGTATATTAACCATTTGTTAAATGGAAGCCAGAACTGATTTCCATAACATGAAAGATTTCTATGAGGAATTGTATAGTTCTATGACAGGAAAAGAGTGAATTTATTACTTGGTAATACTTCCTGCACTATGTTATTGCTATTGTTGTTGTTATTCTAGTGATGTTGAGACCAGTCCAAAAAGGTCAAATGTGTATAGCTTTTACCTATCTGAACTGTGATCTGAACTGTGAAGTAAGGGGTTTTGGTATAGATGAAGCCCTGGGTACTATCTTAGCACAAACATGAGTATTTCTGTCTGCTTACATTTTACTGTTTCCAGTTATAAACTAAAACAAAAACCCCTCACACATCTTACATAAAGTATGTCTTAGGAGGATTGGAATCTGTTCTTCTATCACTGTCATCTTCATTAGCACCCTTTCATGTCACGTACAGGCAATCACAGATTCCATTTTTTCTCTTAAAATATGTATTTAATTAAATTTACAGTGACAGAGAGCTGACAGATACAGATCACTGACAAAGAGCCAAAACAAAATTCCCATTCACAAGAGGTGCACCTCCCACAAAATGCACCTCATTAGTGTAAAATAGGTTTATAAAACATCATCCACTATTTTAAAAGAACAGATTCTCATCAACTTTTAAATTCTGTAGAATAATATTATCATTGTGATTTCATACTGACTTTTACTATGAGCATCTGCTATTAAGCTGTTAATCATAACATTTTTGTTAACTAGTCTTTTATTTTCTAATTACAATTGGTAGCTACTTCTCTTTGCTTATAACTATTTTCTATAAATATTTACATATAAAAAAACCCCTTTGTGCAGGTGGTTACAGACATTTTATAGTCTTTCTTTGGGCATTATCACTTCATTTGCTTACTTTTGATGTTTATTTTTTGGACAGAACCATTTGTAATTCCTAGAACAGAAATTACTAATTTGAATTTTTGAGAGAAAGGTATAACTATATCTATTTACCACCTATCTTAACCATGCTCTATAACTTTATTTTTATATGACTACCTTAATAATAAAAGTGAGTTTCTCAAATTTATTTCATGATGAGGACCTGTTCCTTACTGCACCATTTATAAACAGAAGGAGGACAGTGTTCTTTATTTTCTAAGTGACTTGTGCTTTTGCAATGTTCATTTGATTAGTTTTTTTTTTTTTTTTTGTTGTTGTTGTTTTTTTTTTGGTTGAAAATAAATTAAATAAAACCAGAACTCAAGGACATTACATATATTGGCTATTGCTTGCCTGTACTTTAGGACTATTAAGCAGAAGTTTTAGATTATCTTTAACTCTTTGGATTAAAAAGTATTCTTCAACTCTCATTCTTCCAAATAGATAGAGCTGGTTTCCACACTGAAAAGACCACGGATAAATTTCAGCTGTATATTTCTGGTTTTGAAACAACTACTAAGTTGTAAGTTTTAACTCTATGTCAGTGGTGCTTTCCTTGACTTTTCATTTAAATATTAAGCTTGTCAAGAATTTTGACATTTTCTATAGGATGAAAACTTTGGGGATTCCCCAGCATAGCTCATTCAGGAACTCTGTGGAACACGGCATGTGAATGGTCCAGGCTCTCTTGTCAAATTGTTTCCTTTTCCAGTTTGTCTCTGCCTCAGACAATTGGGCAAGTGTATATAGAGAAGCTAGCTGACTACATTCTGGTCAAAACGACCTTTGGATTTTCGTTGGCTTGGGATGGAATGACGGGAATTTACCTCAAACTGTCTGAGGAGCACAGAGGAAAATCCTGCGGCTTGTGTGCAAACTACAATGGCATTCAGTCAGATGACTTTGTGATTGAGCAAGGTAAGGAGCTAGAGCACAAGAGAGGGTGGGCCCTTTAGAGTCTTCCTTCTTTGGCCAATAGCAGCTAGTAGCCAGAAGACTTGACCAAATGGTGGAAAATCCCTGCCTACCACTTGTCTACTCTGGTGATTTCAAGTACAGTTCAAGACGGAAAAGATTTTCTGGTTACTTGACAACATTTACTAAGATGCAGTGCTTGCTCACATAGCAAATGTTGATTGAGCATTTAGTTTGTAACAGGAGTCTCACGGATACTGTATACACTACTCTGGGGATTGGGAGCAGCAGTGATCAAAATGCACACCTCCCCATTTCTGGACTTCACACTTGAGTGATTTAAACCATTTGGCCTGACTGTGTTTACTATAGGAGAAAAGGTATTTTGTATCCAATCTTGACAATAAAACGACTGCCAAATAATAGTTTTGTAAAGATGATGAAATGAAATCAGGATTACCCACTTGACGTAGCAACTGGGAAAGGTTTTATATGCTCTCCTGGTTACCTATTGACTCTAAGTCTTGAAACTTGACTAGTGAGTCACTAATAACAAGTCCAGTTCTGCTTGGAGACTACTGAGGAGTGAGTAAGAGAACCACATGACTCAGGTTCACATAAAGAAGTTATATATATATTTATATATATATTTTATGTATTTATATATTAAATATATTTAATATACACATATATGTATAATATATTATATTGACATAATATTGTATATAATTATATATGATATATACATATATAATATATTACCTATAAAAATATAATATATTACATATATATATACATACATACTTGTGTGTATTTGTGCGTGAGTGTGTTTGTGTTTAACCCATTATACTTAGTAGCAGTATACTGGTCTGGAACAATACTTCTTACATATTTCTGAAGTTGGGCCATTGAATCTTTCTGTTGTTGTGAAAGAGGAGCATAGTAATTCTGGACTTACAGAGTAATCAGTGACAGTAAAAATATACTTTACTGTGTTTCATATGTTAATATGAGCACACAGCAGCATTATTACTAACACTCATGTCATCTGGTGAGATGTTTAATGTTTTGTTCATGTCACAACAAAACCACAGCCTCCAATATAGTGCAGCTGTCAATTGATTCTACTAGAGTTGGGTTGGATGTTATTATACTTAAGCACAATCAGACACAATTGCTAACTGCCTTTAAACTACAGCTTGCTACAGAATATCGTTTTGTATTACAAACTTAATGATAGTTGTCTTTATGTTGTACTTTAATGGATGTTAGAAGAACATTCTAGAGTGTAAATTTTTCTTTTTAAAATTCATTTATTTTATTTTTTCTAATTTAATTTTATTTTTTTCTTATCAGTTACATTTTATTAACTCTGTATCCCAGCTGTGTCCCTCTCCCTCATTCCCTCCCAATCCCACCCCATTTATTTTTTTTTAATTTATTACAATTTATTCACTTTGTATCTCAGCTGTAGGCCCCTCCTTTGTCCCTCCCAATCCCACCCTTCCTTCCTCATATCCTCCCATGCTCCTCTCACAGTCTAGTCCACCAATAGGGGAGGTCCTCCTCTCCTTCTCTCTGACCTTAGCCTATCAGGTCTCATCAGGACTGGCTGCATTGTTTTTCTCTGTGGCCTAGTAAGGCTGCTCCCTCACTCAGGGGGAGGTGATCAAAGACCCAGCCACTGAGCTCATGTCAGAGACAGAGTCCCTGTTCCCCTTACTAGGGAACCCACTTGGACACTGAGCTGCCATGGGCTATATCTGGGCAGGGGTTCTAGGTTATTTCCATGCATAGTCCTTGGTTGGAATATTAGTCTCAGAAAAGACCCCTGGGCCCATATTTCTTGGTTCTGTTGCTCTCTTTGTGGAGATCCTGTCCCCTCCAGGTCTTTCTCTCTCCCCCTTCTTTCATAAGATTCCCTGCACTCTGCCCAAAGTTTGGCTGTGAGTCTCAGCATCAACATCTGCTTTAATACCCTGCTGGGTAGAGTCTTTCAGAGGTTCTCTGTGTAGGCTCTTGTCCTGTTCCCTTGTTTTCTCCTTCTTCCGATGTCTATACCATTTACCTTTCTGAATGAAGATTGATCATCTTACCCAGGGTTCTCCTTCTTGTTTAGCTTCTTTAGGTGTACAGATTTTAGTGTGTTTATCATATATTATATGTCTAATATCCACTTATAAGTGAGTATATACCATGTGTGTCTTTCTGTTTCTGGGTTACTTCACTCAGGGTACAGAGCTAAACAGAGTGTACATTTTTGAAAGTCAGAATGTGAAATAAAAATTCTGTTCTGCTATTTATTACATTAAAAAATTTAATGATGTGACAGTGTATGCTTTCATAGAGTGAAAAGGAATAAGTAAGACAATTCCTGTAAACATGTAGCTTGCCCATCACATAGATAATACTCAATCCATTTTAATTACTTTATAATTGTCTCCAGGTATCCCACAGGAGTGAAAATATGTCTTTGTATATTTTTAAGAAGCCCTCAGTTAAATGCAAATGTTTTATTCATGCTACATGGATAATTTATCATCAGAACCAGTTTAACAAGAGCTAGACTACAGAGCCTGGCTCCAAAGAGTCAATTTCTTCATATGTAGAGTGGAAATAATGAAAACAGCCCTCAGTGCCTCTCAGTGTATGAACATCTAATGAGAAAATGTAAAATGTAAAACATGCTCAGAAGTTCGTGAGCATGATATAAAAGTACAGAATCAGGAACATCACGAAATGATACTTGTATCCATTAGATATTGGGAATGAGAAGGCTTACAAACCTGGAGTCCTGTGACTATGTCGATAGGAGTATTTGGAACTAATGCAGAATCAATCAAATGGTAATTGTTGATTAATTTTTACCTCTGCATCAAAGTTTCATGAAAAACACAATACTCAGTCCAGTTCTTAGTGTGGGAGTTGGACAAGATTGCTTTGAATGACTTCCTCCTGCACATGTAGGGAACCTGGTGTGGAGGTGAGAATGGGAAACAGGATCTGCCCTTGTTAGGGTCAGGAAGATGGACCAAGCCTCTTTGTGCAGAGGCAGACTATGCGAGAATGATTTTTGGCAGTGAAGTGTGAAGGCAAGAAGCAAAGGCCTTGTAGGTGAGGAACAGTTGGGAAGAGCAACAAAGTTGAACTAGTTGAACTGAATTAGGGAGTAGCTACCGGGAGAGAAGAGGGCAGACCCTTGGAAGTCTGTGGTAGAAGCCCAAAGAAAGGCAACAGGCTTCTTCAAAATCCGGTACACAGCACAAGGCAGAATTATTTTTAAGATTTCATTTAAAATAAGTTGTAGGAGCATGAAAAGAGTCTGATCTTCTGTTTCTTCCCATATTGTAAAAAGGCAGGACAATTTCCAGAAGTGAGTGTGTCACCTTTGTCTCTAAGGTGTGTGGTGTTTGCTTGAAGCTCAGCATGTGCCTTGTTGTTGGGCTCAAGAGTTGGGTAGTCTGACAAAATACTACTGAATGTGCAGCTTCCCAAGAGTAATTAAAACTGTACTTCTCCTTGCATTCCTACTTATCCTTCACAAATAACTTCACAAAGAGACCAGACTACTCGGAATTTAATTTGTTGTCTAGCTGAAGAGTTCATGTTCGTAGTGTATGTCTTTGTATGGCTTCACACCAACACAAAGGCTCTGCTTTACTGTCATTTTTCCCAACTTGATAATTAATAGCCCTTCTTCACTCTTGTGTCCCAATATGCTCAGTGAATTATTCTACCTACAGCACCTCCCATTGGAAGCATTTTCTAATAGATAAAAATTTAAAGTCTCAAAATAAACAACTTTTTCGGCTCTGTTACTAATACAATATAGTAGCACTTGATAAATGTTTGAATCTAAAACTAGGAATAAAGTGAACTCTAAGCCAGTGGTTCTCAACCTTATTCTTGCTGCTTTCTTTTAATATAGTTCATGCTGTGGTGACCCCAACCATAAAGTTATTTCATTGCTACTTCATAACTGTATTTTGCTCCTGTCATGAATTGTAATGCAAACATCTGATATTCAGGATGTCTGATATACAACCCCAAGGGTTGTATGAGTCACAGGTTGAGAACCCCTGCTCTAAGGCATTGCCCAGGCTGCTTTGTAATATAAAATCCTGACATATGTGGGACTTATGAAAATATTTTGTTCTTCAGACTTTTAAAAAATTGGCATTTTGAACTGAAATATGGCAGTAGCTTTACTTAAGGAGAACACCCATTGTTAGTATTTTAGAGTAGGTTTTGTTCACTGTATGACATTTCCAACAATTCTGGAGATTATAAGGGAGGCCAGATACTTTTGTGAGATCAAGAATGTAATTTAATAAATATTGAAAACTCATCTACATTTTAATTAATTTATTTGGTAAATATATTTTGAGCATGTGCTATATATTTGACGTTAGAGTAGGGATACAGGAATAAAACATGGAAGCCAGTCTCTCATTTATTGTAATAGAAGGCAAAATAAATAAGGAGACAAGTCAAGATATAATTTTTGTGAGAAATAACAACCCTGACAGTCAGTGGGAAATGAGATGAGAACAATAGAACAAGTGTTAGCAATGACCTAGAAATTGTTTTCAGAAAGTCACTTAAAAGAGTCCTATGTGAAGAGAGGAAAATGATGGATGAGTGGCTTTTAAACACTGTTTATTTTTACAATACTGGGAATTGAACCTACGGCCTTGTACATACCAGGTAAGGACTCTATCAAGAGGTTACATCCCCAGCCTTCTTTTTCTCTTCTTTCTCTTTTAAGATTGAATCTCACTAAATTACACAGATTGACCTTGAACTCACTTGTAGCCAGGGAAAGCTGTGGGCTTGAGATCTTCCTGCTTACCATCTGAGAAGAGTGGTTTTGAAGGAGGAGGAGGAGGCCCTTGAAGACAAGGACTGTGAGCTGTTAAGGAGCAACTCCCAAAGCTAGGTAGCTGGAGACCGTTGTACAAGAAGTGGAGCAGGAGAATAAACAAGAGTGTGTGGGGAAGGAATGGCAGGTGCCCTCCCTGGCCACTCTTCCATGCAATAGGGAAGTTGGGAATGTCACACAAGGAGCAAAGCATTCCTGTGAACAGTGAATTTAACCAGTGTTTTCTAGTAGCCCACACATATTACTTCCCCTCTTTTAACTGTGTTCAAGGAGATGGAAAAACACTTGAGATTCAGAGTAATCAGACCACCAAGTCTGGGTGGCAGAAAATCTGAAGCCCCCAACCTGAAATCCTCCTGTTTTACGTGTCTCTGCCTAGCCTATGAAACTTGAGATTCAGCCTTGTCTGAATAAGGGGCAGGATTAATTTCCATATCTGCCTTGAACATATTCAAAGGCTTAGTGGTGAACCTATACTTGATCTGTTGCAAGCCGTTCACTGCTGTCTGTTGAATCCTATATGAACCCCTAAATAATTACCCCTTAATTATTCTGGGATCACTTAGGCTTCTTAACACTGGGACCCCGTTAAAGCGTGCGTCAGCCCACTCCTCATATTTAGGTGAAATAGATGCACTTCTTAGCATCATTCTCTTTGGTTTATTTGCTAGCCTCACCTTGCCTCTATGCATGTTTTATAAAATGCCTGTGTAGATACATATGTGTGCATTTACATGTGGAAGTCGGGACAACCTCAGATTTTGTTCTCAGGAACACCACCTACCTCCCTTGAAGCAGGGTCTCTCATGGTCCAGAAACTCATCAAGCATGCTAAATTCTCTGGCCAGTATGCCCCAGGGATTTGTTTTTTTTTTCGGTCTCCTCAGCATTAGAGTTACAAGTTTTGGTCATCAAACTTAAGTTCCCATGCTTGTGCGGAAAACACTGACTGAGACATCTTAGCCAGCTGGAAGAAGAACTTCAGTAGGGTTTGTGGAAATGACTCTGATACAGTTCTGTTCATGTCTGAATGCAATAGCGGACTACACAGAAGACATTGCTATGTTTGCAAACAGCTGGCTGCTGCAAACTCCAGATGATCCTAAATGTGTACCCACTCCCTCAGACTTTCCAAATCCATGTTCCAGTGGAATGCCAGCATTTGAGGTAAGTTTGCTATGAAAAAAAAAAAACTTCGGCATATTGGATTTAATACAAATCTATTTTTTGCCTGCTTAGCATTAAGCATTTTAGTGCAAATTCACTATAATTAAATTATTGGATTCAGATTATGTAATAGCAATATGGAATGATTTCACATTAACTTCAGCAATAAGGGATTTAATGGGATTCACCAATGTGGTGATTCATCAATAAAATAGGTAGCTTGAAAATTTTTCATCACATTTTTCTAAGTATAAATTATCTGCTCTTTCCAGTGAGAACACAGAGTTCTTCAGGTAGGTAAGTAATGAGCACACTTGTGTACCAGTGAACTTTCTGATGATTGCTGTCTGTCTTTTGCACAGGCAATCTTTTTCAAATGCCAGATATTGCTGCAGTTTCCTTTTCTGAGCTGCCATGAATACATCGATCCATACCTATATATCGCCAGCTGTGTTAATGACCTGTGCAAGTAAGTGAAATAATTAGTATTTGCAGTAAATTTTCTTATGCAAAACAAACAAACAAAACAAGAGCAGATGTACTTCTGTAACACAGCCATTTCAATGACTTACCACAGAGTGCTAAGTATAAGGACCACACTGGACTTACAGCTAGTTATTAGAAGGTGGCTGTCAAACAGGTAGTCAAATGTTTTACACAGAAGAAACGGAATCTGATGGCTTTTAAACCCTTTGTGCCACTGGCCCTGTTTTAGATTCTAGAGATGTCTACTGAACCTTCTGTGCAATGATCCACAAAATAAAACAATGTTATAAAGGAGACTAATGAAACAGTCATCAAAAGAAATAAAGAAATCAGCTTCTAATATACTGCATAGGTGCTTTAAATGTATTTCATATTTAATGACTGCTGAAATTTAGCATTGTGAGGGTGCAAACAATATAATATGTAATTTCTCCAATTATAATGAGAAATGAGAACAAATGAAAAATAAGTGAGATATGTTTCTGACAAAAAATTAGGAACAAAATCTTCCTAATAACATTGTGATTTGATGCCTTTATGCACAACTGAAGGAAATGCTCAATTTCAATTGGAGATGGCTAGAAATAAACATTTATAATGTTTTCTCTCCATGGTCACAGATTTCTTTATGCTTTTCCAGTTCAGCAACAATCAGAATAGAAAGTTATCTGGGCAAGAAATCGATCACACCGTGTTCATCATAGAAATTAAGACAAATTACCCATTGTCGAACTATTTCTAAATTTTGTTTATTTTTGGTTATCAAGTATATGTGATTAGTCATCTTGAAGATTCAGGAGTACTTTAGGAATTCTTGTATATCTTAACATAATTGAGTCTTAAGAAATAAAAATAGTATGCTTGACCATTTTTGTAGAACAGCCAACTAATTTTTGGTGAAGTGAGGCCATTTGAATTTTTGGTAGCTTGCTAAGATCTTAACTTTTATCAAAGGTAATACCAAAAAAGTGGAAATAGTGCTAAAATTATGTTACCTGTAAATATTCTTTTTTTTTAAAGATAAATTGCTTACTATAGAAGTGTACTTAATGTATTGATGTTTTCCAAATATTACAACAAACTGGTTGACTTTATGGCATGGCTTTGAGTTGAGTGCAGTCATGCCTTGACTTGTGGTACACAGTTTCTAGGTCCAGGGGTTCCTAGGTGAGCACAAAACCCTCAAATAGCTTCTCTACTCCAATGATGGTCAGTGACCTTACTATGCAATGTTTTGCTTTTATTAAAATTATTCATGATGTTCTGACAGCCATATGGGCTATTTTCTCCTGTTGTAGAGTAAGCCCATATCTTTTTCTGATGATTTTTTTTCTACAGTATATAAATGCCTTTGTAAACCAAATGGAGAATATTTTTAAATTTCTTTCTTTGTTATTAATTATTATTATTTATTACAGTTTATTCACTTTGTATCCAGGCTGCAGCCCCCTATCTCATCTCTTCCTGGTCCCACTCTCTCTCTTCCCCCTTATGTCCCTCCCATAGTACAGTGATAGGGGAGGTTCTCCTTTCCTACTATCTGACCCTACCCTATCAGGTCTCATTCTGAGTGAGGAAACAGAAGCAGAAAGACACATATGTCATCTCTTCACTTATAAGTGATATTAAACATATAATATAGGATAAACAGCTTAAAGAAGCTCAACAACAAGGAGGACCCCAGGGAAGAGGCTTAATCCTCATTCAGAAGAGCAAACAGGATAGACATCAGAAGACAGGGAGCAGGGCCGAAACCTTCCACAGGGCCCTCTGAAAGACCTACCCTGCAGTGTATCAAAACAGATGCTGAGACTCATAGCCCAACCTTGGGCAGAGGGTAGGGAATCTTATGGAAGAAGGAGGAGATAGAAAGACCTGGAGGGGAGAGGAGCTCTACAAGGAGACCAACAAGGCCAAAAAATTTGGGCTCAGGGGGTTCTACAGAGGCTGACGAATCAACCAAAGACCATGCATAGAGTGGACCTAGACCCTCTGCTCAGATGTAGTACACAGGCAGCTCAGTCTCCATGTGGGCGCCCTAGTAAGGGGAGTAGAGGCTGTCTCTGACATGGACTCAGTGGCCGGCTCTTTGATCACCTCCTCCTGGTGAGGTGGCCTAACTAGACTACAGAATCAGATCATATAAATCTTTTGCCTTTTAGTATGAATTTTTGAAAATTTTTTCTTTCTCTGTAAAAAGTAAAGACTAATTGTTCTGTATTTGCTCTTTTATTCAAACTGGCTTTTTCCTTTTCAGGATCCACAGAGGTAGACACGTTCCTTATTTCCCCATTTATATAGAATCAAAAAAAAAAAAGATTCTTTCCTCAAAATGGCTTGTGCCCATGGTTTGGGGCTTTCCTAAATTCACATTCATCTTTAGCACATATTTCTTTTTGTAGGCTGAGATAAAGTATCTTTTGGTAGATTCAGGAAAGTCATTCTCTATTTATTCATTTGGCCACTCCAATAGCCGAGGTAACTGCGGATAAACTTAAATGGAATGTTTATACTTCTCTCATTTAAAAGTTCAAGCCAGTAATTGCTCTTGGATCAACATCATGGCTCTTGTCCATAAGCTTCACAGTGACTTTGCAGTCTTGCTGACACACAATGTCCCTGTATCATTCTCAGTTTCAAGGTCCAACCTGGCTCTTTATTATTATGTCTCCATGCTAGCTGTGAAGAAGGGAGAGATGAAATGGAGCACTAGTTTTTTTTGACCTGGAGGACTCATATGCAACCCACAATCTAAGTATCTTGGACCAGAAGGTAGAAACGTAGTTATACCTAGCTGCACAGGAGGCTAGTAAAGTCTTCTGCTGAGCATCGATACATCCAGGAAATACAAGGAAAAGCAAGGGAAGCTAGAGATAAAAACAGTTCTCCCTTATATCTACATAAACTTTCAATGAAAAATTAACCTTTTTTTTTTTTTTTTGTAACTCTGACTTGTCCTTTCTTCAGGACAAATGGAACAGAACAGTGAGGTAGAGAATTACCTCATTGTTGAGTACATTGGCTGACTGTTAAGACACATGTTTGAGGTGGAAAGTCGGGGTTAGGAGGCCGGATAGGCAGGTCCTATGAGAAGAGTGGTATTGTGTTTGAGTTTAGTGGACATTGCCAAGATGAAAGTGGGAAACTCCCAGAATACGTTTCCACTTCTGGCATTTCCTCCAGGGCACACCTTCTTACTGTCCTTCTGTCTTTCTTTCCTTAAGTAGGAAATGAGTGGTTCTTTACTTTTCCTGTATTATGGGACTGATTCAGAGGGATTCTGTTCAATGAAAAGACAAACTTACTAAACACACATGTATTTCTTGCTTATATCATGACACATTGAAATTGTCTTGGTAGCCATCTTTTATGCTTATTAGTTAAGCAAAGTGACACACCATGGAAAGAGAAATCATGTCCACATGGTCTTTACACGGAAAAGCTAAATTCTAGTGGGGTAGAGAAGCAGGTTCCCAGTAATGGTACATTCGTTTGCCTGCACCTGGTGATTGACACACAGAGATCAAGGACTGAGTGAGGCTCCCCGCAAGAGTGATATTTGGATGGGAAGAGTACAATCCTTGAATTTATGCCTTCCTGGTTTTGCTTGTAAAAACTTGGCAGCAAAGAAATGATTTTAATTTTTGGCATGTCAAAGTCAATTGAATTAGAAACAACAATTATTTAATGCATGTTTTTCTCATTAGATTTAACTTCCAAATGGAAAATAAGCCCATTTTCTTTCAGCAAATAAAGATAGCAATTTCCTTCTTGCCTGATTGCAATGTTTTTGAACAGGTGCGATAAGACTATGCGATAGCGTGGTTCCTGGGGTAACATAGACACTCAGCAAATGACAGATAATTTAACATTTGTTGCACTGTTTGGCAAGCCCCAAACCACTTTCTGTTTTAACTATCAAAATCACTATTAATTGTAGAAAACACACATAGTTAAGGTAAATCATGCATGGTACTTTAAGGTAAATCTCTCCCAGAAACCCAATAATTTTTAACATATGCTTCTTTTCAGAAAGAGTTTTTTGTCTGCACTTTTAGAATTTTCTGAGCTTCTGAAGTTTATATGGACAAGTTTCTCTATTGCCTTCTAAAGCTCCATTAATTGGACTAGATAAGCTACTTGGTTCCAATTACAGTAGCACAGACTAAGGGCAATTTGAGAAGGTGGCTTTTATAACAAAGACCAGAAATGTTAAGAGTCACAGAATGGAACATTCTTAAGGTCATTATCTCTTAAGATGCTTAACTATCCAATTTTGAGTAAGGATTGGGTTGAAAACCAAGCTTGCTACCTTGTTATAAACCTGTTTATTTTGAAAGCTCCTTGTTAATCTGCTTTGGGAACTGGCAGATCCCATAAGAAATTATTGTTTAGAGAGCTTCTAAAGTGATTACAAGAAAAATAATTAGAGATAATTTACTTGTGGCAGTGTTGTAAAAATGTCCAGCTTCAGTGAAAGAGCTGAAAAAAACTTTCCTTTTAAATCTTAAGTTAAATGTTATTTATTAAGTCTTTCAAAAATATTTTGTACTGTTATGGCAAGGATCACTAAGAACTAGTATAATCCTTAGGAAGGCCACAGACTATTGGGCAATTCAGAATGAGGTGTTCGGAAAAAAATGTTCATGTTTGATATTCTTTGTAGAAATATAAATTTATGTTTTAATTTCATATAAAAGTTTATCTGCATTTATTGACTGCATTTAATTTATTTATTAAATTCGAAAAAGTCTAGGATATGTTGTATAGAAGTACAAATGCATACAAAAATTTTAAAATTTAAATATAAGTATTTTTCATTATAGTTTCTACTTGACCCGTAGGGAAAGTGTTCAGACAATTGAAAGGCTACGGTAAGGTGTTGACACACACTGTGGTAAATTTAGGTGGGTATATTCATCTACTATCTCCTGTGTATGTGTTCTCAGCATGCTTATCTCCTAGGGACTATGTCATGGAAGACAGGCATTCTGATGTCAACTGGTATCAGTGTATTCACCAGACTTCCATTGCTTTTAAGGCTCAGTGGTTCCAAGGCAGAGTTCTGTGTAGTTCCCATTTTTAGAGTTTTTTGTTTTTCTTTCTAGAACTGATGATGATGAAACCTACTGTCGAGCAGCCACTGAGTATGCTAGAGCCTGTTCCCATGCTGGCTTCCCCATTCAAGACTGGAGGGATGACTTTCCAGCGTGCAGTATGTTTGTATTTTTCAAAATACAAAAAAAGCCATGTATTTTACAATAAAAAAATCAGTCTTGTTCAAGAATTCAGTTTACCCGACTGTCAAAACTAACACATTGCAAGATTTTTTTTTAATTGCTGACATATTTGTAAGCTTCCATGTTTCCTAAACACTGTTTTTTTTGAGAGAGGATAAAACTGACTCACAGCCCACTGTCTGCCCATTGCAGCTGACAAGTGTGATGACAGCTTTGTCCACCGGGACTGCATCAGCTGTTGTCCACCGAGCTGCACGTTTGATAAGCAGTGTCTCGGGAGCAACCTTCACTGCCTTGACGGATGCTATTGTGCAGACGGTAAGCACCTCACGACAAAACCATGCCTGTACTCTAAAGCTGTACTTGGTTATGTGAAGACTATGTCTTGGACCTGATGTCCTTTCCCTGGACATCAGAGATATTGCTCCATACCCTTGCAGCATTCAGTCCTTGAAGTGACTGAGAGTAATGTTTGCTTTTCTTTAACAATAAAAGGGGATTTTTTTTTGGGGGGGGAGTAAATATTTCAGGAAAGTTGGAATCTAATATTTTTAATTGCCAAGGTGATGAATTTATTCTTTCAGTATTTAGTAATCATCAATTCTTTATCCACTTTCATTTTCTGGACTGTAAAAGTGAGTTTAGAAAAGACCTTCATATTTTTCCATTATAAGATTTTAGTCCTGGTTTATTTTTAATATTTGAATAAAAATAGCGAATGATAGAAGTGAGGGTTAAAGTTATTGCATGGATAGACATTTATAAGGGAGCCTGAAGATTTGTTTCGGAACTTTCTCCCTTGCACTATTTCTCTGCCTCTGATTTTTTGAGCATACACATACGTGATATACTGCGTATGTATGCATCTGCATGTGTAGGCAGAGACTTATGTGCACTTGTCTATTAATGTCTACCTGATAGTTTGAAATAGGGCCTTTCTCTGAACCATGGAACTTGCCATTTTGTCTATACTGACTGACTACCAAGTTCTGGGATCCAAGTTCTTTCAATAACCTAGTACTGGAAATGTATGAGCTAGGCCTGGCATTTAGGCATTCCAGAGATCCAAACTCAAACCCTCACGTACACACAACAAGCACTTTGCCCACCGACAAATATCCTCAGTCTAACTGGTTCCCCATCCTTAAAAAATACAAAATAGGAAAAGGAGACCATGCATGCAGCTCAGTGGTAAAGTACTTCTGTGTTATGCAAAAGATCTAGTTCAATCTCTGGGACCTCAAAAGACAAAAGTGATCTTCCCAAAGTCTTTCTGACTTCCCACTACATTGAACAAGTGGCAGTCTTGAGGTGTTTGCTTACAGTCAAACACTCAAAAAGGATCTGGCGTGAGTGCATTAATCCATGTAATTCAGTATGCCAATACTTTTTCCTGAGGAAACTTGTTGTTAAAAAAGGCCTGTGGAAGGAAGAGCTGACTTAAATTCTGCTCTATCCTCACTCACTTTCACAAAGATTTAACAAATGCACTGCAATGGACCACTGTATAGCACTGCATAGTTCTTCAGTATCTGTGTGTCAATAGTGTAAATCTCTTTCTATCTTGGATTTTAAACAGAACATAAACCAAGGATATACCTTCTCCCATTTTTCTTTCTCTTCTTTCCTTAAATTCAAGAAAGTAGTTTTCAGTTGCCTTTCTTCTCTTTGGCAGACTTTGAGACTTTGATGGCAAGTTACAGGAAATAAATGTTGAAAATCATTGAAAAAATTCTTCATAAGATTGATACCCAACTGAGAGCCAGGTTACTAGAATACTCCTTGACAGACAAGGAAGCTTTGTTTCTAGCCTCTACTATAAGCAAGGTCTTAACAGCACTTGATTAAACTGTTACGTAGTCAAAGAATATAACCCTTACTGTTGTCTTTGAGATTGTGACACACATTTTTCTTATGCAGGCCTCATAATGGACAATGGGACTTGCATCTCTTTGGAAAGTTGCCCATGTAGTTTTCATGGATTAGCTTATTCAGTTGGTTCAAAAATTGAACAAGAGTGCACTGAATGGTAAGTGGTCAATGGCTACACAATGATCTCTGAATGTCAATCTATTTAACAACTTGGTCACGATAATATCTTGCAGAGTCTACTCATTGCTCGTTTTCATCTGCAAATTCTGAGGTGCAGTTTGTATTTATTTTGGACTGCACAAGTTGGTTATGTTGATGTGTTTGTATTCTTATTACTTCCTTTGGTAATTTCATAAAGTCCTATGCTCATACACTGCCCATCACTTTTTGTTCTTTATAATCATTAATTAACACATACTTTTCTTCTTACAACTTGATGGCATTCTAATGTTTCTGTACTGAATACTTTATAAAGTGATTGTCTATTGCCAATTTTGGTTCATGAACAGAAAGATTTACAATTCCTTATTAAACTAGCTCAGATTCTTGTAAAGCATGAATTCCTCCATGAGCATGGCTCTTATTTCTTTGCTGTCAGCATACACACACACACACACACACACACAAAACCATGCAATTTTATAACTAACCATGTTCTTAGATGCTGATGTCATCAGAGACTCTTTCTTTCCTCAGAAAATCTTCTGTTTGTGAAGGAGGAAAGAAGCCTTTATCTTACACAAGAAGAGGACTCTTTCCTCTTGTCAATGTCTGATGACATTAAACAGATACATAATGGATGTTCATTTGTGATCCAACCAGTCCATAACTATTAGTCCAACATTTTTATAGAGGGTTTTCTAGTCAGATAATCAAGAACCTATTAACTCGATATATTTTTATATTAATCAATATATTGAGGCAAATGTTAGCATACTTACTATGTCAGGCTAATATCTTTATAATTTTGTTTAGTGTATGTGTTGGTGGAGTTTGGAACTGCACTGAGCATGACTGTCCAGGTAATCCTTTAAAATGTTAAGAAACAAATTTTAATAACTTAAAATTTTTTTTTAATTTGGAAGGAAAAATAACATTGGGCTTTATGAATGTATCTCATATATATAAAAGAATATAATTAACATAATTTACATATAGAGGATTGAATACCTAGTACCATTGAGCAGGCAACTTTGGTAAAATTTTGTTAAAATGGGTAAATATAAAGTCTAAAACTGTATAGAGAAGCTATCGTTTAATAATTTTTAATAAAACTTAATAACCTAATTTATCAGACCAGTAAATCTAAATTAACACTTAACCTTTTCTTTTGAGGTACTCTTATTATCTTAAGTTGTTCTGTTGATTTTTTTTAGGGATAAACACACCTTTTCCCGCTTCCTTTATCTGTTTTCTTCTCCTTCTTTATTTTTGATAGTTCAGTGTTCTGTTGTGGGTGATTCTCATTTTACCACGTTTGATGGGCGCCATTACTCTTTCATTGGCATGTGCCAGTACATCCTTGTAAAAGGGACTGGAAAAGATAAATTCACAATTACTTTACAGAAAGCTCACTGTGAGCAGGTAAGTACAGCCCTGGCAGTAAGCAGAGGAATTATCATATTTCAAAGTCCAACATTGATTAATAAAATAAATCACTATTTCTAATGTATTGATTAGTAAGATGTCACTATTCTTAATATATCACAAAAGAATGAATAGTGCTCACCATTAGTCATGACATATATTGATGACATGATGAACCTTGACTTTAGATATATTTACATGTGAAAAAAAGTTTTACCTGAATTTTTAGGTTATTTGCATATTTTCCTCTTTGAAAATGTAATGCATGATTTCACAATAGGACTAACCCTTGATTTACTCCCAAGCAACAGTTATTATTTTTAGATAAGATCCAGCAGGTTATATATTATTCTAAAAGGATATATAATACAAAATTATATAATATATAATTCTTGACATATTATAGTATCAATGTTAGATCTTTTCTTTAAATAAACACATCAACAATTTATTTAAAAAGAAAAAAATTTAAAAAATTCCAAAATCTTTAACAATCAAATTTAATTCCAATAAAAGGTCCTTTTTAACAAACATTATAAACTAGTTCTTTGCTTTTTCCCCAGAGCGTTTGTTTTTGAGACAGGTCCTTGCTGTGTAGCATAGGGTAACCTTAATCTTGTAGCATTGTTTCTCCTTCAGCAGCCTGAGTACTGGGGCAATAACTGTGACCTGTCACCCCCGGGCTCAGCTTGACTCTTTTATTGAAATTTATTAATGTTTGAATTACGTTTATGATTAGTCCTAAATTTCTTGGCTGTAGTCTTTATTGACAACTTTGTCAATTGTACTAACTAAGTGAAAAAATATGTGTTATGGAAACCTATTACTGGTATTTCACTGAAAATGTAATTAAACATTTTATGTAATATATATATGTATATATAGTATATTCGATATGTCATATCAAACCATACATTGCTACGGGTGGGGTTACATGAAATGTATTATGTAACAGTCCCTTCATCATATCCAGGCCTTTTTATATACCAGAAATTCTTATTTATACATACTTATTCTCCATTTCCTCCTTTCTATTTTTCTTTTCCCCACCTTTCTTGCCTCCATCTCTTTCTCTCTCTCACCAATACTCTGACTTTTATGCAGAACCTGGGTTTGGTCTGCCTTCAGTCTATCACTCTAATTCTGGAGGATGATTTTAACAAACAAGTGACACTCACTAGGGGAGGCCAAATCATCACCAGTCCTAACCAAGGCTTCACTCTGAATGGTAAGAAGCAGTGACGTAAGTACAATAACATCAAAGCAAACACACCCTAAAGGGCCCATTTTTGTCTTGGTTGATGACATAGCATTTGCTGAGTGCTCATGTCACTCCACCAAAAAATACCAGGGGCTACCATATTTATTGCTTTTCTTTTCAAGTGGCCTAGAATTTGCAAAAGCAAGTACATTCTCACAATAAAATGAGATAAACTCAGTGACTGAATAGGTCCCTGTTGGTGAAAGGTGTCGCCTTGGAGGTGTAACATCCCCTATTGGGAACAGGACTTGCAAGTAAGGAGAATTTTCTGAAGGAGATGCTGTGTCACTGAGCATTTGAAGTGGAGTAATTCTTAGGGTATAGAAGGTAAGGAAGTGCTTCAAGGAGAGAAGTGAGGGCTAGGTCTGCGTGAAGCTTGTTGAGGGGATAATATAACTGTATTGACATTGCTACTTCCTGGACAGCATTAAGAAAGACTATTCAGAGCTAATATTAGGAAAACAGTGTGCAAAGGGCTTCATCTATGGTAGTTTCCTGGAATGGACTTTGTTTATGTCTGTATTGCAACGTAAATATTAAGAATATTCTTTTGAATACCTGATAAAACAGAGTCAGATAAAAGGGGAGGAGGTCCTCCCCAACAGTGGACTTGGAAAAGGGCAGGGAGAAGATGAGGGAGGGAGGGTAGGATTGGGAGAGAATGAAGGAGCAGGATACAGCTGTGATACAGAGTTAACAAAATGTAACTAATATTAAAAAGAAAAAAGAATATTCTTTTGTTGCACAGTGAAAACTCTCTCAGAAATTCTCCAGCTTATGTCACATACATCACATATTAGTGTTACATAGGTATCATGCTAAGAAAATTCATGTAGACATGAACATACAATTGTTATCATTTGATCATTTCATGAAATGGTAATCTCACACACAGTAGTCAAACAGTGAATATTAAGGAATTGTAGATCGTTTCTTTTTTTTGTCTTTGTAGACTTTAAGCACAGCAGTGTGGAAATGATTTTGAGATGACAGATATCAGACATACAGCATGCAGTATGCGAGGCATGGCAAAACATGACATGGGAGCAAGGAAGAACTTTTTGAGTTTGTCTCTAAATGTGTCATGAAATAGTGATCATCAAAAGCTATGCTTCCCACTTCTGCTGGCATCCACAAAAATATGGAAAAATTTGAGAAAATTGATACTTCCTAATGGATCATGGCCACTTTAGAATAACATTCCGCACTACAGCACATCATTCATACACTACATACACACATATCCACCATAAAACATACACAACACACATACACATAGATACACAAATGTCCATGTACACACACCACACACCACTATGCTCCACATCTCTATACCATATACCCCACCACATATAGACACACATACCACCCATATCAGACCACAACCTCCATACCACACCCCCCATGAAACTATACACCACTCCTGTGCAACACCATTCACCGGCTTCACACATACCCATACACATGTACGCCACACACACAAACACACACTCTATGTAAAAGATGATTAGAATTCAAATATCTGAGAACTATCCACTCCTCAAGATGTTTGTCAGTAGAAATTACACGTTGACAACAGTCTAAAAAATACTTGCTGAAGACTGGGACAGTGAGGTAGAAGCAAGGAGGCAGGAGAAAATCAATCAGCCATAGGGATAGATTTAGCCCTGGAGCACAAACAAGACCTGCCAGCTAGCGAACCGATTCCGGGTATCATAGAGGAAGAGGCCTAATGTTGCCTGTCATCTCAGAACACTGCCTGTCTGTGACAAAACTCGTCTACTATGTTCTTTTCCCACAGGCGTCGTTGAAATTCAGACTCTGTCGTCCTTATTCATGCTCCTAAGAACCACATTTGGCTTGAAGATCTTATTTGCCATTGACGGAGAGAGGATTTACATTCAGCTCTCCAGTGCGTGGAAAAGGAGGACATTGGGTCTGTGTGGCACCTTTAATGGCAACATCAGGGATGACTTTCTGTAAGTAAGGTTCATGTACAGCTTGTTGAGCTTCATAGCTTGTCGGTTTAGAGGAGAGTGATTCATCAAAAGTGTTTACATCGCTGACAGGAGGTCAGCAATTACTGGCTGAGTGCCTCACACATATCATCATAGTTAACTTGTACAGCTATTCTCGTTACGTTAATTAGAGAAGAAACTAAGACCCCACGGGAACCAACAAATCATTCAAAGTCACTTAGGGCTTCTTAAAGTTTTTCCACTCTACCCTTTTATCCATGAAATTTTATGCAGTCCTGAGTATAGAAATATATTAAAGAAAGGTATATTTCAAATGGGTAGTGGTAATAAGGTGTAAAGAAAATTATTTCAAACAGTTCTTTGCTACAAATATAATTTTTACCACTTACTAAAGATGAGGGAGCTATTCTGATTTAATAATCATCAATGCTGAGAATGCTCTTTCACACAAACATGTAGTATAAAATGGCAGATAGTTCCGAAAAATTTGTCTTCATCTCAAGCCAAAATTTAATGACTTTTAAAATAAAACTCAATGAGCAAAATGGTAATCCCCCAAAAGCCAACATTCCAACACCATACAGTCCAAAGTTATATTAATTTGATATTTATGGGGATAATGGTTGTAGGAGAATACTCAAAAATACATTCTCTAAAATCAAGCTGTATGTTTGTGTAAGAGCAAAAAAAGTTTGTACGGTATAAGCACTGTAATTCATAACCTACAATAGTCTCAGGTCTGAGCTGAGGTGTTCCGGGAGGCGTTGGCTGATATTGTGTGGCATGACAGCATGTGAAATGCAAAGGGTTTGTGGTGTGTTTAGAGCCAAAGCTGTAGTGGAGTCATGCAGTGCTACATAGGTGATTGTTGAGAGAAACACCTTGGATTCACAACATATTTGATGTGATGTGGTGTGTGTGTGTGTGTGTGTGTGTGTGTATGCAGACCAGAAGTCAACCTTGCATGTTGCTCCTCAGATGCCACTTGTTTTCTGAGTCAGGATCTCTATTGGCCTGGAGCTCACTGATTAGGGTAGTTTGGGTGGCTTTCAAGCCTCAGGAATCCAGCTCGTCCTACCTTCCAGTCCTGGGATTATAAGTATATACCACCATTTTGTACGTAAGTTTTAGGGGTAAGAAAATGTCTCATGGATTGGGGGCAGAGCCAAGATGGCGACTAGCACACACAGTTTCTGAGCTGTGGAAGAGCTAAATGTCTGAGTTGGTGAGTGGAAGGACCTCTAACCCAGGAAAACGATGGAGAGGCTTTCTAAACAACAGGGAACATCGCAGAAGGTGAAAACTTTGGTGAAAATCCGGGGACTTGTTTGGGGAAGGTGAGAAACGATCCTTTGATCTCCCGGCACTCCCCTCCCCCAGACCTCCCTCCTCCTCAGCACAGTGGACTCATTTTTCTCAGCACAGACCTAACTGCCTGGGGTCTGCAGCCGCTGAGGCGGAGCTCCAAGCCCTTTAGCGGAAAATGCCATCAGCACCCGTCTCGGAGTCCCAGATTCGCGCGGCGGCTGCACCATCCTCCCAGGGCCCGAGTCTGATAGACACCATACTGGTTCCACAGGATCGCAATCACTGACGGTACGGCCCGCCCAATCCCACAGTGACAGAGAATACGCTATATACTCACCAAAACCAGTCAGAAACGCCATACAAGCTAGGCACACCAGGCGCTGGGCCGTCCAAGCCTGGAGAGCACAGTGAAGAGACCCCAGGACTTTCCAGAAAGCATCTGGACTAGCAACCCAGTCTCCAGTTACAGTGAAACTTCCTAACCTGGCGGCGGAGCAGCACTGAGCTGGCGGGGCACATCAGCCCTCCAGTTTAAGACTAACCAGGGCCAAACCAGAGAACAGAAAGCCTAGTTACCCCGAACCCTACTGATGTGACCACCTTGAAATCTCCAGCTGCAGCAAGACCTCATAACCTGGCAGTGACAGCAGCATGGAGCTGGCGGAGCACATCAAAGAAGCAGGGCCAAACCAGAGAGCAGAGAGCCCGGATACCCCTATCTCTGCCAAGTGACCTGCCTGTAAGTGAGTGCACCCTTGAGAATCTGCAGATCTCCAGATTCTGGGTCCTTCTAAAACAGAAGCCAGGTATTGAACCCCTCCCACCCACATACCCACTTTGGGAAACAGAGGGGCACTTGGGACATTGAAGTTCCTGCTCTGTGGGTCTAATTGAGGAGTTAAGGCAGTTAATTCCAGAAATTGAGCTGCGATCATCACTAGTGCCTGCGACATATACAGTGCAGAGCCTGTCCCACACACTCAAGGGTTCAACATTAGCCATCACTCTGTCCCTCAAGACACATGTCCATGCACACTTCCATACACACACACACACACACACACACACACACACACACACACGCCTGCATTTGCCCTGTTTGCGCCTGTGTACTTTTCTCCCACAGGTACAGCTAGTCCTCAGCATACGCTGAGGACACAGGACCTCTCTCAGCTTCCTGAAGAACTCTCCAGACACCAAAGAGAGACAGTACCAGTCTGATCTGCAGAATCCAAAAACAAATAGGGAAGGTTTCAGATAAGCCAATGGCCAGGGGTAGGCGAAAGAACACTTCCAACATAAATCAGGACATCATGACTTCACCAGCAAACCCCAAAATTGATGGACACTCCAATTCATCAGACGCACAGGAAAATTACTTTAAAGCCATGCCTACCCAATTATTTGAGGCTCATAAGGAGGAAATGAACAAATCTTTCAAAGAGTTGGCCAGTCAATTGGAGGTAAAGGAAGAAGAAATAGACAAAATCCTTAAAGAAACACAGGCAAACATAGCCAAACAAATAGAGGCACAAGTAGAAATAAAATTAGTGGCATATAAAAAGGAAATGAACAAAGAAATAGAGACCATCGTAGAGAGACAGGAATCCAAATTCAAACACATGAAAGAAATGGTGCAAGGCATAAAAACAGAATTAGAATCAATAAAGAAAACACAAACTGAGAAAACCCTTGAGCTGGAGAACTTGGAGAAAAGATCAGGAACCACAAAAGTAAGCATCACCAACAGAATACAAGAGATGGAAGAGAGAATCTCTGGAGCTGAAGACACACTTGCAGAAATTGATACTTCTCTCAAAGAAAAAGTAAAATCAGAAAAGTTCCAATCACAAAATATCCAAGAAATCAAGGACGCTAGGAAAAGAAAAAATCTAAGAATAATAGGAATTGATGAAAAAGAAGACTCCAGGCTCCAAGGTCCAGAAAATATTTTCAAGAAAATCATAGAAGAAAAATTTCCCCACTTAGAGAAAGAGATGTCCATAAATTTACAAGAGGCCTACAGACACCAAATAGACTAGACCAGAAAAGAAACACATCACGTCACATCATAGTCAAAACACTAAATCTACAGAACAAAGAAAAGATATTAAAGCAGCAAGGGAAAAAGGCCAAGTAACATATGAAGGTAGACCTATCAGAATCACACCGGACTTCTGATCAGAAACTATGAAAGCCAGAAGGGCCTGGGCAAGTATCATGGGACTCTAAGAGATCACAAATGTCAACCCAGACTACTATACCCTGCAAAGCTTTCAATCATCATAGATGGAGAAAACAAAATATTCCATGACAAAACTAAATTTATGTAATATCTACACAGCAAACCAACGCTACAGAAGATACTAGAAGATACAGAAGAAAACTCCAAACCAACAAAAACAACTTCACCCCAAAAAAACAGGGCATACAGATAATTCCCAACAAAAATGAAAAGAAAACAAGCAATGAAACAGGGTAAGATCACCGACCCCATTACAAAAGGAACTAACATGCATTGGTCACTATTATCTATCAATATCAATGGACTCAACTCGCCAATAAAAAGACACAGGCTAACAGAATGGTTGCGGAAACAGGATCCAACATTTTGTTGCATCCAAGAAACACACCTATGCAACAAAGATAAAAACTACCTCAGAGCAAAGGGCTGGAAAAATGTTTTTCAAGCAAATGGTTCCAGAAAACAAGCTGGAGTAGCCATCTCAATATCTAATAAAATAGACTTTTATCCAAAGTTAATAAAAAAGATAAGGAAGGCCACTATATTCTCATCAAAGGAAAAATCCACCAAGAGGACATCACAATCTTGAATATCTATGCCCCAAATACAAGAGGACCTACATTGGTAAATGAAACATTATTAAAGATTAAATCATACATTGATCCTAATACCTTAATGGTGGGAGACTTCAACACCCCACTCTCATCAAGGGACAGATCAACTAGACAGACACCAAATAGGGAAATAAAAGCACTCACAGAATCCCTAAATCAAATGGACCTAATAGATGTCTACAGAGCTTTTCACCCAAACTCAAAAGAGTACACCTTCTTTTCAGCACCGCATAGAACCTTCTCCAAAATAGACCATATAGTGGGTCACAAAGCAAGCCTCAACAGATAAAAAAGAATTGAAATAATCCCTTGTATACTATCTGACCACCATGTACTAAAGCTGGACATCAACAACAACAGAAACAACAAAAAGCTGACACACACATGGAAACTGAACAACTTACTACTCAATGACAGCTGGGTTAAGGAAGAAATAAAGAAAGAAATTAAAGACTTTCTAGAATTCAATGAAAATGAAGGCACAACATACCCAAATTTATGGGACACACTGAAAGCAGTGCTCAGAGGAAAATTTATAGCACTAAGTGCCTGTAAGAAGAAATTTGTAACATCACATACAAACAACTTAATGGCCCAACTGAAAACCCTAGAAAAAAAAAGAAGCAGATACACCCAAGAGGAGTAGACGGCTGGAAATAATCAAACTGGTTCTTTGAGAAAATCAACAAGATAGACAAACCCTTAGCCAAACTAACTAAAAAGCAGAGCGAAACTATCCAAATCAGCAAAATCAGAAATGAAATTGGGGACATAAGTACAGACACTGAGGAAATCCAAACAATTATTAGGTCATACTACAAAAGCCTATATATGCCACAAAATTTGAAAATTTAAATGAAATGGATAATTTTCTTGATAGATTCCATCTACCAAAATTAAGTCAAGATCAGGTAGAAAGACTGAATAGCCCTATATCTCCCAAGGAAATTGAATCAGTCATTAACAGTCTCCCCTCCAAAAAAAGCCCTGGACCAGATGGCTTCAGCGCAGAATTCTACAAGACCTTCAAAGAAGTGTTAACACCAATTCTCCTCAAACTATTTCACAAAATAGAAACAGAAGGAACACTACCAAACTCATTCTATGAAGCCACAGTCACCTTGATACCTAAACCACACAAAGATCCAACAAAAAAAGAGAACTTCAGATCTATCTCTCTTATGAACATTGATGCAAAAAAACTCAATAAAATACTTGCAAACTGAATCCAAGAACACATCAAAGTTATCATCCACCATGACCAAGTAGGCTTCATCCCAGGAATGCAAGGGTGGTTCAACATACGGAAATCCATCAATGTAATCCACCACATAAACAAACTGAAGGAGAAAAACCACATGATCATTTCCTTAGATGCCGAAAAAGCATTTGACAAAGTCCAACACCCATTCATGTTTAAAGTCTTGGAGAGATCAGGGATACAAGGCACATACCTAAAAATAGTAAAGGCAATATACAGCAAGCCTATAGCCAACATCAAACTCAATGGAGAGAAACTTAAATCAATCCCACTGAAATCAGGGACAAGACAAGGCTGTCCATTGTCTCCATATCTCTTCAACATAGTATTTGAAGTCCTAGCCAGATCAATAAGACAACTAAAGGAGATCAAGGGGATACAAATTGGAAAGGAAGAGGTCAAAGTGTCATATCATATTCGCAGATGATATGATAGTATACATGAGCAACCCCAAAAATTCAACCAGAGAACTCCTTCAGCTGATAAACACCTTCAGCAAAGTGGCAGGATACAAAATCAACTCAAAAAAAATCAGAAGTCCTCCTGTATACCAAAGACAAAAAGGCTGAGAAAGAAATTAGGGAAACAACACCCTTCACAATAGCCACTAACCACATAAAGTACCTTGGTGTGACTCTAACCAAGCAAGTGAAAAACCTGTTTGAGAAAAACTTCAAGTCTCTGAAGAAAGAAATCAAAGAAGATCTCAGAAGATGGAAAGATCTCCTGTGCTCATGGATTGGTAGGATTAACATTGTGAAAATGGCCATCCTGCCAAAAGCAATCTACTGATTCAATGCAATTCCCATCAAAATACCAACTCAATTCTTTACAGATCTTGAAAAAAAAGATTCTCAGCTTCATATGGAGAAACAAAAAATCCAGAATCTCCAAAACGATCCTGTACAACAACAGATCATCTGGAGGTATCTCCATTCCCAATCTCAAACTGTACTACAGAGCGACAGTAATAAAAACTGCATGGTATTGGCATAGAAACAGAAAGGAGGATCAACGCAACTGCATAGAAGACCCAGAAATAAACCCACACACCTATGAATACTCGATATTTGACAAAGAGCCAAATCCATTCAATGGAAAAAAGACAGCATCTTCAACAACTGGTGCTGGTCCAACTGGATGTCTACATGCAAAAAAATAAAAATAGATCCATATTTATCACCCTGCACAAAACTAAAGTCCAAGTGGATCAAAGACCTCAACATAAAACCAGATACTCTAAATCAGTTGGAAAAAAAAAAGTGGTGAACAGCCTAGAACTCATTGGCACAGGAGACAACTTCCTGAACAGAACACCAACAGCACAGGCTCTAAGAGCAACAATCAATAAATGGGACCTCATGAAACTGAAAAGCTTCTGTAAAGTAAAAGACATCGTCATCAAAACAAAACGACTGCCTACAGATTGGGAAAGAATCTTCACCAACCCTTTATCTGAAAGAGGGCTAATATCAAGTATATATAAAGAACTAAAGAAGCACAATAGCAACAAACCAAGTAATCCAATTAAAAAATGGGGAACGGAGCTAAACAGAGAATTCTCGATAGACATCGAATGGCAGAGAAACATTAAAGAAATGCTCAACCTCATTAGCCATTAGGGAAATGCAAATCAAAACGACCCTGAGATTTCACCTTACACCCATCAGAATGGCCAAGATCAAAAACTCAAGTGACAACACATGCTGGAGAGGTTGTGGTGAAAGGGGAACCCTTCTCCATTGCTGGTGGGAATGTAAACTGGTACAACCACTCTGGAAGTCTATCTGGTGCTTTCTCAGACAATTAGGAGTAGTGCTACCTCAAGACCCAGCTATACCACTCCTAGGTATATACCCAAAATTTGCTCAAGTACACAACAAGGACATTTGTTCAACCATGTTTGTAGCAGCTTTATTTGTAATAGCCAGAACTTGGAAACAACCCAGATGTCCATCAAAGGAGGAATGGATACAGAAATTGTGGTATTTTTACACAATGGAATACTACTCAGCAATCAAAAAGGAGGAAATCATGAAATTTGCAGGCAAATGGTGGGATCTAGAAAAGATCATTGTGAGTGAAGTATCCCAGAAGGAGAAAGACAAACATGGTATATACTCGCTTATATAGACCTACAAGATATGATAAACATAATGAAATCTACACACCTAAAGAAGATAATCAAGAAAGCAGACATAGGCAAAGATGATCAATCCTCATTTAGAAAGACAAATGGGATGTGCATTGAAAGTATGACAGGAGTCTACCGCAAAAGGCATCTGAAAGACTCTACCTAGCAGTGTTTCAAAGCAGACACTAAGACTCATAACCAAACCCTCGGCAGAGTACAGGGAATCATATGAAAGAAGGGAAGTTAGTATGATATGGAAAGGATAGGAGCTCTACAAGGACCAAATATAACCGGGCACAGGGTCTTTTCTGAGACTGACACTCAACCAAGGACCATCTGTGGATATAACCTAGAACTTCTGCTCGGATGTGGCCCGTGGTAGCTCAGTAACCAAGTAGTTTTCCAAAGTAAGGGGAACAAGGACTATTTCTAACAGGATCTCAAGGGCAGGCTCTTTGACTTCCCCACCCCTCCAGGGGAGTTGCAGTCCTGTTAGGCCACAGAGTAGGACTTTGCAGCCAGCCCTGAAGATACCTGATAAAACAGGGTCAAATGAAAGGGGAGGAGGTCCTCCCCTATCAGTAGACTTGGAAGGGGGCAGGGAAGAGACCAGGGAGGAAGTGTGGGGTTGGGGAGGGAATGAGGGAGCGGGATACAGCTGGGACACAGAGTTAACAAAATGTAACTAATAAGAAAAATAAAATTAAAAAGAATGTGTCATGTAGCCTAGGTTGGATTCAAAGCTGCAGTTTAGACAAAGGTGGCCTTGAACTCCTGATCTTCTTGCTTCTGCCTCTCAACTGCTTGTATTATAGGAATGTGCTCCACACATGACCTTGTTTGACTTGAAAATTAGTTTGGGTCATTGCCCATTTAGAGACATTTGACTCTTGCCAAACTTTTCATGACCCTTTTTTCATTTTACGTGATTCCATATGTGTCATGACAACAGTTTAAGACACTATGGCTTAGCTCACATTCTAGAGTGAGGAGGCTTGTGTTTATGTAGTGTTTCAAGATGTGGGCTAACTGCTGCCTTCTGTGCTCTGATTTGAGAAACTTGCAGCCCTTTAGGAAATCTTAATGTCATTTTTATTAACAACAGTAAGTTATACTGTAGAGTCTTATTTGGTACTACCAAGGCAAACCTTGGTGACCACGTTCATTGAATTTCATGAAATTGGTGTTACACTGGCAGAAAAGCAATAAAGTATGCCTGTCTCCTTTGATATGAAAATGCTTTTCAGTGCCCACGAGAATCAGCAGGTCGTGGTTCAAGATCATGTTATGAGTACTAGTCATTTGGCCTGAGGCTCACTGGGAACCAGTTAAGTGAGATTGCTGCTCATCCTCCGGAAACTGGAGTTGTGTTACAAGGAAGTGATTTTAACCATTAAGAAACATGGAATTAAAAAAAAAATAGCTCTGATGGCTGTCAGGAGTGGTAATGAGCTGGGCTCAGGGTAGGGTTAATGGAAGGGAGTTGTTGATCAATAGATGAATAGAGATCTATCATTGAGCACAATACCAAGAGTCAATAAATATAGATACTTGAAAATTGCTAAGCGGCTAACTAACAAATTTCCTCATGCAATAATGATGAGAATATGAGGTGGCATATATGTTCATTAGCTTGCCTTAACCCTTGCACAGCGGATACATTTAGCTTTAAAAAATTATCATGGACGTTCTAAATACAGACAAACTTAAGCTGGCCCCATAATCTCTGTGTAAAGGATTCTAATTCAGAAATATTTAGTGCTATGAGAGGCAGCAATCAATAATGCACCTAATATACTGAGATGATTTCAAAATAATAAATGTTGCCCTTTGTGGTCATAGCCAGAAACACAGTGTAAGTTTAGAGGTCACCATGGCCTGAGCATCTAGGGAACAAGTCATGGAAGAGAGGTTCTCTAAATAGAATGAGAGTTTTTGAAAACCTTCACTCATAATCTTTCCCTCTGTGGTTCTTTCCTTTCTAATCATGATCATGAAGTCTGATTGTATGGTCAAACCAACTCAGGCATTATTTGATTTTAAAAATTAGTTTATATCTAGCCAAAGTTAAACGTAGATTAGTTGTGAAAAAAATTATCATTTATCATCTACTTTTACACCAAACTGCCAGGGTTATGAGAATGAGGACCCTATCCTTGGTCGTTTATAGTCACAGGATTCTTGTCTACCCTGGGTGAACTGAGCAGAACTTTTAGTAGGGTACCAAGACGTTTACTGAATGGGCAATGAGAACTGACATTTTAATTAAAAGTTTAAAAGCAAAATTTATTTTACATTATCTCTCATGTAGTTTGTTTGCTTTTGTTTTATTTACGTGAGCTTAGAATAACAATGGCTCTGTCACATTTTCAAAACAGAAACCATGCTAGGAGTCTTAGAAGTCCAGAAAAGACATCCAAGCCGTCTTTCTTGGCCTTGTTTGTCAGAGTGGGTTCTGTCGGCATTTAACAGAGGGCAGGTCTGTCTGCCAGTCTCCAGGCCCCAGTCTCCTCTGTGCGTAAACATTGGTGCGATAAGAATGTAGGATAATATTTCAGTCGGAGATAACTCTCCAACATTGTTTAGCTTTTCCACTAAAGTAGTTAAAATTCTTTATTTGACAAAGGTTAACGTGAATCTACAAACATAGTTTAATGGAAAAATATTAATTGAGAATTTATTTTACATGCCCTGTTAGAGTTGGTCAAGTATGGCAAACCGAAAGGCCATTTTATAAAGTGAAATACAATAAATAAACAGGCGTACATTCTGGTTCCTATCTTTAACAAATTTATTGTTTTAAGTCAACTAAATGAAATAAGAGAGCAGGACTCTGAGTAGCTCCTCCTGGGACCGGAGATATTTTTGCTTTCCCTGGGAGGAGGCTGGGAGAAGGAAGGCTGGGGATGTGGGGTAGGGGGAGGAAGGGGAGGAAGTTGGTAGAAGTCAGGCAGTTTTTTGAGTGTCTTCATCTGAACAAAATCTTTAGTGTTCTGGGGGCTTGTTGAGAAATAGGAAAAGGAAGGAGGGAGATGAGTAAACTTAATGCAGAGCTGTGAACAACTCCTCTTTCTCACCTTCCTTGGCCCCTGAAGAAGTGGTCTCGACTAGGTGGTAATTAAAGTACTCATCTTCAAAGGCACTGTGAGAATGGAGGTCAAGCCCACCCTTCCTTTCCAACCATTGTAGGCCTCAGGGACTGGCCGATATAGTCCTCCAGGACACTGGGCCTGCCTTCATCTGTATAGTCTCCACAGGGTCTCACACAGCGCTGGAGAGTGAAATCACTTAGTAAATGTTGCCTGTTGAATTAGCGGCTTTTGAAGGCCACTGAAGATGCAATTTCATATATGGCCCCTCCATGTTGTTGTCTCACGTTTAAAAGGTGGTTTGGCTGTTCTCTTCTATTATGATCTGCTGAGGAAACCGAAGAACTGTGTATATGTGATGACTTTATATCAGTTTTCACCCCGATTTTAATCTAGTGTGTTTGCTCAGTATTTCAGTACTTACAATGTAAATTGATATATGAGCCAAGAGTATGGACTATTATGCTCTATACTATTTGTCATTAGCTTGAATAGACCATGTGAACCATGCACTCCTATGTTTCTGCATTCACCTTAAACCACACTCAGACTGAATTTTGGGTTGTGTGAGAGATGCTTGGTTATCTGAGTGGGAGCCAAATCTGATCCTGTGCTTCCTTGGACACCAGCTTGAGGAAATGGATGAACATTACTGTGAGCTTCTGTTTTGCTTTCTTTTATAAAATGGGCACAATTTTATTATTGAAGAAGGGTGCTTTCTTCACAAGACAGAAATGAAGGTTTAATAACATAATTCAGCGCCTTGAAACAAAAATCTCAAGAGTAGGAAGGTGATACATCTTAAAAACTACCAGGAAACTTGAATTTTAAGACTAATTTGAACATTGAGAAAAAAGAATGCTTGCTTGTTTGAGTAGTTGAGTGAGATGTGCTAGTGAAAAGAATGAGAGGCTATGACGGACATTTTCTTGTCTTTCCAGTTCCCCATCAGGCATGATAGAAGGCACCCCACAGCTTCATGCGCATGCATGGAGAGTGTCCTCCACCTGTTTCGCACCTGTCCATGTCCCGATCGTGGACCCCTGCAACATCAACCAGCAGAACAGTAAGTCTCCCTTTCTGCACAGAGACTGAGGGGAGATGTCCAATATGTTACTCTAATTTTGTAATATTGTGCTATGATTTTAAATTATGATTTATTCATTATAAAAGCACTGCTGTTCCTTACGTGTTTAGGTTCAATCGTGTACCCACATCCACACCTTTTAAGTGCAGTTGAGGCTGTTTAAAAGACCAGAGAACAACCTACCACTTTCCATTTAAAGATCTACATATCGTGGGTGTTTACGATTGCCTTCTTCTCAAACACAGGCTGCATCTTGGTGTTTTCAGCTCTAAGGCTGCTGTTACAGTGGCAGGGTGCTCAGCTTCAGTTTCATAGTGCGATAAATCAAGATCACCTCCTCTTTATGTCCACTCACAGCCTCTGTTATAGCTGTCTAAGCAAGGAGCCCATAACCCAAAGATTGGTTTGTGCTGTTAAGTGGGCAACAGTTTGAGATAGTCATGCTCCAGGTTTGCAATTTGTAGGAACAATGCAACTCACATGCCTACAATTTTGGGACACACACACACACACACACACACACACACACACACACACACACGGAGAACCCTGTTTTTACATGTCCCAGAATATTAAACTAAAGCCTCAATAAACCATGTTAAAGGCTAGTTTGTTTCTCAGTAAAAGGAGTCTTTTGGGACAAAATCTAATGTGCATGCTTTGGCATTTCGTAATTTTAATTTCTTTCCCTATTTTGCCTAGTTTTCCACTTTCATAGAGTTAATTTTTATCTGTTACTATCCCTAACTGAGAATCCATTTACAATTTTCACATTTTGTATTGGTTGTGTGTGAGGGCTATGCTGACTGTTTAGTGGCTTTTATTATTAGCTTGGTTCATATATGCTGGGAAGAACAGGTAATATTGCACCCAACACTTAAAAAAAAAAAAAGAGGAGAGCCCAGTGAGGATTGTTAATTTCTCACTCTTTCTTTCCAATCTCAAGAGTAGACTAGTGTCTTGACCTGTATGATTTACTACTTTTTTTTTTTTTTAGTTTTTTTCTTTTTTAATTTTTTTCTTCACAATTTACTCATTATATATCCCAATTGAAGTCCCCTTCCTCAACTTCCCCAGGTCCACCTTCACTTCCTCTTCCCCTCATCCCCTCCCCTTAGTCCACAGAAAGGGGGGTTCTCCACCATTGGCATCTGCCCATAGCTTGTTAAGTCTCATCAGGACTGCCAGGATCCTTTTCCTCTGTGGCCTGGCAAGGCTGCATCATCAGGGGCGAGTGATCAGAGAGCAGTCAACTGAGTTCATGATAGAGGCTGCCCCTGCTCTCCTCACTCCGAGATCCACATGGAGACTGAGCTGCCAATCGGCCACAGCTGCGCAGGGGGTCTAGGTCCTCCCCATGCACGGTCCTCCCTTGGTGCATCACTCTCCGCAGGACCCCCTGGGCTCACATCTTTAGCTTTGTTGTTCTCCTTGTGGAGCTCCTGTCCCCTCTATGTCCCTCTATTCCCACCTCTCTCTTTCCTCTATAAGGAAAGCATTAAATTTGTAAGCAAATGGATGGAACTAGATGATTTACTTTTAAATCCCATTTCCATTTCCCTCCATTCCATCCCGATATTTTAAAAACAAATTCACTTTTTCAGCTAATCTTAGTTGGTTTCTAATATTGTATTTGTTTCTAACATTGATGATTTCCTCCTTGCTGTTTCAGTGATATTATTACTTATTAAATTACCATGTAAAGGTTTCTATGGACTTGATAAGCTGTCCCTTCTGGCTGTGTTTTTATTAGCCTTCACTCTGTACCATTTTATCACATTAACCACTACTTTCCTAAAACACTCAATGTCTTCTGTGGAATATGCTTTAGAGATTTTCTTTTTAACTTTTGGTATGAACTATTATTTCT
This sequence comes from Psammomys obesus, assembly GCF_907164565.1. Lineage (NCBI taxonomy): Eukaryota > Metazoa > Chordata > Mammalia > Rodentia > Muridae > Psammomys > Psammomys obesus. Next base: position 1,910,836 of record NW_026596073.1, on the reverse strand, counting down.
AAAAATCCCTAACAGGTAGATTTAGAAAGACCCCCCCCAAAAAAGGAAATAAACAAAAGCCAATAACTCTGAACAGGACTCTGAATATTTCCTCACAAGAATCATCTTGGCTTACCCTTTATATAAAGACAGTGGAAATACATTTTGACTTACAAATTCCTAAAGCATAAAAAATGGCCTTACCAGGGCATTAATTCGCTCTTTTAGAATTCATGGCATTAGGAATATGCCCACCAACAGTGTATAGTCATTTGTTTTGCTTGTGCATGCACATTTAATGCGAAAATAGTGCTTCTGTAACCACGAGGGTTTTTTAATTTTTTTTTGTTATTAAATATGTCTTGGATCTGGAGGAGTGTGAAGGTGAGGATGATCAAAATACACTGTATAATATTCTTGAAGAATTAGTGACAATGCTTTATTACAAATTAATATGCTTGCCGTCCTCAACAAAATAATTTCAGTGTTCCTTGAAAGTGAAAAGTATCTGATGTCCGTCTGTCTCCCAAGGACAACGACAGTACAAAGACTGACCCACTTTTATCTTTGAGGGAACCAATTCAAGTAAGGTCCACTTACATGGAGCAACCACATTCCTCACCTTTTCTTCTTTTTTCTGAATGACAGTATCTCCCTGATCTTGTCACACTTGTTTTGCCAGTCCTGTGCAGGACTGAATTTGCTCAGCAATTGATTTGAAGGTGAGATTCTAGGAACCTGCTTTAAATAATATAGTGATAGCTATGTCTCATAGACGTCAAAATATATTCCAATCTCTAATTTCTATTCATTATTCATCCAGCTTTTCATACAGAGATTTATTAATCAGACAAAAGTGAGCTCTTCACATTTGTTCGGTATATACACTGCGTCCTGTTGAATGGCTCTGTGGCGTCTGCCCTGAGCCATTGTGTTGTCTTTTGACCCTGAGACCTCATTGGAATGCAATCATTGCCAGTTCTGGGAAAATTGTGTTTTCTACAAACTTGTCACTACACCAGTTATCTGGAACCAGTTTTGTTAGGCTTAGAGGCCTGGAGACAATAACCCCTAGTTCTCACAGCAGGTTTCCTGAGGTGATCCTCAGCTGTGGGTTGAGTGTGGCTACCATTTCTGTCAGCCCATCTGTTGCTCCTGTTGTTCAGGTATGCTAAGGAGTTTTGACTCACAGACGATTGAATGTGGAATCAGTGCTGTCACCTGTGTGAGTTGCTGGATTTTTTTTTTTTTTTTTTGGCTCTCATTTAAAGTAACAATACATTTCTAGAAAAGGGAGATACTGGCGATGTTTTGGTACCTTATTCTTGGGGTAATATCTGGCCTGGCATATGAAAGACTCATGTCTTCTTTGTTAGTTGGGTATGCAGCGCACTGTGACGTCATCCACCAGGAGCTCTTTGCTCCTTGTCACGTCTACGTCAGTCCAGGGCTGTACTATCAGCTGTGCCGCCATGACGCATGCAAGTGCGGAAGCCCCTGTCTGTGCAACGCTCTTGCCCACTATGCCTACCTGTGTGGTCAGCGCGGTGTGCCCATCGATTTCAGAGCTCAGATCTCGTTCTGCGGTGAGTACGGCAGCACCGAGAGATGGCCGGGTAATTCCTTAGAAAGTCTGGCATTCATAATCGCCACTCTTAATTCTTTAAAAAAGATGTCAATATTGTATATAAATTATTTGAAATATTCTTATAGAGTATAAATACTGAAAACAAATTCTGAGTTTATGTAAGTTGGAGACATGTTGGAAAAATAGAACTTATAACCTAAGGACTGAATACTATAATGCTAGCTTAGCACCCGGGAGATCTTTCGGGTGATCCTTCGCTTAAACTCCTGGTGCTAGAGGAGGTACAAAGAGAGGGAGAGAAGGAGAAAATGAAAGAGATAAAGACAAAAACACAGAGAAAACACTAATAACTGTCCATTATTTGTTACAAAGTTCAGAGTAGGATGATGTATCTTGAAAGAAGCATTAGAAATAAACAGAAAAATTAGGCAACATTCTTATCCTGGAAATGTCATATTTAAATATTTGAAGAATGTGGAAAACAGTGATGCTATAGGTGACATAGCTGATCTGTAGTTAAATAGGTATAGTATGTAGCACACAGTTGCTATTTCATATTCTTGGACTCTAATACACCTGGCTACAGTGTCCGCTGTTTCATTTAAGGTAGAGTGATTCATACCTGTCCTATAATTGTTTCTCAGCCACAACCCTTGGGCCTCCTGTTTTTTTTGCAAGTTTACTGAAAACCTGTTACATTCATACATACATTGTTTCCGCGCAGCCTGTAGCTGCTCTCCTGCTGTAAGAGCAGGGCGCAGGGCCTGCAGAGCTGGAAACACCCTTTGATCTCTTACACAGAATGTCTTCTGACCCCTGCTCTAGTCCCTCCTTCAATGGAAGCTTCTTATCTCTGACAAGTCAGCTGAAAGGTCTTCCATTTTTTTGATGTTTTTGCTGTGAGCCTAACCTAGTGGCTAGGCTGTCTCTCTAGCCCCATTTTCCAGTTTCTTGTTTTATAAAGTATTTTTCGTTCCTACATGAGTGAAATCCAAGATCCAAGACAATTAAGATCAACATTTCTCTCCTCTGTTTCAAAATTCTCTATTTTATTTCTCTTTTTGGTGACGATGTCTGGAAATATTTTTCACTTTCTTAGTCATAAAGTTACATTACACACTTAACATAATTTCAATTTTGTTTGAATCAGAATGGTTGAGATGTTTGTTTCTGTGTGCATTAGCTTTTTTGTTTACTTTAAATAAGGGGAAGCTTTTTTAAAATAATATTTTTATTCATTCTTTGAAAATTTCATACCATGTTTTTAAATTTAATGCTTTATTTTTGAGAATTCTAGACATGTGTATTCTATATTATTTCTACTCCTTTTTCTCCTCCAGCTCCTCCCATGTCTGCCAACTCCCTTTCAAAGTTATGACCTTTTCTGTAATTATTATTACTGAATATATGTATATAAGCACAGCCCGTGGAGTCTGTTTAGTATTGCTCATGTGTATATGTGTCTAGGGCTGGGCATTTGGAATTAGATAACCTATCAGGGATCTTGTCTCTGGAGAAGACTGATTCTCAGCAGCCATTCATTGCCTATAGTTCTTCATCTAGGGATAGGAGTTCACGAGGTCTCTCCTGTTCACATTTGCGTGTCCGCTGGTGGTATCAGTGTACAGATCTATTTTAGGTTATTTTTAACTAGCCTGACATTTTTATTTTATTTTATTTTATTTTATTTTATTTTATTTTATTTTATTTTTTTGGTTTAAAGAGAAATTAGAAAATGTTTTTTTTTCTTTTTTTTAAATTATTCTTTATTAATTACACTTTACTCACTTTGTATCCCCCCCGTGGTTCTCTCCCTCCTCCCATCCCAATCCCTCCCTTCCTCCACCCTCTGCATGCATGCCCCTCCCCTAGTCCACTGATAGGGGAGGACTTCTTTTCCTTCCTTCTGATCCTAGTCAATTAGGTCTCATCAGGAGTGGCTTGCAGTGCCTTCTTCTGTGGCCTGGTAATGCTGCTTCCCCCTCACGGGGAGGAAATTAAAGAGCAGGCCAAGAAGTTCATGTCAGAGACAGTCCCTGTTCCTATTACAATGGAACCCACTTGGATACTGAACTGCCATGGGCTACATCAGTGCACCGGTCTTAGGTTATCTCCATGCATAGTCCTTGGTTGGAATAGCAGTCTCAGGAAAGACCCCTGTGCTCAGATTTTTTTGGTTCTGTTGCTCTCCTTATGGAGTTCCTGTCCTCTCCAGATCTTACTATTTCCCACTTCTTTCCTAAGATTCCCTGCGCTCTGCCCAAAGGTTGCCCATAAGTCTCAGTATCTACATTGATAGTCGGCAGGGCAGAGATTTTCAGAGGTCCTCTGTGTCAGGCTCCAAAATATTTTTTTAAAAAAGTATAAAAGTGATTTAAAAAACACCCAAACACTGTATGAATAAGCAGTATCAAGTTGTGTCATATTTGTAAATGAATAAATGCTTACTTAGGTTTCAAGAATATGATAAAGGTTACGACAACCATACTGGTTAGTTTTTATCAACCTGGTATAACTAGAGTCCTCTGGGAAAAGATAATTTCAACTAAAGATGTGCCTCCTTCAGACTGGCCTGTTAGCATAACTGTGGGACATTTTTTTGATTGCCACCCCTGGGTGGGTGTTCTTGGATTGCTTAAGAAAGGACATCTGAATATGCACCTGGAGGCAAGCCATTGGGTACCTTCCCTCCATGGCTCTTGACTCCTCTTCTGCTTGAGTTCCTGTCCTGGTGTTTCTTTGCGATGAACTGTGGTCAGGATGGGTAAGCCAAATAAATCCTTTTTCCCTCAAACTGGCTTTGGTTAGTGGGTTATGAAAGCTAGGTTAAAGATATAGTACTATGAAGATTTAAACATAGGAATTTACTCAATTAAAAATATATTCTGTAAGAACAAATAAATATGGTACCGGAATTAAAGATGCCACAGAATGTCTAAATTAACAGCATTGAGAAATAGGAATTTCACCTACATGCTATACTCTCACTGAGTCCAGGAATATTTTCCTTCTTTCCTATATCCATCCATCCATCCATCCATCCACCCATCCATCCATCCATCCATCCACCCATCCATCCATCCATCCATTCATCCATCCATTATCTATCTATCTATTTATCTATCTATCTATCTAGCTATCTAGCTATCTATCTACTTACCTATCTACCATCTATCTATATAACCATTCATTTATTTGCCTCTGTTATCAAATTTGTGATGTGTCCACTGATGGAAGATGTCTAATGGTACATGTAACATGCATGTAAGATGTGCATGTCTAATGATTTATATCTCTCTTGGATGTATGAGTGAACAGAACATGTTTCTATGCCTGTGGGACCCTTTCTTTTTTATTTTTTTTATTAATTATACTTTATTCACTTTGTATCCCCCCTGAATCTCACTCCCTCCTCCCCTCCTAAACCCTCCCTCCCCCTTCTCCACACATGCCCCTCTCCAAGTCCACTGATAGGGGAGGTCTTCCTTTCCTTCCTTCTAATCCTAGTCCATTAAATCTCATCAGGAGTGGCTGCATTGTCTTTCTCTGTGGCCTGGTAAGGCTACTCCCCCCTGAGGCCAATCAGTTCATGTCAGAGACAGACCCTGTTCCCATTACTATGGAACCCACTTGGATACTGAGCTGCCATGGGCTACATCTGTGCAGGGGTTCTAGGTTATCACCATGCATGGTCCTTCATTGGAGTATCAGTCTCAGAAAAGTTCCCTGTGCCCAGATTTCTTGGTTTTGTTGCTCTCCTTGTGGAGTTCCTGTCCTCTCCAGGTCTTACTATTTCCCACTTCTTTCATAAGATTCCCTGCACTCTGCCCAAAGGTTGGCCATAAGTCTCAGCATCTGCATTGATAGTCTGCAGGGCAGAGCCTTTCAGAGGCCCTCTGTGGCAGGCTCCTGTCCTGTTTCCTGTTTTCTTCTTCTTCTGATATCCATCTTCTTTCCCTTTCTGAATGGCGATTGAGCATTGAATTAGTTGATTAGTTTCTTTAGGTGTACAGATTTTAGTAGGTTTATCCTATATTATATGTCCAACATCCGTGGGACCCTTTCTTAAGCGACACTTGTTTGTGCACAGCCGTGGTGTGTCAGAAGGGCATGCTGTACCATCACTGTTCCTCACTCTGCCTTCGCTCCTGCACCTCTCTCTCCTCCCCTGAGCAGTGCAAGGATGACTGTGCTGAAGGATGCAACTGTCCCGAAGGCAAATTCTATGAAGAAACACTTAACTTCTGTGTGCCCATGTAAGTCACAGAGTTGGCTTGACAACAGCCAGATTGCATGTGCTTTTCTTCTGACAGGCCAAATGGATTTATGCTCTTGTTTCTTTAAATTGCTAAATATACTTTGTTATTGATTGCTTTATTATTTGCTCTTTTTTTTGTAATGTGGTGAGCTACTCACAGAAAGGTATAGAAGCCAGACAGTCTCTACTAGTTAATCCTGAAGCTTCTTTTCTTTTCTTTTTCTTTTTTTTTAAATATTTTTTGAAGCTTACAAGTAAGAATAAGCTTACTTGTTTTCTCCACACCCTAACCACAGCAAGGTTTAAATTTCCCTGTCATGTGAGGGGTAGAAGTTCTTTCTGTTCTCACCCAGAAAGTTCTTAGCCCTCACAGGAAGTGAAGAGTTTTGTTTTGTAGATAGGGTTAAAAGATACAGCGATGTGCTTTCCTGAAGTGCATTCAGCGACTTTTCTTGGGACTAAACAAACAGTTCAGGACTAGTTTGACATTTAAACTCTGTAGCTACTGTGATCAATGAGTTTCTATTGTTTGGAAAACAGCACTGTGTGCAGTCCTGTGGAATGGCGGGCAATTGCAGGGCAGAGTCTGCTGTCATTTCAGTTGTGTTGGAAGAAAAATACATCTTACTTATTTACTTCACCTTTTCCTTTACAGATATCATTGCCGGTGTCATTATAGGGGGAGTGTTTATCAGCCTGGAGAGCTCATCCCAACACCCTCAGGCTTATGGTAGGTGTCAACCAATAATATTAAATACACGTTTATATCACATTAGAATGGAATATAAAATTTCTCAGATATGTACTAGGGATTTCAGAATAGATTTCTTTTTAAAAAAATTATTTATACATTTATTTATTACAATTTATTCACTTTGTATCTCTGCTGTGTTTTTTTTAAATTTAACTTATTTATTTCATTATTACTATTTATTCACCTTGTATTCTCTCTGCAGCCCCTTCCCTATCTCCCAGTTCCATCCACCAACCTCTTATCCCCCTATCCCCCTCCCCTAGTCCACTGATAGGGGAGGTCCTCCTCCCCTTCTATCTGACCCTAGCCTATCAGGTCTCATCAAGGCTGGATGCATCATCTTCCTAAGTGGTCTGGCAGAATAGATTTCTAATTTTAGTTGTCATGAAATTAAACAAAAGCCCTTTAATAAGCTTTGGTTCTCTAATGGATGCTAGGAACGGGGTAGTAATTCATATTACATTCTGGGTTCTTACAGGCCCACGGTTCTTCTACCGGCTCGGACAAATCAATTCTGTCATAGATCTGAATAGCACACAGAGGGGTTGCTTATCTTCTGGTGATGCTTATCAAACCTTGTGTAATAGCACTCACAGAATAACGTCCACAGCAGTACCCATTCAGCTACACCTATCTCCCGCTATCCTCCTTTTAGCTGCACTGCAGGTGCTCATATATGATCCCCATGTGTAGATAATGGCAAGAGTCATCTTGAACCTGGACTGTGTGTTTTCTATTGTCCTGGCACTGTTCTGAGCATGCTATGTGTATTATTAATTAAACAGTCATGACTAACTTGCAAGTCCTGCCATTTTATTCCAATTTTCACATGAGCAGAATGAGGCACACATAGTTAAGCCACCTGATAATAGTACTGGGAGGTATGCCCAGGCACCTGGCTTGGCATTGCTTGCTCTTCCTTTTCAGCTCATTTTGTTTCGATAGTAAATTATCATTCACACTCAACTAACCTTTATAATTATGTCCATATCCTTCCCACCCCCTGATTAAAACACAAAGAAACCGTTGCATCTTTTTCCCTCCTGAGGAATATACTACTATCTACAGTTTCCCCAAGCCAGAAATCTGGGAATCATTTTGACTCTTTTCTCATGCTCAACACACCCAGCCTTCAAAACCCAAACAACCTTGGATTTAACTTGATTTTATTTTATTCATGTAGGTAAATTCCATTTCCCCCTTCCCATCCCACTGCATTAACAATGACACTCATCTTTTCTTTCTTGCATCTTTCTAAAAATTGTCTTTGTTTTACATTGCTATAGCAAAAATACCACTTTATACCCTTTATAAAGGTCTACTTAGCTCATGGTTATGGGGTTCCAAAAGCATTGGGTCCACAGGGAAGAGAGAGTCAAGGAAGCCAAATCTTTTCTTAACAACTACCCTTGTAAAGAGTTCAATTCTGAGAGACATAATGATTCACCCAGGTAATGAACATATTAATTTCTTCCCCCATGATTAAATCACTTTGTGCTTTAAGCCAAACCTCTTATAGTTGCACCTTCAGACAGTATGACAGTGAAGACCAATCCTCAACATGAGTTTGAGAGCAAAACCATTGCATATTGGTCTTCTTGTCTTAGTCTTCAGACAGTATGACAGTGAAGACCAATCCTCAACATGAGTTTGAGAGCAAAACCATTGCATATTGGTCTTCTTGTCTTAGTCTTCTTCCATATGTTGGAAGAACCTTCCTTTGAATTCAATCTCCTTAAAATTATTTATTTAAGCTTAGTAAACTTAGTGCCAAAAATAAAAAAATAGCATAGTGATCTTATTTGCATCCCTGACAAATGTCCACATCCCAGAAGTATGGTATGTAGACCCAGCTGTCTCAGTTCCTCTAGGCATTTGCAGTATGGACTAACAAACCTCTGAGGGACATTTTGTTGCTAAAAGATGTGTGCACGTGGTTTTCATGTGATGAGGCCCTTGATAAGTCAGTTTCTTTGTTTTGCCAAGAAGAGAACACAGAGTTTGCTCTAGAGCTAAAGGGAAATTTGTGCTGGAGTTACTGGGGGCTGGTGTGTGTTCCCATTATATTATCCTCTTAAAAAGTTTGTAGGTTCTTTTGCCTGTACATGGTTTTCCTTTTAATGTTACAATCAATTGCACGGCACCTGTGACTCAGTTTATCTTCAGTGATGCTGCCAGCATGATTGTCTTGACCTTCAAACTGACCATCTCACTTTTGAGTTTAAAGTCTTTGGAAGTTCAGCTCAGGAAAGCAATCCTAATGTCAGAGCAGGATCTTGCTTTGCCTCTCTTGCCCACCTCATCTCCTGGCATCCAATTAAGCAGAGCAATGCTTTGTAGCTTATAGTTTATATATTTTCATTGAGTACCTGAATTTTTCTCTCTGATCCAAGTCATAGCCTTCACCCATTCTTTAGAATTGCTCAGGTTTTTTGTTGTTGTTGTTTGTTTTGTTTTTTGTTTTTTAAACCTCTGACCACCCAGATGTCAGTAATCCTCTTTTCCATCCCAGATCTTAAATGTGTTTTTGTGTTGAGTGTGTCATGTTGTATAAATTAATTGTATATTTTCCCCTGTTAGTAGAATTTCAGCACCTGGGTCACGCTATTAACAATACAGTGGCGTTTTTCCCCTCATGTCTCTCGCAAGGCCCCGTACATGGAAGTGTTTGACAAACTATATCAAAATAAAATAGCTGTCTTAGACCTGTTCCGAAAGGAATCGTTTATCTGTATAAAACCGGAGGTCTGAGTCCATAAACGAACTGTTTCTTTACTTCTAGCCAGTGTTCAAATGGGACTGTGAAATGTGATGAGCCAACAACACCCTCTACTGGTGAGTCCCAGATACAGGTTATCCTGCCGAGCAGGAATCTCTAACACTGCCCCAACTCCTCTGACAGAAGGCATTCAGTCCATCGCAAGCTTCCTTATTCGAGCACACGCATATATAGTAATATCCTGTAGTCGGCACCGTGTTCCAGTGATTCCTGACTTTTTCACATCAAGAGTTAGAGTCTTTGTAGGACAGTCGGTGTTAAGGAGACAAGGCTGCCTGGAGACACACAAGGCATATAGCCTTTATACCGTCTACCCCAGCACCTCCTCAGGTACCTCAAAGGCTTTAGGGGTGTAACCCAGATGCCGATTGTGGATCAGAAATCGGAAAACTCTATCCCAGATCAACACTTCTCAGCTCTTAATGTACACACAGCAAACCCGTGATCTTCTTAAGACGTGGGTCCTGATTGTTAGAAGCAATGACAGAGATTCTGAATGTCTACCAATTGCCAAGGTACTATTAGTGCTCCTGGGTCCTGGGGTGTGTCTTGGTAGCAAGGTTCTAGGACTAGTTACAACAAGTGGAAAACAGAATAGAATAAGAGCGTGGTGGCACCTTCCCGTAACCCAGCACTGAGGAGGTGGAGGCAATTCAGAGTTCAAGGCTAGATTCAGCTACGCAGAGTTAGACGCCAACCTGGCTCATGTAACACTCTGTTATAAAAATGAAAAATAAAAACAAAAGGTTTAGAAAATATAGCCACTGCCATTTCTCTTAGAACACCACTTTCCACTGGAATCTGTGTCTGGAAGCTCTTCAAAGTAGAGAGGACCGTTATGAATATGGATTTTCATCAGATGAATAGACTCAGAGTTTCAGTGACTACAGAAAAATTCTGGGCAAATGACAACTTGGTTTTTATTCACTTTGTTAGATAAGGAGATTTAGGCTCTGTTACCTATTTGAGTGCATGTCATTATAAATTAGCTTTGAAGCAATCGTAGTGACACACATCTGTACTCCTAGGCAAGAAGGCTAAAGCAGAGGCAAGCCAAATAGTGCTTGATAGTGGGGCCCTCTTTTAGAACACAAAACAAAACGATAAAATGCCCTTTGAATAGCACGTTCTAGATTTACATAGTCAGGATTTAGATCAGTCTGGAACTTCTCTACGGTCATGTAAGTGGGCTTCACAGATAACACAGGAGCTACCGGGAATCTTCAGTAGGCCCCTGTTCCTTCAGGGTAGCTCATAGTTAAAGCAGGGATGTTTTGGCAACCTGCTTTTTGAATGGAGTCCTCACTAATCTCTCTTTGGTCCCTTGTAAGCATTTTATTTAATTTCCGACATCCCCAAAGCCTTCTGGGAAAACAGGTTATCTCCCGTCATACCTCTGTCACAGTGGCCACTTCCGTACTTTACAGTTTAGTAGAGACCGATGAAAATAATGACACCGAGGCAAGGCAAAATCAAGAAGTAACCTGTATTTATTATGGTTTCGTAAATGTTTAGACATGCATTGTAGCTTCTAGTCATTAAACATTGTTGTGTTTGAATTAATCAGCGTACCATGTTTTTTCACTTTAAGAAATTCTATGCTAGTTTTTTAGTGAATTGGCATGGAAAGTGGCTATGATTGTGGAAAGAGCTTTTTAGAAATTTGATGACCGAACAGACTCTGGCTAGGTAATGCTGATAAGTTTATCACAGAACGAGAGCATCCTTTATCAGCGATGACTTGGTCTGTGAGTTCTGTTTGGATGATTTGTGCATATGATTGTGGAGCAGATGCACAGTTAAAGCCATGTTATCCATGCTTATACCTGAAGTCCACGCCTGCCCAGAAGGGAAGGAATATTTTGACTGCAGATTTCCAGACCCTGAGTTACCGGCTGGTGGTATAAATTGTGAAACCACGTGCGCAAACCTGGCCATGAATTTCACCTGTGCTCCGTCCTCACCGTGCATCAGCGGCTGTGTTTGTACCTCGGGGTGAGTTTCCTTTTCTTGATAATACAACTGTGTCCAAGATTTAAAGGAAACGTAAGGCCTCTTAAAAGTATTCTTGAGGCCACCTCTATGATAGAACTTGCCTGTCAGCCTTATGACCTGAGTTGGATCCCTGGTACCTACATAAAGATGTAAGGGGAGACCTGATTCCATAAGGCTCTGACCTCCATATTCATGTCATTACACACTTAGGCCCATGTATGCACATCACACACACACACACACACACACAATTTTAAAATAATCTTTGCAAGGATAGCCTTGCTTTGAACAGTGGTTAACTTTGAGTTGGTAGCTAACATACTGTCCTAACTATTTTACTAGACTAATTTAACATTGTGCAATATAAATAGAGTCACACACCAAACTGAAGAAAGAACATACTCTAAGATCAGGTTGAGATGGCTCCCTTTTCAGCTGCAGGTTTGGGGAAGTGACACGATCAGTCCTCTTCACTAAAGTCACCATTTAGATATACATCATTATATATATGTATATTATCCCATTATGTATATTATTATTCCATATGTATATTAATCCATTCCAGTAATTGTCATTGGCATTAATTTGTAAAAGTGAAACCAACTGATTTAATTATAAACATTACACGTAATTACATTGAGGCTAAATAGTGGGTTACTTTTAAGTGAGAACTCTGACCTCATTCACACCAGAGCTCAAATTTCAGCTCTGCCATTGTTAGCTGAATTATTTTTGTCACATATTCTTTTTCAGTCCCCAACTAGGTAGGCATGATAAGATATGTAAGATATTGTAAGATGTGTGTGTGCGTGTAGTGTGTTCGGTGTATATGAATCACAATTCAATTGCAGGCTATCTACTCCTCTACCTTTCCTTCAGTTGTAGAAATACTGTGTACTAGACAGACACAGAGTCTGGAGAACACACATATAGTCAGTTCCCCCTAATCTTGCCTGTCTAATGATGAATAGAGGGAGGGCCATCTCAGGTAAACAGGTCACCCATTCTTCCTCAATGAACATATCCCACAAAGACATTCCCAGGATCAACTCATAAAAAGCAAGAGCATTGTAGGGAGAGGTCTTGTGGTTTGTCCCCAGGAGAAGCACCTTTGTCTGAACGGCTCAGGAGAGCCAAGTATCTGGGAATGGGATCAATCTGCTTAGAAGAGAAGGGCATATGAGGGAGAAAAAGATGGCCACAACAGACAAGAGAACAGACACAAGAAAAGAAAAAAGGTTGGTGGAAATCAGGCCGTAGAATGAATAAGCAAAGAAAACAATTTGTCAAAAAGAGAATGGAAAGAAAATGTTTGTTGCAGTCAAATAATTAAAACCTGCAGCACTGCTTGATTTGTTTGATTGTGACTGTTAGGGGTACATGGCCAATTAAAGCCGTATCTAAGTTTTATTTCAGGTAGAGCATTCAATGCTGTTTATTATCTATCACCTTTGGCTTTCAGTTCAAACCTGGCATTTATTTCCTGACTAAACCTTATTAAGAAACATAGAGAAGTGCCATTCCTCTTTCCCTAATTGCATTAAAATAGAGCTGAAATCAATTGAGATGTTTCTGATTGATTTGGGAAAAATCTGCAAACAGAAACTTCTAGTAAAACTGTTGATGATGATAATTGAAGTTATCATCTCTTTAGTGTGACCTTTTCTGGCTCATTGAGACAATTCCTTAGTCTATCATGTGTTTTCCCAGAGATCCTGATAGGTTATGAAAGGTCTTCACAGCCCTAGGTTAGGAATCACTGCACTGAACTAATGCAAAGTGGGGGAAAAATTAATATTAATGGCTTCAAATATTGGTCCTCCTTATTAAAAAAAAAACTTTAGTTTCAAATCCTTTTAAAAATGGTATTTGTTTCATGGATGGCTGAGTACATCACAGCACACCAGCTACATGGAATAACCAGCTACATGGAGGTTATTTCATGCTTCTTCCTAGCCAACCCAAATGATACAAAATGACTATATCTTCCTCTTCCTTGTTTTTGAAACAAGTTTATGAAAAACTCGTCAGTTTTCAACTGACATTTAAGACAGCATATTAATAAAAAGGAATCCGAAATACTTGATATATTTTCATTTAAATACACCTAAATCAAACTGTCACAATTTTATATCTTAGCACCAAGAAACAAGCTTGTTTGCTCTCCATAGTAACATTAGCAGAAAATGTTACTGATTTCATAATTTACTATTTCCCCTGGGACTGTTAGACAACACAGATACTTTTATTAGCAGACAGTGATGTCTGGGACAACTCCTTTCTATTCACATGTACTTTTTCTAGAACAACTCACCATGTTAGCGATATACACTTGTTTTATATTTATTGTGCCATATAACAGAAGGTTAAATTGTATCTGATCGTGTGCTGGGCATTTAGTTAATACCGTGATACACAAGGACCAGGTAGGGAAAGAAGGGAGACCAGACTCAGCCTTCAGTGCAAAGGTGTTGAATCTGACAAAATTGTAGACTGAACGTCTGCCTGACCCGTGCAGGTTTTTCTAATCATGTTGCTTTTCCTTTCGGAAGAATGGCGGAGCACAAAGGCACGTGCTACGTTCCTGAAAGCTGTCCCTGCATCTGGAAAGACTGGGAGTATGCCTCGGGGGAGGTCATCTCTACACCGTGCTACACCTGGTAAAGGCGGCCATTTATCCCACAGGACTATCCCTCTGCAGTTGTTTTAATCTCACTCGTTTTAGTGACATGACTCGATGCTTCCGATTAGCAGAAGCAAACCAGAATCAAGCTTGCACACGTTAGAGCTGTAGGTCCTCGGGGGTTGAACGGCCACTTTCTATGAGGGGACAATGATGTTTAAACATATTATCCTAGGAGAGAAGTATGAAATATGATAATCTGGCAACTTAATAGGAAAAATATTTCAAACTTCTAAGAAAATGCTAAGTATGCAGTAAGAAGTTTGACTGTTTGGAAGTCAGTGAGCATAGTGCCATAAAAATAGTTATGTTTTGTTAAAATTTCCTTAAAATGTACACACATATTCTAAAAATCTGAAGATAGCATCCAGTTAGCTCAAGCAAAGGAGATGAATTGTGCTTTTTTGGGTGCTAGTAGGTCTACGTTCAATTTTCATTCTCTTATGCATTTTCTGTGTGTCCCAGGTTTAATTTTGGTGTCTGGCACTGTAAACGTAAATACACGGCAAGCTTGCCCCTGTGATGGGCACTGTAAGAACGAATTGGTGATTGCTGCCTCTGAATGCTTCTGAGTACGTGCGTTTTGGTGACTTGAACAGGCTAGCACTGCAGGGGTGACTCTCAGCTAAGAGCACTGCCTGCCCTTTCAGAGGACCCTGGTTTGATTTCCAGTTCCAGGGGATCCAGCCCTCTCTTCTGGCCTTCCCAGGCGCTATGCACACACATAGGCACAGAAATACATACAGGGAAAACATCCATGTACATAAAACAAAAAGAAAAATGCTAGTTAGAACTTAATTTCTCCAGAAGGTAACTCCTGTGATTTTCCTAATAGCGTTTGTCGGCGGGGGATGTTCAATTGCACGTACTATCCGTGTCCTGCAGTGTGCACGGTATATGGGGACCGGCATTACCACTCCTTTGATGGTTTGGAATACGATTACATCAGTGATTGCCAGGTCTTTTTGATAAAGGTTGGTCATAATTGCTTTTCGTTTGAATTTGCATAAAAACAATGTGGAGAACAACATGTTGTCCATGGCATATCACATTAGCATATGACCTTAGTAAGCTTATGAATGCCATAGTCATTTCAAACGCATCTCTTCAGCTTTAAACTCATCTTCATTTTGTTTTCTTATTGGTAAGGGATCGATTAAGTCTTTAGCCCCATGCCTTTTGCCTTGACTGTGAAATGAATATAATGACTATGCCTAGCTCCAAGGGTAGAAAGAGCTTGGATACACAGTAATTGCTCATTAAACAGAAATTATTATTTTATTGTTAGCTTGGCTTGAAAATATACATATAGCACATTAAACCATATACTTTATTTTTAATGAATATAAACATCAAAGAGATTATTTTTGGTTCTAGAAATGCTAATGTGATGGTACCCTTTGGCAAATTTCTTGATTAATATATCTGAGAAAAATCTTAAAATTTCTCATATGTATAAAGAATATTAATAATCTATACGCATAGCTTGTTTAGCCACCAATGATTCCCTGTCTATGGGTATAGTTTCTAATGTGTGACAATGGTCCTTTCTCATGCATTAATTCATTTAAATTACTTTTGTTTGTTAATTATGAACTATACTAATAAAGACACATCTACTATAGATCATTTTACTAGAACAGATTTACTTGAAAAATCTGTTAAGTTTTGAGGTAGGGATTATGTTTATATTTCTCCTTTCTTTTTCCTCCTCAAGTCGTTTGGGGGATTCTGGACATTTGATGCACTTAGTAACTATCCAGTAATATCTTATAGTGGTGGAAAAACGTTCTTTATTACTTTTTGCAGTAGAAAACAATATGAACCACTATATTTTTACACTTGTTTCTTTTGACAAATTTTGGTGGCTTTTTAAAGATTTATTGTATTCTATGCATATGAGTATTTTGCCTATGGATGCATGTGCATTGTGTGCAAGCCTGGTGTGCACAGAGGTCAGGGGGTTTCAGAGCCACACGGGTTGTTGTGAGCCACCGTGTGGGTGCTGGAGCTGAAGCCTGGTCCACTAGAACAGCAACAGTGCTATTAGCTGGTAAGCCGTCTTCCCAGACCCTAGTGTTTTTCCATCCTTAAATAAGTTTTTTTTATTAATTCATTGAGAATTCCATACAATATACTTTGATCATATTCTCCCTTTTTCCTCAACCCCTTCCATATCCACCCTCTCCATCCTTTGCTTCCTACACAACTTTGTTTTCTCTGCACGTCCATCAAGTCCAGTTTGTGTTACCCCTAGTCTTGCGAGTGGGGCCTGCCCTGGAGTGTGGTTATCCTCCCGGGGGTGGCATCCGCAGAGAGAGCTGACTTTATCTCTCTACCAACAGCTATCCAATGTTAGTTGTTCCTCAGTCAGTACTGAGAATTTGTGCCCACCTCCCCTCCGCTCTGCCTGGATTTTGTTCGGCTTAAACTTAACGCAAGTCTTCTGCATGTTCTGGGAAACTGCTCTGTTACGTCTCGAAAATGCTGTTTCTTTGCTGTTTGCCACCACCTCTGGATTTCACAGTCTTTCACGCCCCATTCTTTAAGATCTCTGCACCTTGGAGGCAGGGGTGTGATATGTACCACCTATTTAGGACTGAGCATTCCACAGTCTTATTTTGTGCATATTGATCAGCTGAAGGTCTCTGTGTTAGTTGCCATTGATTGCAAGAAGAAGCTTCTCTGATCAAGCTAACCACAATGTTTTCAAATAGGTGACTCTGCAGAAAATACTTTCAAGAAGAGTATTTCTTTTGGCCAGGAAAGTATATGTTAGTATTTGATACTGAATAATTATGGATAGATTTTTTTTTTTCTGACACTACAACAGAACAGAGCCACTCTGAGCACTTTTATCCTATATTCATCTTAGTCTGCCACGATATTCTCATGTTAAAACAAATGCATCCTGTTCTGTTTTAAATCTTGATAGGATTGCCTTCCTGTGTATAATGCACCAGAAGAATAATTTTCTCAGTATATTAGAAGCAACCCTATTTAAACCATTAATTCAGTGTCTGGTTGAAGATCAGCTCACTTAGCAAAAGGAGGCTTGAAGAATACCAGTTCTGGAATTGTATGTACCTACTTATCTGTCAATGTTCTTTTCCAAAAGAACATTGTATACACATTTTAGAACTAAATATTTACTAAATTTTATTGGTAACTTGAAGAAAATGAACTTACTGTTAATAATATAATATTACCCTGGAAAATTCTCACTGTTTTACCAGTAGAAATTTTACTAAAATTAATAAAACTATAATCAGTCCCCAAATGTTTTAGGGCAGATTGAGTACAGCTAATAAAACAAAAATCTAAAAAGAGTAAGTCATCTCTTTTGATGATAAAGCATCGTACTATGTGCCAAGGATAAATTAGTGATTAATCAATCTAAGCTATTCTTCATCATCTTGACATCTGATTATGCCAACTTTCTTTTTTGAAATTCTTTTCCCCTTTTTAGTGGCAGTATTTGCTGCTGCTCACACTATCGCCTAGACTCCCACCGCAGAGCCTCTCGTCTGGAAACATTAGTGCTTCCTCTAAGAAGGGGAGAGGGTTTCCTTCTCTGCCATTCGATATTCCTCTGCAGAGAATTCTCTGTTTAGCCCTGTACTCCATTTTTTAATTGAATCCAAATTGAATTGATTTTTTTTTGCTGTTTAACTTCTTTAGTTCTTTATATATACTGGATGTTAGTCCTCTGTCAGATATAGGGTTGGTGAAGATCCTTTCCCAATCTGTAAGCTGTCGTTTTGTTCTGATGACAGACAGTATCCTTTGCTTTACAAGAGCTTTTCAGTTTCATGAGGTCCCATTTATGGATTGTTGCTCTTAGAGCCTGTGCTGTTGATGTTCTGTTCAGGAAGTTGTCTCCTGTGCCAATGAGTTCAAAGCTGTTCCCCACTTTTTCTTCTAAGCGGTTTAGTGTGTCTGCTCTTATGTTGAGGTCTTTGATCCACTTAGACTTTAGCCATCAGGGAAATGCAAATCAAAACGACCCTAAGATTTCACCCTACACCTATCAGAATGGCTAAGATAAAAAAACTCAAGAGACAACACATGCCGGAGAGGTTGTGGAGAAAGGGGAACCCTCCTCCACTGCTGGTGGGAATGTAAACTTTTACAACCACTCTGGAAAGCAATCTGGTGCTTTCTCGGACAACTAGAAATAGTGCTTCCTCAAGATCCAGCTATACCATGCCTAGGTATATACCCAAAAGAGTCTCAAGTACACAATAAGGACATTTGCTCAACCATGTTTGTAGCAGCCTTATTTGTAATAGCCAGAAGCTGGAAACAGCCCAGATGCCCCTCAGTGGAGGAATGGATGCTCAAATTGTGGTATATCTACACAATGGAATATTACTCAGCAATGAAAAACAAAGAAATCATGAAATTTGCAGGTAAATGGTGGGATCTGGAAAAGATCATCCTGAGTGAGGTATCCCAGAAGCAGAAAGATGTACACGGTATATACTCGCTCATATAGACCTATAATGTAGGATAAAGCTACTAAAATCTGTACATCTAAACAAACTAATCAAGAGGGAGGACTCTTGCTAAAATGCTCAATTCCTATCCAGAAAGGCAAAGAGGATGGACATCAGAAGAAGGAGTAAAGAGGGAACAAGTCAGGAGCCTGCCACAGAGGACCTCTGAAAGGCTCTGCCCTGCAGACTATCAATGCAGATGCTGAGACTTATGGGCAACCTTTGGACAGAGTGCAGGGAATCTTAGGAAAGAAGTGGGAAACAGTAAGATCTGGAGAGGACAGGAACTCCACAAGGAGAGCAACAGAACCAAAAAATCTGAGCACAGGGGTCTTTCTTGAGACTGCTATTCCAACCAAGGACTATGCATGGAGATAACCTAAGACCCCTGCACAGATGTAGCCCATGGCAGTTCAGTATCCAAGTGGGTTCCATTGTAATAGGAACAGGGACTGCCTATGACATGAACTGATTGGCCTGCTCTTTAATTACCTTCTCCTGAGGGGGAAGCAGCATTACCTGGCCACAGAAGAAGACAATGCAGCCACTCCTGACGAGACCTAATTGACTAGGATCAGAAGGAAGGAAAAGAAGACCTCCCCTAACATGTGGCCTTGGAGAGGGGCATGCAGGCAGAGGGTGGAGGAAGGGAGGGATATTGAGAAGGGAGGAGGGAGGGAACCACAGGGGGGATACAAAGTGAATAAAGTATAAAAAAAAAAGAAAGAAGGGAGATGGCCCCTGGCACAGCTCTGACTGGGGGAGTGTAGTGTCAAGGGCACTGAATTCCTGTCAGCCAGCTCTCCTTTGTTTTTGTATTGATTGCAAACTCAGGCTGTATCTGCAATGCCTTTCCACCTTATCAAACTAATCCTGAGTTTCCTTGCATCCTGAGGAGGACCCAGTAATCTAATTTATAAAGCATTCATTTTTATTTCTCAATAGGACTTTTAAAAATTAATTCTTAGTTTTATTTTAAAGGTATAATGTTTTGTCTTATCTCTTCATTTAAGAAAGTTAGGTTTGTTTTTGCTTATCACTAGAATGAATTTTTTAAAACACTTTTTATTGATTCTTTGTGAATTTCACATCATGTACCACAATTCCACTCATCTCCCCCTTCCCTCAAACCCACCCCTGCAACCTCCACCGCAACAGAGAAAAAAAATCCATCTCATTGTGGAAGCTGTATCACAGTATGTCCCTCAGTATACCCTTTTGTCCATACTTCTTTGCTTACAAGTGTTCATTGTAGTGAGCCATTGGTTTGGCTCTAGGCCTCTGGCTTCTGCTACACTATTAATACTGAAACCTGACCAGGACTCCTCTCAGCTATCCTGCTGTTGCTCTGTGTCATGGAGATCTTGTAGTTTTGGATCTGTAGAACCAGCCCCTTCATGCACTCCAGCAATTCATCCGTGGAGTAGATGTTGGGTGGGCCAATTCAAAGCCCTGGATCTGTGTTTGAGAGGTATCTGAACTGGTCAGATGACCAGCTCTCCTGTACCTGTCCCCACACCATCAGGACAAGCTTTCCTGCTCTGTCCCAGCTGACCTACCAAATTCAGGTGGCAGAACCAGCTCTCCCTTCTATGCCTTCAGGGCTGGCTCAACCATGCACACTCTCCTCACTTCACACCCCTCCCCACTCCAGCCATCAGGGCCAGCTCTACTGTGCTGCCTAGCTGAGGTGCAGAGCCTGGTATCCCAAGTGCTATTGTAGGTGAGGGGCAGGGATAGCTCTCCTGCCTGTCGTAGGTGACTAGGGACAAGGGAGGGGAGGCAGACATCTTTCCCTCATGTGTGCTGGTGCCTGAGCCACCACACTGCACAACAGACAGGAGTTAGGGTTTGTTCTTCATGTTCATGCCCTCGGGCCAGCTCACCCACCGTTCCCATGTCCAGGACCAGCTCTACTCTGTAAATGTACTTTTTATTCCCTCAGGAAAGTGGATGAGATGAGAGCCTTACCCAAGCCTTACTAATACGTGGCTTGGGCTGAACCCAGAACGTTTCTATATAACATCTCTAGGCCTAGGCCTGGAAGCTTCTAGCCTTGTGACAATCTAATCTTCTATAAGCCCAGACCTGGAGGGCTTCAGCTTCTAGCCTCCATCTGCTAACCTAGTCCTAGAATGTTTTCAGCCTCCTAAACTTACTGCTGAATAAGCTCACCCTTTCTTGTTCTTTGTGAAATCTAGTTGGCTGGTTCAACTCAGCTCTTCTGGATCAAAACTCCTCTCCAAGCTTATTGATTCAAACAGTCTTTTCTTGACTTCTCACTGATTTACTCTGCTTGAAAACACTGCATCTGAACTTCACGAACTGAACTGCACCAAACTGTACTATACTCCCAAACTCTGCTGTACTATCTCCAAAAACTCCCTTGCTCTCTTCCTGCACTGTTCTTAAGTAGCTGCTCTTTTCTGTTCTTGTAAGAGTTGGATGTTCTGAGGGGGGAGCAACCTTACCAAGCCACAGAGGAAGACAATGCAGCCAGTCCTGATGAGACCTGATAGACTAGGGTCAGAGGGAAAGGGAGGATCTCCCCTATCAGTGAGGGACATGGGAAGAGAAGAGGGAGGGAGGGTGGTATTGGGAGGGGGCTACAGCTGGGATACAAAGTGAATAAATTATAATAATAAAAGAATTAAATATATTTAAAAAAAGAGTTAGGTATATCCTATCTCTGATTCATTCCGTCAAATCTTTCTCAGATTTGTTAACTTTGTCTGTCACTCAATTAGACTTCGTTGTTTGGGATTAAAGGTATGTACTAAAGTGTGTCTGTATTCTAGCCAGAGGGCTTAGAGGTGTGTTGGAGTAGAAGTTTCTGGTTTCTTTGGAAACTAAGTTGTGTCATGTGAAGGTATTTTTTGTTTTGATTCCAAGTGTGAAATGTGGGAATGTTCCTCACCCCCTGCCCCTGTGAGGGGGTGGGTAATGTTTGTCAGCTAGGAACTACCCTGTGAGAAGGGTGTGGTGGTTTTTGCTAGCTAGAAAACATCCTTGTGTGGACTCTGAGAAGGGATGTCTAGAAGCCACAGACAGTGAGACAATGGTTTTTGCATCCCTTTGCTTTGCAATGGTTTGTATTGCTTTGCTGGTTTTTGCAAAGAGAAATGCTCCAGAGAACTTTCTTTGCTGCTTTGGTGGCATTTTGTTGCTTCAGTGGACTCCGTTTGGATAGAGTCTGGCACCTTTTGCGGAATAATAACCACTGCCGTTGCCATTGCTTGCTGTTGGCTGCTCCTGCTGTGGTTTGCTGCTTTGCTGTTTGAATGGACTACTGGTATCTTGATGACTGAGGTTGGTATAGAACCCAGAGACCCTAATAAGCAGGAATTAACTAAAAGAAGTCTACAGCTCCTTTCTGAACTACTAATCTCCTACCTAAGGTGTGTGAGGGGGTTTAAAAAGGAGGTAGAGGCATTTAAGAGCTTTAAATAAAGTAGGTGTTTGAAAAATCTAAGCCTACAATGTGGATTAAGGAGTGTCTGTGTTCCCGCCAGAGGGATTCAAGGTGTATACTAAGGGCATGCTGGTATTTCAGTCAGATCACATAGACCTAGGTCTTTGGAAGTGATCCCTTGCCAGAGCAGCCATATCACGGGAGTAAAATTCTTCTATACTAACCTGCTGCCCAGGTGAGTTTCAGGACCTGGTATCACAATTTCTATAACTTTGCTGAGGAAATACTTGTTAGAATTCAACAATTAAAATACTCTGCTATTTTATTTATGTTAGATGTTTGCTTTATACCACGACGTCTCATAACATGTTATTCTCTGAGTCTTGAGACAGACTTAGAGAAAAGGTCATAACTGTATTTTGCAAAACAACATGGTTTAAGAGAAAAAAATCCACAAAGTCCAAAACTTTCAGCATCCACAAAGGAGACCATTGGTTGTTTATGAAAAAAAAACAAACAAAAACAAAACAAAACAAAACAAAACCACACCAGGAAGCATATTATTTTATTTTTCAGATTCAGAGTCAAACTTTAATTCTATGAAGCTATAGCAAGCGGCAGCCACTACTGAGCTTTTCCCCATAATGTTTTAGATCAGGTTTTCAATGTTCTCCTTAGCTCATCCTTCAAAAGTTAGTGCTTTCCTCAACCCCCTGAGAGCTTTCTGACTTCATCACTCTGAAATTTCTAAATCCTGTCTAAGTTTTCACACACATGTACACATGAACACATACACACATGCATGCACACACACACAATATGTGTGTGCTTTCTATGATGTCAGACCTGGACTGAGACGTGGAGGTAAAATAATGAACAAAAATGAATGTGTGCCTGGCTTCATTTGTACCTTGGACATAAGGATAGTGTTTTTTTTTCATATTAACTACAAAATTCATATGAAACTACAAAGAAAAATAAGTAATAATCTAGATGTAAAATCCATCTCTCTCCCTCTCTTTTGTGTGTGTGTTTGTGTGTGTGTGCATGCATGTATAGTGGCCACAGTCATATACTACAATCTACCTAAATATTTCCCCTCTATGTTTTTTTGAGACAGGGTCTCTCATTGAACCTGAAATTTAAAAAATTATTAACTATCATGGATAGCTATTAAGCTCCAGAAATTTATTCTCTGCTTCCTAAGAACTGAAACTGTAAATGCATTCCACTGTGCTAGGCATTTTTACAAAACTATTATTTAATAGGGATTTAGTGATCAGACTCAGGTCATAATGCTTATACACCAAACACTCCACCCACTTAGAAACCTCTATACCTTTTTAGTTTTCATCTTATTTTGTTTTTGAAGTCACTCTGTCTTCTAATAACTCTTGATTTCTGGTCCTTTGTTTCTGATCACCTGATGTACTTTTGTGCCTCCTTTCCCCAGTATTATTTTTTATTTTTAATACCCTTTTCTTTATTATTATTATTTATTACAATTTATTTACTCTGAATCTCAGCTGTGGCTCTGTCTCTTATCTCCTCACAGTCCCACCCTTTCTCCCTCTTCCCCCTAGTCCACTGATAGGGAAGGTCCTCCTTCCATACTATTTGACCCTAGCCTGTTAAGTCTCATGAGGACTGGCTGGATCCTCTTTCTCTGTGGCCAAGGTAGGCCACCTCACCAGAGGGAGGTGATCAAAGAACCAGCCACTGAGTCCATGTTAGAGATAGACCCTGCTCCCCTTACCAGGGAACCCACATGGATACTGAGCTGCCCATGGGCAGGGCATCTCTGACTACTCTATGCATGGTCCTTGGTTGATTCATCAGTCTCTGCAGGACCCCCTCAGCCTAGATTTTTTTGACTCTGTTAGTCTCCTTGTCCCCTCCAGGTCTTTCTACCTCCCCTTTCTTCCATAAGATTCCCTGCACTCTGCCCAGAGTTTGCCTATGGGTATCAGCATCTACTTTGATACCCTACTGAGTAGAGTCTTTCAGAGGCCTCTTATGGAAGGCTCATGCCCTGTTCCCTGTCTTTTCCAACTTCTGATGTCTATCCTATTTCCCCTCTGAATGAGGATTAAGTCTCTTCCTTAGGGTCCTCCATGTTGTTTAGCTTTTTTTGGGTTATAGATTTTAGTATGTTTATCCTATATTATATGTCTAATATCCACTTATAAATGAGCTTATACCATGTATGTCCTTCTATTTCTGGGTTACCTCACCCACGATGATCCTTCCTAGTTCCACCATTTGCCTTCAAATTTCATGCTTTCCTTGTTTTTAATTGCTGAGTAGTATTCCACGGAATAAATGCAGCACAACTTCTTGTATCCATTGTTCAGTTGAGGGACATCTAGGTTGTTTCCAGATTCTGGCTATTATGAATAAAGCTGCTGTGAACATAGCTGAGCAAATGTCCTTGTTGTGTGGTTGGTCATCTTTCAGATATATGTCCTAGGAATGGTATAGCTGGATCTTAAGGTAGCACTATTTCTAATTTTCTGAAAAAGTGCCAGATTGATTCCCAAGGTGTAAAGCAAAGGACAATGTCAATAGAGCAAAATGACAGCCTACAGACTGGGAAAAGATCTTCACCAACCCTACACTTGACACAGGGCTAATATCTAGAATATATGAAGAATTCCAAGAAACCAAGGAATCCAATTTAAAAATGAGATACAGAGCTAAACAGATAATTCTCAATAGAGGAATTTCGAGTGGTGGAGAAACACTTAAAGAAATGCTCAGTGTCCTTAGTCATCTAGGAAATGCAAATCAAAGTAATCCTGAGATTCCACCTTCTCCACTATTCTTAAAACTAATCTCTTACAAGTTTTATATTTTTATGTGTGTTGTTTCTATGAGATTTCACCTTGCTGTGATCTCATAACACCTTGTAGATATGAACCCTGTTTTATTTATTTGTTGATTCACAGCGACCTATTAGCAGAGACTTTGTGTGAAATGGTTACCCTTAAAGGGGGTTGTGGCTTATATATGACAGGTGCTGATGCTGTCCTGACAAGGGAAACACTCTTCTATTTTGAAAGGTGCTGACAGGTCAAGTTTTGGAATCATGTGAAGATCTATTGTCCACCAGAGCTTTTAGACTAGAGAGAATAAAAAGCCTTGATATTGACCTTTTCCATTTAGCTTTGTAATTGTTACTGTGTTGCCTAGTAACCCTGCCACATTATTTCCAAACCTAATATTAACTGGAAGTAGATCAGGAGTGGGAATTATAGACACACAGCTCTTAGCACTGCTATTGTTTCAAGTTTCTGTCAGCATTGCAGGGTGTTAGGAGACAAAACAGATCATAAAGAATATCTCTTGACATTTCTGATTCAATATAAAGAACAGAGCCAACACTGAGGTACTTTGATTAACAATAACAGAAATGTAATTGTAATAGAAGCCCTGCAGCCCACTTTTCTCACCTTTTAATCTAAATAACTCTTCCTAAGAGAACGAACATACAAACCCCTGCATTATATACTTTTTTCCTGCTTTGAAAACCATTCATAAAAACATAAAAGCATGACATTCATTTTTTTTTCAGCAGAACAATGCTATAATCATCTTAATGGCCCTTATTGTGTTGCTTTTCAAAGTTCAAGCAATGCTTCGCAGAGGATTGTTCAGGAAGAAGACTGTAGCGCCAGCTCCTGTCAAGGAAAAGCAAATCACACAGGCACATTAATTACTCTGTCAACCCTATTCACTAAACAGTCTCCTGTAGGCACTGCTGCAGTAATTGCTAACAAGCCAAGAATAATTTGTCCAAACTAGAAAATATATTGATTTAGAGTTCATCTTGCCAGTGATGTAAAAAAAAAAAATCTATGTATAGAGAATTTACCTGAAAATCCATATGCTTTTAATAACATTTTCATCATGAGGAAAACACACCCTCTTCTGCCTCAAAACAAAGTGTCCAGGAAGCATATTTGGAGCGTTGACAATTTTGTGATTACATGGCAATGCCCCGTCCAAACCTAAGTTTTTTTTTAATTTTTTTATTAATTACACTTTATTCATTTTGTATCCCCCCATAAGTCCCCCCCTCCTCCCCTCCCGATCCCACCCTTCCTCCCCTTTCTGCATGCATGCCACTCCCCAAGTCCACTGAGAGGGGAGGTTCTCCTCTTCTTTCTGATCTTAGTCTATCAGTTCTCATCAAAAGTGGCTGCATTGTCCTCTACTGTGGCCTGGTAAGGCTGCTCCCCCCTCAGGGGGAAGTGATCAACCAGCAGGCCAATCAGATTATGTCAGAGGCAGTCCCTCTTCCCATTACTATGTAACCCACTTGGACACTGAACTGCCATGGGCTACACCTGTGCAGGGGTTCCAGGTCATCTCCACGAATAGTCCTTGGTTGGAGTATGAGTCTCTGGGAAGTTCCCTGTGTTCAAATTATCTTGTTCTGTTGCTCTCCTTGTGGAGTTCCCATCCCTTCCAGCTCTTACTATTTCCCACTTCTTACATAGAATTCCATTCACTCTGCCCATCAGTTGGCCATCAGGCTCAGCATCTGCTTTGACAGTCTATACTGCAGAAGCTTTCAGAGGCCCTCTGTGGCAGGTTTCAAGGTTGTTTCCTGTTTTCTTCTGGCTTTCAGAGGCCCTCTGTAGCAGGTTCCGAGGTTGTTTCCTATTTTCTTTTTCTTCTGATGTCCATCCTCTTTGCCTTTCAGGATGGGGATTGAACATTTTAGTTAGGGTCCTCTCTTTTGCTTAGTTTGTTTAGATGTACAGATTTTAGTGGGTTTATTCTACATTGTATGTTTATATGAGTGAGTATATATCATGCGTGTCTTTTTGCTTCTGGGACAACTCACTCAGGATGATCCTTTCCAGGTCCCACCATTTACCTGCAAATTTCATGATTTCCTTATTTTTCATTGCTGAGTAATACTCCATTGTATAGATGGACCACAGTTTCTGCATCCATTCTTCAGTTGAGGGGCATCTGGGTTGTTTCCAGCTTCTGGCTATTACAAATAAAGCTGCTACAAACATGGTTGAGCAAATGTCCTTTTTGTGTACTTGCGCCTCTTTTGGGTATATGCCTAGGAGTGGTATGGCTGGATCTTGAGGAAGCGCTATTCCTAGTTGTCTGAGAAAGCGCCAGATTGATTTCCAGAGTGGTTGTACCAGTTTACATTCCCACCAGCAGTGGAGAAGGGTTCCCCTTTCTCCACAACCTCTCCAGCATGTGTTGTCCCTTGAGTTTTTCATCTTGGCCATTCTGATGGGTGTAAGGTGAAATCTCAGGGTTGTTTTGATTTGCATTTCCCTAATGGCTAATGAGGTTGAGCATTTCTTTAAGTGCTTCTCTGCCATTCGATATTCCTCTGCAGAGAATTCTCTCTTTAGCTCTGTTCCCCATTTTTTAAGTGGATTACTTGGTTTATTGCTTTTCAGCTTGTTTAGTTCTTTATATATATTGGATATGAGTCCTCTGTCAGATAAAGGGTTGGTGATGATTCTTTCCCAATCTGTAGGCAGTCGCTTTGTTTTGATGACGGTGTCCTTTGCTTTACAGAAGCTTTTCAATTTCATGAGGTCCCATTTATTGATTGTTGCTCTTAGAGCCTGTGCTGTTGGTGTTCTGTTCAGGAAGTTTTCTTCTGTACCAATGAGTTCTAGGGTATTCCCCACTTTTTTTTCTAGCCGATTTAATGTGTCTGGTTTTATGTTGAGGTCTTTGATCCACTTGGACTCCAGTTTTGTACAGGGTGATAAGTATGGATCTATTTTCATTTTTCTACATGTAGACATCCAGTTGGACCAGCACCATTTGTTGAAGATGCTATCTTTTTTTCATTGTATGGTTTTGGCATCTTTGTCAAAAATCAGGTGTCCGTAAGTGTGTGGGTTTATTTCTGGGTCTTCTGTTCCATTCCATTGATCCACCATTCTGTTTCTATGCCATTACCATGCAGTTTTTATAACTGTTCCTCTATAGTACAGCTTGAGATCAGGGATGCAGATACCTCCAGAAGATCTTTTATTGTAGAGGATTGTTTTAGCAATTCTCAGTTTCTTGTTATTCCATATGAAGTTGAGAATTTTTCTTTCCAGGTCTGTAAAGAATTGTGTTGGCAATTTGATGGGAATTGCATTAAATCTGTAGATTGCTTTTGGTAAGATGGCCATTTTTACTATGTTAATCCTGCCAAGCCATGAGCATGGGAGATCTTTCCATCTTCTCATATCTTCCTCTAATTCTTTCTTCAGAGACTTGAAATTTTTTTCATACAAGTCTTTGACTTCCTTGGTTAGGGTTACACCAAGGTACTTTATGTCATTTGTGGCTATTGTGAATGGTGTTGTTTCTCTAATTTCTTTCTCAGCTCTTTTGTCTTTTGTATACAGGAGTGCTACTGATTTTTTTGAGTTAATTTTGTATCCGGCCACCTTGCTGAAGGTGTTTATCAGCTGTAGGAGTTCCCTGGTAGAGTGTTTGGGGTCACTCATACATACTATCATATCATCTGCAAATAGTGATAATTTGACTTCTTCCTTTCCCATCTGTATCGCCTTGATCTCCTTCAACTGTCTTATTGCTCTAGCAAGGACTTCCAGCACTATGTTGAAGAGATATGGAGAGAGGGGGCAGCCTTGTCTTGTCCCTGATTTCAGTGGGATTGCTTTAAGTTTCTCTCCGTTCAGTTTGATGTTGGCTATAGGCTTGCTGTTAATCGCCTTTACTATGTTTAGATATGTGCCTTGTATCCCTAATCTCTCCAGTACTTTAAACATGAATGGATGTTGGATTTTGTCAAATGCTTTTTCAGCATCTAGGGAGATTATCATGTGGTTTTTTTTCTTTCAGTTTGTTAATATGGTGGATCACATTGATGGATTTCTGTATATTGAACCACCCCTGCATACCTGGGATGAAGCCTACTTGGTCATAGTGGATAATATCTTTGATGTGTTCTTGGATTCGGTTTGCAAGTATTTTGTTAAGTATTTTTGCATCAATGTTCATAAGGGAGATTGGCCTGAAATTCTCTTTCTTTGTTGAGTCTTTGTGAGGTTTAGGTACCAAGGTGATTGTGGCTTCATAGAATGAGTTTGGTCATGTTCCTTCTGTTTCTATTTTGTGGAATAGTTTGAAGAGAATTGGAGTTAGCTCTTCTTGGAAGGTCTGGTAGAATTCTGCGCTGAAGCCATCTGGACCTGGCCTTTTTTTGGATGGGAGACTTTTGATGACTGCTTCTATTTCTTTGGGGGATATAGGACTATTTAATTGATTTACCTGGTCCTGATTCAGCTTTGGTAAGTCAAATCGATCAAGAAAATTGTCCATTTCATTTAGGTTTTCAAATTTTGTTGAGTATAGACTTTTGAAGTAAGTCCTAATGATTGTTTGGATTTCCTCAGTGTCTGTAGTTATGTCCCCCTTTTCATTTCTGATTTTGTTGATTTGGGTGGTGTCTCTCTGCCTTTTAGTTAGCTTGGCTAAGGGTTTGTCGATCTTGTTGATTTTCTCAAAGAATCAGCTCTTGGTTTCATTGATTCTTTGAATTGTTTTATTTGTTTCTAATTGATTGATTTCAGCCCTGAGTTTGATTTTTTCCAGCCATCTACTCCTTTTTGGTGTGTCTGCTTCTTCTTTTTCTAGGGTTTTTAAGTAGGCCATTAAGTTGCTTAAATGAGCTGTCTCAAATTTCTTCTTGAAGGCACTTAGTGCTATGAACTTTCCTCTTAGCACTGCTTTCATTGTGTCCCACAAGTTTGGGTATGTTGTGTCTTCATTTTCATTGAGTTCTAGAAAGGCTTTAATTTCTTTCTTTATTTCTTCCCTGACCCAGCTGTCATTTAGTAACAAGTTTTTCAGTTTCCATGTGTGTGTAGGCTTTTTGCTATTTCTGTTGTTGTTGAAGTCCAGCTTTATTCCATGGTGATCAGACAGGATACAAGGGATTATTTTAGTCTTCTTGTATCTGTTGAGGCTTGCTTTGTGACCAACTATATGGTCTATTTTGGAGAAGGTTCCATGAGGTGCTGAGAAGAAGGTAAATTCTTCTGTGTTTGGGTGTAAAGTTCTGTAAATGTCTGTGAGGTCCATTTGATTCATGACCTCTGTCAGAGATATTGTTTCTTTTTTTAATTTCTGTTTTGTTGACCTGTCCTTTGTTGAGAGTGGGGTGTTGAAGTCTCCCACATTAATGTGTGGGGATCTATATGTGGTTTAAATTTTATCAATGTTTCTTTTACAAATGTGGGTGCTCTTGTATTTGGGGCATAGATGTTCAGGATTGTGATGTCTTCCTGGTGGAATTTTCCCTTGATGAGCATGAAGTGTCCTTCCTCATCTCTTTTTATTAATTTTGGTTGAAAGTCTATTTTATCAGATATTAGAATGGCTACTCCTGCTTGTTTCTTGGCAAACCTAAGTTTTTTAAATGAACCCAGGCGCATCTCTACGTTCATCATTGTACCCCACTTCTCAGTCTAGAGCTGACACCGTGGAATGCCTCCATTCTTCTTTTCCTTTCGGTGAAATCTCTTCTAAAGTCAGTAAAAGGGTCAGGGATCAATAGTTTTGACGTTTGGAGAGAGAAGGACCACTTTGGAAATTTGCAAAAAAGTATGAACTGTTTTTCCCCTAGGGAAATGATAAGTATGTGACCTGATAATTAATTATTCCACATCTTGTGCCTACAACATCACATTTTACTCTGTAAATATATGTAATTATAATTTGTGAGTTACAAGTACAGATATCACAGTATGCTAAAGAATTCTGAGACTGCAGAGTCAGGCGT
Organism: Psammomys obesus; assembly: GCF_907164565.1. NCBI lineage: Eukaryota > Metazoa > Chordata > Mammalia > Rodentia > Muridae > Psammomys > Psammomys obesus. The sequence goes on along the minus strand of NW_026596073.1, from coordinate 1,880,095 downwards.
TCATCCATGAAACAGCACTGACTGAGGAACTGATTCTAGAGAGGACAGGCTAAGTGTGAGTGAGGATAAAAAGGGGTCCAGTAAAGTGAAGATCTAGGTATTCAAGGTTAAATGATGTTCTCTGAAATGAAGGGTTTCATACAAGTTGGTCTTTTCTGTTCAACCATTCCTAGAATATTCTTAATTTTTTAACTAGTGGCATTACCTAGACCAAAGCAAACAAGGACGAACTAAGATTTTTAATTCCGTCTTTGCATTTTATAAAACAAATGACCTTGAAATCAATCTTTCCCTTTTTAGAAACTTTGTTTCATTTGATGTCTATTCATTCATCACAATGTTGATTTTTTTTTTTTTTAGAAGAAATTCTGCAGCTGGACCACATACTTTGAACACATTGATGGATAGCCTATTTAATCTCCATTGGTCTACTTCTTTCTTCTAATATCTCTTCTGTTGTCACCCTGTGTAGTGTGAACATATGTGTGTGTGCTTGTGTGTATGTGCATGCATGTCTGTGTGTGTAGATGGTTTAAAGCATCCATGTAAAATCTAGGATCCATAAATGAAAAACAAAATGTATGTGAAGATCTACTGTTACATCCACTTTCCAACAGATGACATGATTTCATCTTGTGGCTGAGTAAAACTCCTCCGTGTGTGTGTGTGTGTGTGTGTGTGTGTGTGTGTGTGTGCGCGCACACCTCATAGTTTCCTTATCTATTCATCTGTTGGTGGAAAGCTGAGCTGATTGTATAATTTGGCTATTGTGAATAGTGCTGCAGTAAGCATGAATGTGCAAGTATCTCTGTGCATGTTGACTTGGAGTCCTCCGGGCACATACTCAAAAGGAGTATAGTTGAGGGTGGGATTGGGAGGGAATGAGGAGTGGGATATAGCTGGGATACAGAGTTAATAAACTGTAACTAATAATAAAAATAAAAAATAAAAAGGAGTACAGTTGCATCGCATGCAAGATCTAACTTTAAGTATTTCTGAGGAACATTCCTAGCTATCTTCACTGTGCCTTGACCAGTTTGTGTCCCCTTTGGTGTCTATAGAGGTTTCCGTTTGTCCTCCTCACCACCATTATTTTTGTCATATGCTTTCATGACAACAGACATTCTGGCTGGGATGAGAGGGAATTCCAGTGAAATTTTAATTTGCATTTTATTTTCCATTTAATTATTTAAATTTTTATTAATTACAGTTTATTCACTTTGTATCCCCCCTGAACCTCCTTCCGTCCTCCCCTTCCAATCCCACCTTCCCTCTTCCCCACCAGTGTCCCTCTCCATCAGGACTGGCTGCATTGTCTTCCTCTGTGGCCTGGTAAGGCTGCTCCCCCCTCGGGGGAGTTGATCAAAGAGCAGGCCAATCAGTTCATGTCAGAGACAGTCCCTGTCTCCATTACTATGGAGGCCACTTGGCTAATGAACTGCCATAGTCTACCCCTGTGCAGGGGTTCCAGGCCATCTCCATGAGTGATTATGGCTAAAGATGTTGTGTATTTTTTCTATTTGTATTTCATCGTTTGAAAATTGTCTCTTAATTTTATTAGCACTTTCATTGTCCATATCATGTGGTTTTCAGTATATATTTTCTGTTCTTTCTGTACTCTAGCCTACTTTTCTGCCATACGTAAACCTAGCCAAAATGTTTCCCATTCTATCAGATATCTCTACTTTGATTTCTTTGCTGTGAAGAAGCTTTTACATTTTGTGTAATCTAATTTTTAAGTTCTTGGTATTAATTCTTGAGCTACTTGAATCCTTTTCAGAAATTCCATGCCTCGGCCTACAGCTTAGTTTCAGGTCCTATGTTTTGGTAATGGATCCATTTTACTTTTTTACAAGGTGAGAGAGGGGGCTCTAGTTTTATTCTTCTGCATGCAAATATTCAGCTTCTGCAGAACTGTTTGTTAAATAATGATCTTTCCTCCAATGTGTGTTTTTGACAATTTTGTAAAAATATAGGTAACTTTCATAGTGTGGATTTAATTCTGTTTCTCTGCTACGGTGATATGCTTATCTGTTTGTATTGATACTATTGTTTTTCTTTCTATGACTGTCATATAACTTGTTTTAGGTCCAGCATAATTCTTTTTGTTTAGAGTTGCATTTCAATTCATAGTATTTTGTGTTTTTATATTAAATTTAGTATTGCTTTTTCTATTTTATGGAGAATAACACTGGAATTTTATGGGGATTACATGGAATCTACAGATTGGTTTTGGTGACATAACAATTTTTATTACATTAATTCTGTTGACACATGAGCATAGGAATTTTTACAAATTCTAGAATCTTCTTCAATTTCTTCAGTTCTTTAAAAATTTACATTGTAGAATTTCTTTATTTTCCTGGTTAGGTTTATTACAAGGCATCTTATTATTTTTTAAAGATGTTATACATGACGTTATTTTCATTTGATTCTTGGAATTTAAAAACTCTCCTTGATTTTTTCACTGATCCACTCATCACCAACTACTGTCGTTTAGTCTCTACAAGTTTATGCATGTTCTATGGCTAGTTTTGTTCATCATTTTCTAGCTTTATTCTTCTGCCATCACATGAATCCAAGAAATTATTTAAAACATTCTTTCATTTGTTGAGAATTTTTTGTGTCCTAAAATGTTTTCTAGAAATATTTTAAGTAAGAAATTTCTATGGGCTAGTGTAAAGAATACATACTCTATAATGTTCTGGAATATGATTGATATTTGCCAAATTCATTGCTATATCGCATAACTAAACTTTGATTTTTCTTTGTTGATGATTTGTCTGGATTACCTGTCTATTTGTGAGAATGGGATATTGTAATCTCCCACTGCTCCTATGCTGGGACAATCTATATCTTTAAATACAGTAGTGTTCAATGCATATATGTTTCTAATTGTATAATATGAATTGACTTTCTTTATTTCTTTTGACTACTTTCTTTTTTTAAAATTTATTTATTTATTACAGCTTATTCACTTTGTATCCCAGCTGTAGCCCCCTCCCTCGTCCCTCCCAAGCTTACCCTCCCTCCCTTTTCTTCTCTTATGGCCCTCCCCAGTTCAGTAATAGGGGAGGTCTTCCTCCCCTTCCATCTGCGCCTAGTCTATCAGGTCTCATCAAGACTGGCTGCATTATCTTCCTCTGTGGCCTGGTAAGGCTGCACCCCCCCCCCCCGAGGGGGAGGTGATCAAAGAGCAGGCCAATCATTTCATGTCAGAGACAGTCCCTGTTCCCATTACTAAGGAACCCTCTTGGACACTGAGCTGCCATGGGCTATATCTGTGCAGGGGTTCTAGTTTAGATCCATGAATGGTACTTGATTGGAGAATCAGTCTTAGAAGACACCTGTGCCCAGATATTTTTGTTCTGTTGCTCTTTTTGTGGAGCTCCTGGCCCCTCTAGATCTTTCTATCTCCCCCTTCTTTCCTTAGATTCCCTGCACTCTGCCCAAAGTTTGGCTATGAGTCTCAGCATCTTCTTTGATAACCTGCTAGGTAGAGTCTTTTGACTACTTTTAGTTTGGAATCTATTTTGTTGGATATTGGTATTTCTGTAGCTGCTTGCTTTCTAGTTACATTTGCTTGGAATATTTTTCATTTTTTTTCTTTCTGAGTCTATGTGTTTCGCTTTTCCCGCGAGAAACATTTCTTGTAGGTAAAAAATTGATATGTCTAGTCTTAAAATCAACCCTCTTAGTGCATGAATATTGATTAGAGAAATAAAGCCACAGTAGTCAGAGTTACTATTGAGGGATATATGAATCCCTGTAGTTGTTTCTGTAATGCTGGCACATTCTTAATCTGCATTGATTTTATTTCTTTTTTTTTATTCTTTATTGATTACACTTTATTCACTTTGTATCCCCCCTGTGGTTCCCTCCCTCCTCCTGTCCCAATCCCTTCCTTCCTCCACCCTCTGCATGCATGCCCCTGTCCAAGACCACTGATAGGGGAGGTCTTCTTTTCCTTCCTTCTGATCCTAGTCAATCAGGTCTCATCAGGAGTGGCTGCCTTGTCTTCTTCTATGGCCTGGTAATGCTGTTTCCCCCTAAGGGGGAGGTAATTAAAAAGCAGGCCAATCAGTTTATGTCAGAGATAGTCCCTGTTCCTATTACAGTGGAACCCACTTGGATACTGAACTGCCATGGGCTACATCTGTGCAGGGGTCTTAGGTTATCTCCATGCATAGTCCTTGGTTGGAATATTAGTCTTAGCAAAGACCCTTGTGCTCAGATTTTTTGGTTCTGTTGCTCTCCTTGTGGAGTTCCTGTCCTCTCAAGATCTTACTGTTTCCCACTTCTTTCCTAAGATTCCCTGCACTCTGCCCAAAGATTTCCCAAAAGTCTCAGCTCTGCAGGGCAGAGCCTTTCAGAGGTCCTCTGTGTCAGGCTCCTGACTTGTTCCCTCTTTTCTCCTTCTTCTGATGTTCATCCTCTTTGCCTTTCTGGATAGAAATTGAGCATTTTAGCAAGAGTTCTCCCTCTTGATTAGTTTCTTTAGGTGCACAGATTTTGGTAGGTTTATCCTATATTATATGTCTATATGAGTGAGCATATACCGTGTGTATCTTTCTGCTTCTGGGATAGCTCACTCAGGATGATCTTTTCCAGATCCCACCATTTACCTGCAAATTTCATGATTTCCTTGTTTTTCATTGCTGAGTAATATTCCATTGTGTAGATATATCACAATTTGTGCATCCATTCCTCCACTGAGGGGCATCTGGGTTGTTTCCAGCTTCTGGCTATTACAAATAAGGCTGCTACAAACATGGTTGAGCAAATGTCCTTATTGTGTACTTGAGACTCTTTTGGGTCATCAGAACAAAACAACAGCCTACAGATTGGGAAAGGATCTTCACCAACCCTATATATGACAGAGGACTAATATCCAGTATATATAAAGAACTAAAAAAGTTAAACAGCAAAAAAATCAAGTAATCCAATTAAAAAAATGGAGTACAGAGCTAAACAGAGAATTCTCAATAGAGAAATATTGAATGGCAGAGAAACACTTAAAGAAATGCTCAACCTCATTAGTCATCAGGGAAATGCAAATCAAAACGACCCTTAAGATTTCACCTTACTTCCATCAGAATGGCTAAGATCAAAAACTCAAGAGACAACACATGCTGGAGAGATTGTGGAGAAAGGGGAACCCTCCTCCACTGCTGGTGGGAATGTAAACTTGTACAACCACTCTGGAAAGCAATGTGGCGCTTTCTTGGACAACTAGGAATAGTGCTTCCTCAAGATCCAGCTATACCACTCCTAGGCATATACCCAAAGAGTCTCAAGCACAGAATAAGGACATTTGCTCAACCATGTTTGTAGCAGCTTTATTTGTAATAGCCAGAAGCTGGAAACAGCCCAGATGCCCCTCAGTGGAGGAATGGATGCTCAAATTGTGGTATAACTACACAATGGAATATTACTCAGCAATAAACAAACAAACAAACAAACAAACAAACAAAAACAAGGAAATCATGGTTTTATTTCTTATCCTACTGTTGCTTATTTTTTCTCATGGCCTGAATGGATGTCTTTATTTTCCTCTTCAGCCTATAAAATTCCTTTACCTATTTTCTTTAGTGATAAATTTGTGGTCGTAGATTACTTCAGTTTGTGTTCATCATAGAAAGTTTTCTACTCATTGTGAATCATGTCTTTTCTTGACAGTTTAATATGACTTGGAAATGTGGTGTCTCAAGACATTTGTCACTAAGGGTATGGATTGAAACAAAATAAGCAAAGTGAAACTATTAATCACGAGAAAAAAATAGAGAAAAGTTAAATAAAGAGGGAACAATCAAGGCAAATAAGGAATTTAGGGCTTGTTCATCCAAGACAGAATAAAAAGAAAAAGAGGGAAGCAATGTGGTCAGACAACCTAAAACAATCTCAGCACTTGAGGCTGAGGTAGGGAGACTTCTAATTCTAGGACAATTTTTGTTCCTTGGGAAAATCTATTCAGACACAAAAGGAAAGTAATAGGACAATACAAATCAAAGCTGGTCCACAAAGTTGAAATTGGGTATTAAATAAATTAAAAATTAAACGTGAAGGAAAGGACTTGTTCAGGGCTGTAACGTCTTCGCATGAGCATGGGTGCCCGGTGCTCTTGTACAATCCTTTATTTGGTTCAGGCCTGTGCATGTGTTGTGCATTCTAGTCTATGTCTCAGCTCGGATTTCTTCTTCCTCCAAAATGCATGATTCCAACTTTTCCGTGGTAGTCTGCAGGCTAGAGGTCAGCATGTAGTTCTGTATCGCTTGCAGTGAGATTCCAGAGCGGATTGTGATGGGAGGGAAAACTGGCCCTAAAGTCACTCAGTGCTGGTGGGGTCTTTTAAAAAAATTGGATTCTTCAGCAATAAAGTCTTATGACACTAGACTTGGAGAAACTGAGCTAAGCTGATCCGAAAGCTTCTTCCCAGAAGTTTTGCTTTTATAGTATGGAAGGTGCTATGCAAGTTGCCAAGGAAGAAAATAAATCAATAACTACCCCCCCCCTCGCTGTGATGATTACGGACCACAACAATGACCAGCATAATAGGCATCCCCAAATGTGCAGTAGTGGCATGTGTGTCTTGGTGGTAACCAACAGCTGTCTAACTGGACTCATGCCCACCCAATGGGAGGAAAATCATGCCCGGGACTGTAAATCTAGCCAACTGCCTATGGCTAGTGAGTCAGTAGAATCTAGAGGAGAACCCACTACTGACACTTTCTTAAAATAGGACAATTTTAACTGCATTATCAATATGTGCTCTTATACCCATCAATAAGTGTAGCATTTCCCCCTCACTAAAGAAGCTTATTGCAACAGACAGAAACCATTACAGAAAACTAAAATTAATCAAAATGTAGAGAATACTGGACCATGGGGTGCCCATTTCCAAATGATACATCTACAACACAATTGCTGTACTCAGGGATCAGGGAACATTATGGAAGAGAGGAAGGACCAGTTGAAAGAGCCAAAGGGCCAACTTGTGTGCTGGAGACTGTATTTTATATATGACAGGGAAACTGCCTCCACAGTATCTCAATAATTTTATTGTCAAAACAAGACCTGAATAATGATACTACCAGTTAACATGCCAACACACACACACACACACACACACACACACACACACACACACACACATACACACACACACACACCAATAATAATAATTATGTAAAAGGGCAGTACATTTGAGAGAGAAGGAGAGAGAGAAAAAGAGAGAGTTGAGGAGGTGTAGGAGTCATTGGCAAGATGATAGAGAGGGGGAAACAATGTAAATACAAAATGCATATATGAAATTTTCAAAAGTGAAACCAAGGAAATCCTCTTAGATTGGAAATACTGACAACCAGGTGGAAGTAAGTTACTGAAGCAGAAAGACCGTGGAAGTGTTACTTCAGTTTCTCATGACATCCTTGATGGTGTATTTAGGTCAGCGTCATCCCAGAAATGCCACATCACCATGAGCACATCACCATGGCAGTGACTTCCAAGGAAAGTTGGTGAGATGGCAAATAAAGGCGCACACTGTGGTCCTGGTACTCTCTCAACGGCTATGGTGTCACCTCAATGGGGTAAACTTAAGTCCCATGTCTCTCAGAGCACTCAGACCCAGCTACAGGAAAGCCAGGCAGGGCACTGGCTTTGGTGGTGTCCTTTATAATAGTTGGGCATCCCCTCTTTATTCTTTCTCCAATGACTCCTGAACCACCTCAACTCTCAAATTTACTGCCTTTTTACATAATTATTATTGTTCTACCCCTCTCTCTCTCTCTCCATGTTGGCATGGCAACTGGTAGTACCATTATTCAGGTCTTGTTTAGACAATCAAATTATTGAGATACTATGAATACCAGGATGACTAGTCCTGGCCTAGCCAGTTTGCAGCAGGATAGTGTCACTGCTTAAAGGGAGGCATATGCCATTGCATAAGGTCCTTATTGTTTGAGAAGGCGGCTGTAGGATGAACACTGATGTATAAACACATGTCAAGAAGTGATTCATTTGAATATTGTGCCCGCTGTACACAGGGCATTTGTGTGTGGCGGGGGTGGAATATTTAGCACACATACTGGAACAGGTGCACACGCAAATCTGACAGCAAGCCTCCCTCCCCCGGATACTGTAATAAGTGCATCTGATTACAAGGCCCGTTCTGTGAACTGTTGACAGTCCAAGCTTTAGAACTCAGTGTGTGCACACCTGTGTGTCTTACCTAGCGGCTGTCACCTGCCAGAGCTCTGCACCATCCCCATCAGGGCCATGTGATGTGTAGGTTTCCCACACTGCTGGAACTGGAGTGTGTCAGGGGAAGACAGAACCGTAACCCATTACTACATGGTGAGAGTGCAGGGACCTCACCATGAGCACTTGCACCATGATGCTAAGTGAGTGGATATGACAGGGTGTGAGCTCTCAAAACACGAGTGTAGCGATCACAGCCCCACTACGTGGCTGCCTCGCTGACAAGGTGGCCCATGTCTGTATCAGCAGGTTGTGATGTTGGGTCTAGAAATAACATTAGTGTTTAGAACATTTTCTTCCAGAAAGCCAACTGTATTAAGCGATAAAATTTTCTACTTGTCAGTAAAGATCAGTTTCAAATGTTGTGGGAGTTAGATAAGACATCATGAAGTTTGAAAGCGTGCCCACAAATAAATCCCACAGTTTTGCCTGCTAGCACATGGCACAATTTTTCTTCTACTTCAGTTCTTCTTTGGAGGCAGTAAGCAGTCCAAAGAATTCCCTAAAGTAAAGGAAAATATATACCATCTAAAAATGAAAATAGGTAAAAATCTCTTTAAGTGACTTACTGTATTAGTGTTATATACTGATAAAGAGAGCTATAATGTAGATCTATAAGGTAAAGTAGAGCCACTGTAATGAAATGGACCTAAAAAGGATTGCTACAACAAAGTTAAAAATATATTAAGAGTAATTATTTAAAGACTGTGGTATTTCAATAGAATGTTTTCTCATTTTTAGTTAAAATTAATTTTTATTTTTGCTTTAGAAGTATGACCTTTTTATGTTTTAATGTAAGCCATTAGAAATCTTGTTTGTCCTTAAATTTGTTAATAAAAAATAAGTAAAATTTATATGTAGTATACATTTGTGCCAATAAAATGCTCTTGACATATTTCAGAGTACAGACGATTCTGATATATCGGTGATCTCCCAGAACAAGAAATGCTTTGACAATGATATTGTTTGTTCTAAAAGTGTTTTAATATCAGTTGGGGACACTGAAATCTACCTCAATGATGCTCCTTACAAACAGGTTAGTGAACTCTGTCTTTTATGATAACCTTAGCTTGTACTAATGATACAGAGAACACACTAGAAATGTCTTAGATAACTCTGTTTATATATAGTTAGATCTAGATTTTGTTGTTGTTTTGTGTGGTTTTGGCAAACCGTAAACCACCTTGCATTTTCTGCTTATACTATTTGTCATCATATTTCAGTCATTTCTACTATTTTTCCTTCCCATTGATCAACATTCTTGGCTTTGGCAAACACCGTCTGCCATGTGAGTTTCTATGGTAATCTTTAATCCGTCTCCTGACACCCTGCCTAAGGCCTCACCTTTATTCCCTCCGGCCCCCTGCAGCAGCAGTTGCTTTCTCCGTACAGGAATCTGGCTTCTTCTGCCTGTTCTGCTTCAATTGTTTTAGGTGTTTTTTCATCGCCCACGAGGTTCTTGGCAATTTGGCTGCTGCCCGCCTGTCCTGCCTCAGCTCTTGTGGCTCTTTTTCAAGCTCATGTCCCAAAAGTTGAATCTTTCTCTGGTTGTTTACATATTCTAGGCGCTTTTTACTCTCAACTGCACCTTTAAAAAAGTAACTTATGAATGAATCTTTTTATTTAACAGATTCTGGGCAGTATGTTTTATCTCCTTCAGGAAAGGTCTCAGGATGCTCTCAGAGACCCTGTTCCATCACCATCAGTCAAATTCCTGGTGTGTTTATTTGTCTTCCCTGTGTGTCCATGAGCAACACGTGAAAGAAGTTCATTGTGTCTTTCCTTTATTTTTTTTTATACTGGGAGATCGTCCGATCAGAAGTTTGAATCAATTTTATTCACTCATCTACTTATTTACTAATTCAGCCACAGTGTCCACAGTATATGGAAACTGGTGGCCAATTCTTAAGCTGTAATAGTGAAGAGATCCTGCTTTCCTTTAATTAACATACTACAGTGAAGATTTGTTAAGAAACATAAGATTGGGCAGTGTGATGTGCTGTGCTGGAGTCTGCTTAGGCTCCGACAAGAGCTCCTCAGAACAACCACTAGAGCAACCCTAAGCTTTCAAGGACGTTGGAGCATCTATTTGGAGTCAGTGAGAACAATGTAGCACCATCTCCTGTCACCTACTTTGCACTTTAGCAAAGTTTATTGAACCACTCGGGCTTCAGCTTTTCCTGAGCGTGATTACAAACCCCCTTTTTCAGTCCATGTAGATTGTAGTGAAAATATGGAATAATAAGTCTTAAGAACCAATCCCCTCTTTCTTTCAGCTTCTTTATTTTTCATCTGGAGACATAACCTGACAAGAGATGAATTAGCTAGACGAAGAGGGAGAAAGATAGCATTTCAGTGAAATGGTTATACTCAGAAGCAGAATTGGAAGCTAACATGTTATGGTTGACGGCAACAATTGGCTTAGATTGAAACGAAGTCCGTGGGGTGGTAGAGCAGGAGCGTGGCAGAGATTCTGGAAGGTACAACGCTAGCAAACTAGAATGTGGCAGGCATGGGAGCAAAAGTGCCTGACCAGGGTTCTAGGCTCACACTGGAAGGAAGCTCATGGATGGGACAAGTCAGGTGAGCTTCATTTCAAAGGCAGTGGGTTTGGGTTTTCAAAGTGTCTGATCTGACAATGGTCTTTCATATTTCAAAAAGAATTCTCAGAACACCATTTTCCTAACTGAAACACATTTTCATGCAAGTCATCTGAAACATTCCTTCTAAGGGCACCTTTCTGTGTTTCTGCCTCAGACACTGGAATGGCTAAGGGTGAAATGACATGGCAGGTCAAGAGAAAACATGAGCCCTTTCTGCTAAAAAGAGAAATAATTTTCTGTTTTAAACAAAGGTGGCAGCATACAACTTTAATCTCAGCACTAGGGAGGCCGAGGCAGGTGGATTTCTGTGAGTTCAAGGCCAGCCTGGTTTACAGAGTGAGGCCATGACAGCCGGGGCTCTGTTACACTCAGAAACCCTGTCTTAAAAAAACAGAAACAAACAAACAAACAAACAAACAAACAAACCAAACAAAACGAAAGACTGCACTTTTTCATTTGTGTACTCTGTTTAGCCCCTGGATTACTTTCTGGTATTTCCTGGTACTTCGGTTTTCAGTATCCCCCAAATTCTTGTACTGCAGTCTGAGAACCTCCATTCTGGGACACATCTTGTATCTCAGGGGGGAACACTGAGAGATCCGCACAGCCCTCAAATGACCAAACTGCTTTGACAGTCACACCGACATCTTTTAAAAAAATAACTACAGATGTTTGGCCTAGCCCTCAGTTAGATACTCATTTATAGGTGAATGTCTGTCTATGATCAAGGGTGCTTTTTCAAAAGGGGACAAATTGGTAAATGCTCATATAAAGAAACTTTGGCACATTTCTGAAGTGGTAATTGCAGCTCTGTGTAACTCCCAGCCTCCAATTTTCGCCTGTACACAGGCGTTGATGAATCTTCTTTATTTAGATTGGGAGGAATGAAGATTAAGAAAAGCCACAGGAATAGTTTGATCCCAACAAGTTCCCAGCTAAAATGCCTTTCTGGGAGATAAGTGAAAATATAGTAAGTGCTACTTACTTCATAACTAATGGGTTTCTCATCCAGGGAAATGAATAAACAACTCCCTGTTCTTTATATAAATGCACAATTATATTTCGATCTAACATGCAAATTAAAAATCTTTTATAAATTCACCTATGCTGTACTCTGAAATGTTTTAATTATCTCAATTTCTGACTTATTTTTTTCTAACATCATTTAGTCATTTAGTTATTGTTTGAAGTGCTATCCTTCCAAAGCACAGGTTTCTATTTTGGACAGTTCATTACGGAGGAAGCATTAGCTGATTATCTGAAGAGAAAGGAGTGCAGTCACTTATTTAGATTAGAATGGTTGTTCTTGCTGCAAGCCGCCCTACCTAATGAAACAAGCGTTCTGTATCTAATGGCAAAGTGAAAAGGTGTGCTTGTGATTCAGAGCAAGTGATTTAAAACCAGACCGCTGGGATGAGAAGACATGATAACAAGTGTGGCAACAAAAAACTAATGGAAAGTACAATATATAGTTGGTGTCATGACAGAGTGATTTAGGGGCATAGCAGGTTATACCAATTATGGGGCCTTAACCAAAAGGAAATGTAGGGTCCTTGGGCAAAAAGTCTGTTTTCCCCCCTTTTGTCAGGATGTTTTTCTATCCATTGATATGTGCTCTTGTTGGGCATAGATAGCCTTTCATGTCGAATGTAGGCATTCCTGGTGTGGAGGGACACATCCTATCATTCTTGGTACTTGGTCCCCTGCTCAGCCTGGCTCTGTGCTGCGGATGAAGTACAGAGGTGGTGCCCCAGGCAGAGGGTAAGGAGCAAAAGGCCTCCTGCCTCCAAGAGGCAGGAGAGGCAAGATGTCGAGTGTGCCTGTGCCAGGGCGCCATGGCGCAGATGCACCACCTTTATCCCATCGGACTTGGCTCGCAGATCACAGATTCAAAAGTAAACTTGATTTTAAGATGGCGATTACGGAGCATTAAAATTCTAAGCGTGGGCCCAGTACATGAGTTCATTTGGGAGCGAGAGATCTTGTATAGCCTCCTGATGGAGGAAGCATTTGAGTCAAAAAGGGAATAAAACAATTGTGCCAGACTCTGGGACTACAGTGCTTAGCAGGAGGAATATCAAGTGCACATATTTGGGATAGCTTAAATGATGACTTGACTCTTCGAGCTAGTGAGAATAGAAGATTGGTCAGTAGAAGAATTTGAGGCTAGGCAAAGCCAGTTAACAATATGGATGGATGTATCAACATTGTATAATATAGTTATAAGTATAATCTTTCTTTTCCAATCTAAACCGATATATTTGGGTTTTTTATTTTTTACAGTTTATTCACTTTGTATCCCAGCTGTAGTCCCATCCCTCATCCTTCCCAATTCTACCCCCTCTTCTCCTTTCATGCCCCTTCCCCTCATCCACTGACAGGGGAGGTCCTCATCCCCTTCCATCTGACCCTAGCCTATCAGCTCTCATCAGTACGGTCTGCATTATCTTTTTCTGTGGCCTGGTAAGGCTGCCTCCACCCCCCATCTGAGGAAGGTGATCAAAGAGCCAGCCACTGAGTTCATTTCAGAGATAGTCCCTGTTCCCACTTGGATACTGAGTTGCCATGGGCTACATCTGTGCAGGGTTTCTAAGTTATCTCTATGCATGGTCCTTTGTTGGAATATCAGTCTCAAAAAAGACCCTGTGCCCAAGGAGAGCAACAGAACCAAATAAGTATAATTTTAATATAAGAGAATATAAGAGATGGAAAACACCTTATAGATGTGACTGTTTTTTCACCTGTTCTTTAAAATATTCATTTAAATACCATTCTCCTATGGCATTCTCTCACTACACTCTGTTTTATTCAGAGAAGAAAAATAGATCCATCATGAGGATTTTATATCTCTTTCCAATTTTTGTCTTCTACATAAATTGATTTCCTTCTCATTAATACAATTTTCTAGATCATTATATGAGATCAATTCAAGACCAAAGTCACAATTGGAAGTCTTGTTTCCCAATGTATTTATCATCTAATTCCTCTTACCATTTCTAGTTTCCAAATTATTTCCTTTGAGCTTACGGTATTGCTTCTCAATTCAAACATTTGATTTTATTTTGCTTTGTCAGGTAGTCCACGCTTCAGCCCTTAACTGCTTTTCTGAGGCCTGAACATAATTTGAATGAGCCTGGCACCAAGCCTTTGCTTAAGCCACTCCTTCTGTTTCTTCTCCGTTCTCATTGTGGGTTTCTGTTCCTTTCTGTTCAGGTTCTTTTCCAAGTTTTATCGCCCCCTTCGTAATCCTTCCAAAGTCTTTTTGTTCTGCAAAGGCCAGTGGTCAGGTAGTTCAGAGAGACCAGCTAGCACTTCACATAGGGTTTCAGGGCTGCTTACCAGTATCAGGTTACAGTGAGTCAAACCTGCTTCTAGAAACTTCTGATCCTGAATTTCTGTTCTAAGGCATTTTAAGTCACATCGCCAAATCTGTACCTCTGATTTCATAGAGGGAGGAAGTCATATTATTCTTGTTTGCAAATGTCATAACCCTATACTTAAAAGGTTCTACACTCTATAGCAAAAACTTGTAAATCTCGTTTCAGTAAAACAGCAGTTCAAAACCATCAGCATACAACAATTGCTGTATTTTTTTAATCTTTTTTCTTTTTTATAATTTATTTATTTTTTTATTAATTGCAGTTTATTCAATTTGTAGCCCAGCTGTAACCCCCTTGTTTATTCTCTCCCAATCCTACCCTCCACCCCTTATCTTCTCCCATTCCCCTCCCCAATCTGCTGATAGGGTTTTGATAGTAATTCATCTCTCCTCTCTCTGTCTGTCTTTCTGTCTGTGTTTATCTCTGTTACTTTCCCATATACATACCCTTATGTATATGCACCTGAGCATATATGTTTGCATATATCTATCTATATCTGTATTGTGCTTTCCTTTTTCAGTTATCAAATCATTTCATCTGGACTTTTTCACTGGACTATGAAAGCATTTTATCTTGCCAAATGTAATAGGTCTGTATTTCATTTAAAAATTTAATAACATTAGAAGGCTGTATCTATGCTTATTTTAAATACTTAAAATCACAAGCAAAAAAATTTTTTTTCTTTTGAAGAGAAGAAAATGCATTTTTCTTCCTCAACCTTTTGTAGTCATTGCTCCTTCACAGTCTGTGTATCCATCCTCTTTCTCTTCTTTTCACTGTCCCTGGATTATCTTTCATGTTTCCAATGGTCTCTTGTTAAGCCTATTTTCTAAGTTTTATATGAATACCAATTTAATGTATTTCTCATTTAATACACTGGTTTTGCATTAGAGGATTGAGAAGCACAGCAGGAAATCATGTTAGGTAGACACTGGAAGGCGTTAGCGCATCCCCTCCTTCGGTTAGAGACTGTGATACTTACTCTAAGATATTTTATCCTTTGGAAGAAGCGATCAGGCTTTTTCCTGGAAAGCAACCCCGAATACCAGCTGTGGAAGGCTGGACACTACATAGTAGTCTACTTCCCGGAGGAAGATATCACCATTCTGTGGGATGAGAAGACAACCATCCACATCAAAGTTGGGCCACAGTGGAAGGTAAGCCAACCTCTCCTCTAAGTGGGCTGCTAGGAATGGAATTGTGTTTGTCTTTCCATGTCTGAAGAAAAGAATGATTGGATGAATTGTTAATCAAATTTTGTTTTAAAGGATTTCTTTGAGTTTTTTTGTAAGCTATAGAGATCTATGTTTAGTTATGTTTCCAAAATTACTAACAATGCCCTATTTAAAGGACTTCAGAAATTCAAGTCTAGTTACACAACTGGTATAGCATACAAGAATACTACTTAGCAAGATAAAGGAATACACTACTTATTTGTATAGTATAGGTCAATCTTATTTAGTTTTTTGTTTTTTACTTTAACATCCACATATCTGTTGTTGGTTCATTCATCTCCCTTATTTCTCCTCCCTTGAGTTTGGTTATATAATTTTTTGTAGTAAAAAAAAAATCACTTACTGTAATGATCTCTTTTCTCTATTTTGTTTCTTATTGTAGATTTTTAAAATAAGTTAACATACAGTAAAATTGTAGTAGTAAGTAACTAATAGTAAGGTAATTTAAAATTACCTTATGGTTCTATGGATTTAAAAAGATGGATGGAGTCTTGATCTAATATTGTAGCTCTTCAAAAAACAAGTCTGTCAACACTCACATTTTGTTCAGGCTGCTCCCTTATTGCTAAATTACTTCCATCTCCACAAATCTGAAAAAAGACCATTGTACCTCCATTGCTATTATCCATTGTTTTTCCTTCCTCGCATATCATATAAGTAGAATTGTTGAGTAGCTGTTGAGAGCTCCACTCAAAGACTTGGTAAAATAAATATAAAATGTATCCGTTTGTATGAATTAGTATTTTTCCCCTTTAAAATACTATTGTAACCCGTGGTATGGCTGTACCACAATTTGTTTGCCCACAGGTAAAAATGGTAACTAGCCTTGGATAATCTAAGACATGGGTCCCATGCACTGTTTGCTTTCTTGGAGGCAGGAAGACGATGTTACTTTAAAGGGCTGTGTTCCAGCCATTATTATTAAAGAGAGAGTTGAAGGGGCATCAGTTTAAGGTTTTAAAAAGAGTTCCACTATTGTTAAAATACCATCTGCTTTGAAAGCCTTAGAGGACCCTGCCTCTAAAAAAAGAAATTACAGTATTTTGAGGAAATCCACTGGTCGTTGTGATATGAATAGATTCCTGGGCTCATCATTTCGTGAACTATAGTCACTGAAGTTAGCTTTATTGTTTCAACATTAATGATGTTACAGAGCCTTAAATATATAACTCAAATTTATGATCCAGATGTTTTTATTCATAAAATTATTCATGCTTATGCACTATATATACATAACAGTATATATGCACATATATGTATTAATAAACTTCAGTATATACTTTTAGGGTTAAATTGTTATAGATGTGAATACAAAGATGTACAGTAATTATGATATATAATATATGAAGGTTGGTGAAATATTTGGGAGCTGTTAAATATTAGAAATATAATTAACTTGGTATGAACTCATTTTATTAAAACATTTATTTTAAATTATTCTGTGAAAGTTCTTCATAGAATTTTTTACTTTTAATATATTTGAATGTTAGAATAAATATTAAATATTTCATTATAATTTTATTACTTTAGAACAAGCTGGCAGGATTGTGCGGGAACTTTGACAAATGTACTTCAAATGATATGACAACATCTAATAACCTTGAAGTGCGAAATGCTCAGGTGTTTGGAGACAGTTGGGCCTTAGGACAGGTAAGTTACATATGTGAAATTTAGAACAAACATATATTTATCAAAAAAACATTCTGATGAGTTAAATTACCTAGGTTATTCTTTTACATGGTTTTTCTATGATACTTTATAGGTGATGGACTTCCATATTTTTCTATGTAATTCTTTTTTTAATTTAAATTTAAAATTTTTAATATTAATTACAGTTTAGTCACTTTGTATCCCAGCTGTAGCCCCCTCCCTCATTTCCTCCCATTCCCCATTCCAAGTCCATTGATGAGGCGGTCCCCCTCCCCTTCCCTCTGACCCTAGCCTATCAGGTCTCATCAGGAGTGGCTGCATTGTCTTCCTCTGTGGCCTGGTAAGGCTGCTCCCCCCTCAGGGGGAGGTGATCAAATAGTTAGCCATTGAGTTCATGTCAGATGCAGTCCCTGTTCCCATTACTTGAAATTCATGCATGGTCCTTGGTTGGAGTATCAGTCTCAGAAAAGACCCCTGTGCCCAGATTTTTTGGTTCTGTTGTTCTGCTTGTGGAGCTCTTGTCCTTGCAGAACTTTCATCTGCCCCTTCTTTCATAAGATTCCCTGCACTTTGCCCAAAGTTTGGCTATGAGTCTGCTTTGATACCCTGCTGGGTAGAGTTTTTCAGAGGTCTTCTGTGGTAAGTTCCTGTCCTGTTTCCTGTTTTTCCAACTCTTCCTATGTCTGTCACGTTTGTCTTTCTGAGTGAGGATTTAGCAACTTCCCTAGGGTCCTCCTTCTTGCTTAGCTTCTTTAGGTAAACAGATCTTGTACAGATATATGTAATTCTTATGAAAATTTTATTTTGCAAAAGTTATTGTTTCTGCATTATAGGTGGAAAGATTGCATTTCAAAAAGGTTAAATGATTTGTCTAATACAACCTATATATTCAGAAATAACAGAGGTGACATTCAGACTTACACCTCTCATATTTTTTAAGCATAGCAAAATACTTTCTGCTCTATATTCATTCACTATATTTTGTTTAATATGTTGTTATATTATTATAATATAGACTATGAATGTGATATTCTCTTCCTTTGAGGAATTTTAATGGCTAAGTTACTAGGTGACATAGAAAACTACTAATAGAATATATTGATGTATATAGCTGAATTAATAAATATACACAGGAAGTTGAGAAAGATTCTGTGGAACAAATACTCTGATGATAAGGTCTTTAACATCTATAAGATCTGAGAAGATAAAGGTTAGAGCGGTGGTTCTCAACCTTCCTAATGCTGCAATCCTTTAATAGATTTTTTTATGTTGTGGTGATCCCCAACCACACATTTTTTTTTTGTTGTTGTTACTTCACAATTATAATTTTGCTACTGTCATGAATCATAAGATAAATATTTAATATACAGGATATCTGATATGCAACCTCTGTGAGCATCATGACCCACAGGTTGTGAACCACTGGTTTATGGGAGAAAGGATAGGAGAAAAGGAGAAAGTCACCTAGCAAATGTGAACAGGTGTGGAGAAAGTGCAGAACATAAAAACATCTCATAGTGTTCATACGGTATGACGTAGAGTTAGAAATAGAGAATGACTGAAAAATCAAGGGGAGGCCTTGAAAACAGCAGGTGCAGGAGGCTCTTATAGCACAGTCAGGTGAGCTGTTAGGGGAGATTAGAAGTTTATAGAAACTGGCATCATTGAAAATGGAAATTCCCAGTATTTATTGAAGGACTTTATTGAGGATGCATTTGGAAGGTTCAAGAAAGCCTTATACCTCCTGACATCAGAAACAGAGTAGAAATAAGTACAGTACACCTTAGGATGTACTGAGAAAGATGTGACCTAAAGATGGAAATATCTAATTTCAAGCTACAGAGCATAGACCTAGCATAGAAATATAGATTTGCCCCTTGGTAATATATGCAGGCTGCCGAAGTAGAGACAGCTGTGTCAAATGAAGGGCACAGAGGTTTCAAGGTAAGGAATTGCAAGGAATGGAGGGAGTAGAAGGTTTGGGAAGAAGAGCCAGTGTAGTGTAGTTATAAGAAAACCCGTCAGAACATGTTGGAATTGAATCCAAATCAGAAGAGACTTAGAACCAAAGGCGACTGAGGAAATCATTCGTGTCCTTTCTCAGAAAAGTTTTAGAAACAGCAAAGGTCAAATTTCAGAGTTCATCTGAGTCTCTGGAGATTGTAGAAATCTGTACCCAATATCTCAGAAGATGGGTTGTGACAAAAATGAACAACATAAAAAGTTAAAGGAGAGAGATTCATGCTCATAGAATTTTTTTTATTTTTTGGTGAAAATGTTGTATTGGTAAAAAATTCAAAACAATTAACTTCACTCTATAATGTTACTCTGTTTAATATTTAGTTGTTTTTCCGAAGTGATTTATGTTATTAATATATAACCTATATGGATGACACTAGGCAGTAGGTAAAAATGTCTGAAAGGACACAACTGTGCTACATGCCTTTGTCATGAGTCAGCAGGGTGCTTTGATCTCAGAGTTTAGGCCCCTTATAGTCTCTTATTCTTTCTTTGATTTTCAACAGTGTGAAGATCTTATGGAGGCACTGAAGCCCTGCGAGGCGCACCAAAACAAATTTCCCTATGCCAAGAAAGAATGTTCCATTTTGTACAGTGACGTTTTTGCTCCTTGTCGTAATGTGGTAAATGAGAACTTTCACTAAAATCTTAACTATAAAGTCATGCTGCTGTCGATGCTGAAATGAGTGGGACAAGTTCAGCAACTCATGTTTCTCAGGTGGCCTGTAGTCATTGTGGGGACCTTTGTTGGTGTTTTTCTGTATAAAAAATGCCTAGTTGTCTTCCTTTCTTCCTCATTGTATCTTATCTAACAGTGTGCACAGGTAAGTGATCATTTACCTATGTAATTCATCCTAGTTTATGAAGTATGATTCATCTACAGCATTTTGTAAATAAGTGTAAATAATAAAAAGAATAGAGGTTTATCTGACGTCAGAGAGCATTTCAAGTGGACATTCTACGCAAGTATAGTCTAACAGGATTTCTAGTGGCATATTTAAAAGAATTTTTAGGAGCTATTCTAAAAATATAACTTAAATATCTAATCTTCTTTCTCATGCAATAATTTTGGGTCCCAGTAGAAGCTGTGGAAATAATTTAATACATTATTTATTTTTTTCTCATATAATATATCCTGACCACAGCCTCCTCTCCCTCTTCTCTTCCCACCTCCCCTCTCTCCCAGATCCACTCATCCTCCATTTCCCTTCAGAAAACAGCAGGACTCCCAGGAATATCAACCAAACATGGTGTAACAAGATGCAATAAGACTAGGTACAAACCCTAAAATCCAGGCTGGATAGAGCAACCCAGTAGGAGGAAAAGCATCTCAAAAGCAGGCAAAACAGTCAGAGACACCCGAACTGCCACTGTTAGGAGCCCCCAGAAACACCTAAAGCCAAACAACACCCCTCTGCATGTCCCTTGTTTTCTCAAAGGACTCACATGTGCAATGTTCGAGTCGTGAGCCAGGTTTGCTGTTCACCTTCCTGGAATACTAATTTTTTTGAAAGAACAAATAATCGAAATATATAGTCATTCAAACATGAATATTTGGCAGATATTTTCTTGAGAAGCAGAGAGTAAGTCTGTGGCTTCAAGGAAAACATTCATCAGCATTTGTTGCCCTTAAAATATTTTAAAAATTTTAGATGAAAAATAGAATTTTGCAAAATTTGGCTCTGTAACTGTGGGCTTAAAAATTTTGTGATGCTTTTCTGAAAATACATGATGATATGAATATGTGTGGCCTGTTGCTTCTGCGTGTAATTAAACACATTAACATTTAGAAGATCTTTGTACACCACACAGTTTTCAAATAATTAATGCATAATGCTATGGAATCACACAAGAGTGAAAGATTATTATTTCAAAGGTAAATTAAATCTAAAGAGTTTAATCTAGCAAAGTGCTGAATTCATTGGTGTGGTTTCAAACACCAAATTGAACCTGGTCTTTATGAATGTCAATGTGACGGTTATTAAAAATTTAAAACAAGAACTGCCATTTAACCAAACCATACCACTTCTAGCAATTACAAAGCATCTATATCCTATCACAGGGATACTTTCACATTCCAGTTTGTTTATGCTCTATTCACAACAGCAAGGAAATCAAACCAGCCATTCAGTTGTCCACCAACAACTGAATGCATAATGAAAATGTGGCACACATACGTGTTTAGTTTTATTCAGCTCTACAGAAAAAAGTAGACAGAGCTGTACTAAACACAAACTCAGAAAGAAAAAAAACGAACAATGACAATAACAACAAAAATGCAAAATACATATACAGATCCATGTATAATGTACATGTTTACATATAAACAGATGTAAGAGTTGATAAAGCCTAAAAATCTATAAGGAAACCAAGAAGGTAATTAATAGGTGATGAGGGAGGTTAGGGATCAAGAAGAAGGATACATGGGACATAAAAGAAGCAAAGAGGCTGTGTCCTGAAGGTTGTGAGAGGGGGACCAGGGATAGTGGGGGTAGGGCAGTGAAGGAAATGTGGAGAAAAGAGAACCCTAAAACACAGTGTTATCTAATGCAATATATCCTAATTAAACATAATAAAAAAGAAGGCCACAGTTTTGGATATCGTATAAAAGAACATCATCACTGTTAGTCATCAAAATCACACACAAAAAAGAAAAGATATTAACCACTCTTAACTTTTTAATTGTAAATACATGGAAAACTTTTGTCATCTTTTAACCAAAACCAAACCACAGAAAGAATAGTACAGCACTGAATGGGAAAGCAGCTGTGTGCTACAAAAAGATGTTAAAAGTAATCTGCAAAAAATGTGTAGCATGGTACTCTCCTCACTGACCTAATTTTGCTTGATCAAAAATACAGGTTTTTACTAAAACATGTAATTTATGTTAACATGTAATGAGTTTACAGTTACTGTCTTAAACACCACAGTTGTACTTTTGAATGTGATAACTCTATATAATGTCAGAAAGTTTTAGGAATTTAAAGGGAGTCCGTGACTGCTTGCTACATTTAACGGGCATGGGTAGACTAGAGTCCAGTTTATTAAACGTTTTCCACGTTGAGATTTCTGTGCTTCTTAGGAACCATAGTTCCTTGACAGGCAATATGGTGTTCATTCTGGACCCAAGCCGCAGAGACTTAAGGCTTTACCCCTGACTGTTGCTTGAAAAATTAACCTGGGCATTGGCACACAACCTAAAACACAAATAGCTGACACCAAACCCTTTTTTCTTTCGTGACACATTGATTTCACATTAATCAATTTCATCAGTGATTTAACAAGTACAAAATTAAGTGACTAGGAGACATTTAGAAGAAACTGCCATTGCCACTCACTCATCTCCAGCATTTTCCCATTTAGGAGACGAAGAAATAAAAGAAGAAAAAAAAAGTAAAGTGCATTTAGAAAGAGTGAGCTCCTTTAATGCCGGGTGATTATGCCAACAACAAAATCCTGCAACAGCGCGCTTTCAAAAATCTGAAATATACCCGGGTGCAGATGTCAAAGTAGATCTGTTATTCTTGTTTTGCTAGTTCTTTGAGGTGGCATTTGCTTAGTAATTCTCTGGCTGCACAGTGGGTTGGGACAATAAGGGCTGTGTAGGTGGGAGTATTACGCTGAGGACACCTGTTGGGAAAAATGGGCAATTACTCTTCTACCGGAAGTTTGAATTTAGTCACAATCAGTGCCTATTGGAGTTATATTGTCTTTCATTTTGCTTTCAGATCGATGTTACTTCTTTTGCCAAAAACTGCCATGAAGATACATGTAACTGTAACCTGGGAGGGGACTGCGAATGTCTCTGTACCAGTGTGGCGGCATACGCTTACAAATGCTGTCAGGAAGGGGTGCCCGTCCACTGGAGGTCACCCACTGTTTGTGGTGGGTACCTTGCATAGGACGTCGTTAAGAGGATAGCTTTTCAGAAGATCCAAACGAATTGTCATTTTCTTGTGGAGTAATGCCATGAAACTCATGGAAATATAGTTAGTTTTAGTTGTCCAAATTTCATAGTCTTTTGACAATCACAAATTATCATATATCAAAGAGAAAAAATATGTTAAGTTTTCTATTATGTTTGAATGCTGTTCCTGCAGCTTGTGAAATATAAATTACATACCGTCCTCCCAGAAATTGCTTAGGATTCCAGTCCTCCTATGCCTGTGAAATTTCATCCTTCTGATAATAAGGATGTTCTTTTCAAAACTCATCTTGATTTTCTTTCAGATTTGACTCCTTAACCATTTCATTTGCTCAGATGTGTGGTTAGTCATCTGAGGAACTGATTACAGTTTGGACGTTTCTGTGATCAGCTTCTAAATTGCCAAGTATTTGTCTACCTTTACAACAATGTCATGAAATCTGTTTTAGTAAAACACATCATCTTAAAAAATACCTTTTGAACAAGACCTGGTTGTATATACCTGTTTTTCAGCACCCAAGATGCTGAGACAGGAGGATCATTGTGAGTGTGAAGGTGGCGTAGTATTTAAAATATTATAGGTGTTTGAAAAATAACAGTTACACATGTACATGCTCTCTCTCTCCTCTCTCCCACTTCCCCTCTTTCCCTACATATCTTCCCCTCTCTCTGTCACACACACACACACATATACACACACAAAATTGCTTTTGCTCATAGGAAGTTTCTAGATAATGATGTTATCCTCTGTTATTTTATGTAGTATCAATAATGGATGTTCCTGTGCTGCACATACTCAGATAGTAATATGTAATTTATATGCAATTTAATATTTATTTTTCTTTCTTTTAGCACTTGATTGTGAATATTATAATGAAGGTATGTGCCATTTTAATGAATATTACTGCAGTATTATGTCAGATATGTTTTCACATAACTTTTTTAAGCAGTTTATAGTATCAATAAAACACAAATAGTTCATGAATTGAATGATAAAGTTATAAACGTTTTTCCATATATAATTGATCTACTTTTCTGAGGAATGGTGTTAAAATTTATTTTTTAAAAATAAAAATGTGTAATTTAGGTTCTTTATTAATTAATTTATTATAATTATTAATTATATTATATCAATTATATTATATATTATAATTTATTATAATTATTAATTTATTAATTAATTTCCACATTTAATTTTCTTTTTAAAAATTGTTAATTAACTAATTTTAATTGATTATAATTTATTCACTTTGTATCCCAGCTGTAGGCCCTTCCCTCGTCCCAGTCCCAGTCTCCCTCCCTCTTCTCCTCTCATGTCACTTCTCCAGTCCACTGATAGGGGAGGTCCTCCTCCCCTTCCATCTGACCCTAGCTTATCAGGCCTCATCAGAACGGACTGGATTGTCTTCCTCTGTGGCCTGGTAAGGCTTCTCCCCTCTCAGGGGGAGGTGATCAAAGAGCCAGCTACTAAGTTCATATCAGAGGCAGTCCCTGTTCCGCTTACTAGGGAACCCACTTGGACACCGAACTACTATGGGCTACATCTGTGCAGGGGTTCTAGGTTATCTCCATGCATAGCTGATACTCCACACTTGATTGGAGTATCAGTCTTAGTAAAGACCCCCGGGCCCACATTTTTGGTTCTGTTGGTCTCTTTGTGCAGCTCCTGTCCCCTCCAGGTCTTTCTATCTCCCTCTTCTTTCATAAGATTCCCTGCACTCTGCCCAAAATTTAGCTGTGAGTCTCAGATGGGTAGAGTCTGTGGAAGGCTCCTGTCCTGTTCCCTATTTTCTCCCTCTTTCAATGTCTATTCTCCTTGCCAGTCTGAATGAGAATTACGTATCTTCCTCGGGTCCTCCTTGTTGTTCAGCTTCTTTAGGGCTATAGATTTTAGTATGTTTATCCTATATTATACGGCTAATATCCTCTTTTAAGTGAGTATATAGCATGTGTGTCTTTCTGCTTCTAGGTTACCTCACTCAGGATGATCTTTTCTAGTTCCATCCATTTGCCTGCAAATTTCATGCTTTCCTTGTTTTTAATTGCTGAGTAGTATTCCATTGTGTAAATGTACCATAAATTCTGTATCCATTCCTCTATT
Source organism: Psammomys obesus (assembly GCF_907164565.1). Taxonomy (NCBI): domain Eukaryota; kingdom Metazoa; phylum Chordata; class Mammalia; order Rodentia; family Muridae; genus Psammomys; species Psammomys obesus. The sequence continues at coordinate 1,854,926 of NW_026596073.1, read as the reverse complement.
GAGGGACATCTGGGTTGTTTCCAGATTCTGTCTATTACAAATAAAGCTACTACGAACATGGTTGAGCAAATGTCCTTGTTGTATACTTGAGCATGTTTTGGATATATGCCTAAGAGTGGTATAGCTGGATCTTGATGTAGCACTATTCCTAATTTTTCTGAGAAAGCACCAGAATGTTTCAAAACATACTTTTTCAATAACACAAGTGAATAAGTAGTTATACTAATTTTAGGTAAAATATAAACATATAGTAAAGGCACAGCTTTTACTATTACATATAACTATAAACTTTCTTCAAAAGTTTTAAAATTTTCATAATTTTAAATTAATAATTTTCTAAATTTGTGGCAAAAGGCGATGCTTTTATACATGAATGCACAAAGGAATGTTAAGCTCAGACTAATTAGTAAGTTTATCATCTCAACATTTACTCTTTGTGGTGAGAATACTTAATACTTTTTTTTTACATTTTCAATATTTAGCCCAAAGTAAAAGTAAGACTTTTATCATTTATGACAGCATGGTTGAACCTGAAGGATGTTAAGCTGAATAAAGTCATTCAGGAAGAATGAAATTCCATTTGCTTGTATTACATGTGTTATTTAAAATAAACTCACAGAAGGAGAGCAAAATGTGCTTAGCAAAGGTAGGAGAGGGGGAGGATTAATCAGGAAAGGACAAATATTGATCAAAGTAGAAAGTTTTAGTTCAATAAGGAGAATAAAGTCTGGTGATCATTACACATCATGTGGCTACAGATAAGTTTTATTATATTGTAGAAAACAAAGAAACAAAATGAAGATGATATCAGAAAATGCACTTTACATTATAAAATTATGTCATATCAATGTGAAAACTTAATACAATAGAAATCAAAATCCTCTAGCTTCAGCAAGTATTCAGGCTTATCACTAAGAGTCTGAGTGGGTGTTTTACACAGATGTAGAAAAAGATGAGTGAGGACATCAGTTAAAAAGTCAGAAGGCAGAGCTTGCTTTTTCTCAAACTATGTAATGGAAAGACAGCGACCAAAGCCTAGTTCAGACAAGTGAGGCCATCTGGATCTGGAGAGATGACATCTTTTACTGCCTGGACAACTCTGGCCTATGATAGAAGGATGGGTAAGTTAGCATAACGGTCATAGGAAGCCAGCTCCAGCAATCCATTGAAGCTATGGTGATAGCTAACAGAGGAGATTGCATAGAAAACCTTGAAAACTGCAAGGTATGAAGACATAAAAGGGATGCTGGGCGTGATGGCACAAGCCTTTTATCCTAGCACTCAGGGAGGTAGAGGCAGGTGGATCACTGTGAGTTTGGGGCCAGCCTGGTCTACAAAATTAATCCAGGACAGCCAAGGCTACATAGAAAAAGCCTGTCTCAGAAAAACAAAATAAATGAGTAAATAAATGGGAGGATACTTTTGTTTGTTTTGCTACATTTCTAGAAATTGATTTTGAATAAAAGTTAACACTAATAAAATCCTTATGATAAAAGAAAATCTAACCAAAGCTATTTTTTATCCAAGATTTTTCTTCAGAAATGCACACACACACACACACACACACACACACACACACACACACACACAGGCAAACATACAAAGGCACACACGCACCTGTGCACATACGAGTGGGTAGGGGAAAAGAGAAGGGCAGGTAGAGGGAGAGAAACATACACACACACACACACACACACACACACACACAAACACACACACACACACGAGAGGGGGATGGGAGGGTGGGAAATGGAGAGGCAGAGAGCTGAGATTGGGTATATCAATCTTCTGGGCTCCACAATTAAAAATGTAATTGAAACTAATAATAGAGTGATAATAGGTAGCTTTTGTTAACCTTTTATTTAAGAGGAAATTGAGATATGAAGAAATGGAAAAGCTTTGCCAAAAGCACTTAGCGAAACTGTGGTCGACTGGGACTTATAAGCAGTAGTTGTCCACGGCAGCTGCTTAGTCTGTGCTGCTCTGCTCCGTGAGCTGTGGTTCTGTGCTTTCGAGGATGCCATTGCGTTGCTGCTGTGTGGTCTGCATTCTGAATTCCGAATCGGTTTGAGAAACACTCCAATGACGTCCTTATTTAAACCTGTACTCTCCCATAGCTCTGCTCCAGGGTCCTGTCCATCCTGTGCCCTCCCCCAACTCACCCTTCCTCCCGCCAGCCCTCCTGTGCTTTCTGCCATCTGCTGAGCACTGGAGTCCTGAGTCACTATCTCTTGCAGTGCGGTACAGCTTTGCCTTCTGTGATGTCCGCTGCAAGTATAATGACCTGTTTCCTGTCGGGTTACAGAATGCTCAAGCCATTTTCTTTAGTTCCATTTATGGCGCTGTATTTATAGTTTCAGAAGGTGAACACTGGGCATCCAACCCTGAGGATACAGTGGTAGTAGGTTCAGGGGAGAGGCAGACAGGGAATTGATTTCCTATGATTCAAGTAATAAGGAAAAGTGTCAATGTGCCCAGGAGGGAGAGTTGATGGCCACAGAGGTAGGTGACTGAAGAAGGTAATAGAACTGTAGAGGCTGTTGATGGAAATCATTAAAAAGGACAACAACATTGGTTTAAGTGACTTTTCACAATAGTTTTTTTACTCCAAATAATTCCACAGCTATTATAAACCACCTTGGCTTTTTCAGACATTTGCAGCTGAATTCTCTCTTCCTTGTTACCTACCACATGTCAGCAACTATGTTGTAAAGATAGTTACATTATTTAAGGAAAATACATAAATAGATAATTTTGAGAAGACAAAATTAAAAAGAGAATATAAAGGTTGTGTCTGGGATTGTCTCAATTGTCTTTGGCATCACTGCAGTGCTAAGTTCCTCATGGTTGTTATATGTCATTTTCTTAGAATTTAAAGGGAGTGTTGTCATTATTACTGTGTATGGGTAAAGACTAGTATCCTGCTCAAAACTGTTACATAATGAAGTTCAGAGTGAGTTTATTAGATAAACGTTTTACTGTACCCAACTATAGTAAGGACACCAGTAGCATGGAAATTGAGTTGGTGTCACACTAATCTCGTTCTCATAAAATAGTAATTAAAATATTAATGGACATAGTTATCATTTATCTGTTTATTTTTGTGAGATGAAGTTTGAAGAAAAATTACTCTGAGGGCTTTCAGGTCTGGGTCTAGGCATCTTATTTTTCATTTATTTTAAACTCATCTTACTGGTGAAAGCAGTAAAATATTGTATAGTGTGTCTTTGAACTCTTTTTTTTTCTTGAGATTCAGCTGGAAGAGTGTCATGAGGCTATTAGCATGAGGCTGTTTGGAGAGATAAATGTCTTGAAGTCTTTATTTTATTTATAATTATAATTTAGTGTGTGCGTGCATGTGTGCATGCATGTACATACATGTATATGTAGATATGAACACATGTAACATGCGTGTGCTCTATGTTATAGTATGTGTGTGGAAGTCAGAAGAGAACCTTCATAAGTCAGGTTCTCTCTCTCACCATGGGTTCTAGAGATCAAATCTAGGCCATGAGGCTTAAACAGAAACCACTTTTACCTGCTGAGACATCTCATAGGTGCTGTTACAGAGGGTATTATTATCATTGGATGTTAGACGTTTATTAGTACCCTGAGATTTTAGGCTAGGAGGTCATCTAGACACATTTCTTCCTAGAGGTAAGAGAATTTGAATACCAAAAGACTAAGTCATTTTTCCCATCCGGTTTTGTTATACATGTAAAAAGAATTCATGCATGTACCCATGTGTGTATTTATAGACATAAGTACATGTATTTATTTCTAATTACATATTTAAATTATATACTTTAAATACATATACAATATACTAAATTCCTGTTAGTTGAAAATAGTTGTTAATGTATCAGTGAATAGATTTCAATTGCCCAATATTTATGAAGTTTTTTTTCTATTTTTTTAAAACCTTGAAGTCCTATGCTAATTTATAATTATTTTGCTTGTAACTCAACCAGGGCTTGGAGAAGGACCATATATGCTGGCAAGTTATGGAAAGAGTGGCCTTGTCCTAGGTGCCAATGTAACCAGTAGAAGCATTTTCTCTTTGCCAAGAAGTAGTGATCACCATAATTTATTTTTTATTTTTATGATCACTCCGGGCCTTTTCAAAGAGAAGACATCCTGTAAGTATAATTGAAAATTCAAATTTAGTTTTTCACTTACAGTTTTTTCATTAACCATTCGCCAAGTATTAACTGGAGATTTCATATGCTATGGCATTTTCTAAATTTCTTCTATATCCAAAGAATATAAAACAAAGTCTTGGCATATAAAATGGCTGTTTTATATGTAAAATAATTTGCTTATCTATTGGCATTGCTACATTAGAATTGCAGATGTTTGATTGAATTTTTTGGTATTAAGTAACCCACTTATTAAATGTTTATAGTATTAACATAGAAATTAAATAGAAAACATTCACTCCTAACATTTAAAGGATTTTAATAGAAAGTTAAAGTGAAAGTGATGAGTTGAGTATGAGGCGTACATATCAGAGTGTCGATAATCGCGGAGATAGGGTTTTGCACCTCCTTTGTCCTGGTCTCAGGTGTCCTTGGTTCCTTGACTCTCACAATTTGAAATCTCATAATTCATGTCCGACATGCCTCATTTACTGGCTTGGACCAGCAAGTTATATCCTAGGCTTGTATCTGCCTGGCAACTGTTCTTATTGGTGGCCATGTCCTCTCTGGCCAGTGATGCCAGGCTAAACTTTCATTGTAGTCTACCTAGAACCATGTACAATTTCTTTTACAAGCACAAGAAACTAACGAATCTGACAAAATGCTCACTTCTCTGAGAAAACTCTCTCAATTCTTCTTTCCTATAAAAAGAACTCTCTAAGTTCTGGAAGTTTAAAGTTTTAATTTATATTAGTTGCAACTGATTTTCCTTATACAAAAAATATTTAATTTTATTTTGCATCTTTGGTTTCTCAGTCATGATATTTGCATGTTTTTTTTTATATTTTCTTTATAATAATTATTTACTACAATTTATTCACTTTGTAGCCCCCTCCCTCATCTCTTCCTGGTCCCACTCTCCCTCAGTCTTTCCTAACTATGTCCCTCTCCTAGTCCACTGATAGGGGAGGTCCTTCTCCCCTCCTTTCTGACCCTAGTCTATCAGGTCTCATCAGGACTGTCTGGACTCTCTTTCTCTGTGGCCTAATAAGGCCACCTCCCCATGAGGAGGTGATCAAAGAGAAGGTAACTGTCTTCATGCCAGTGATTTCCCCCTGCTTCCATTAGTAGGGAACCCACATGGATACGAAACTGCCCACGGACTACATCTGAGCAGGAGGTCTAGGTCATCTCCATGCACTGTCCTTGGTTGATTCATCACTCTCTGCAGGCATCCTGGGCCCAGATATTTTGGCTCTGTTGGTCTCCTTGTGAAGCTCTGGTCTCCTCCAGATTTTTTGTTTGTTTGTTTTTGTTTTTTTAATCTCCCCTTTCTTCCATAATTTTCTCTGCATTTTTAATCTCCCCTTTCTTCCATAATTTTCTCTGCATTCTGTCTAGAGTTTGGTTTTGAGTCTCAGCATCTGTTTTGATACCCTGATGGGTAGAGTCTTCCAGAGGCCCTCTGTGGGAGGCTTTTGTCCTGTTCCCTGTCTTCTCCTACTTCCAATGTCTATACTGTTTTCCCTTTTGAATGAGGATTAAGCCTCTTCCCTAGGGTCTTCCTTTTTGTTTAGCTTCTTTAAGAGTATAGATTTTAGTAGGTTTATCCTATATTATATGGCTAATATCCACTTATAAGTGAGTATATACCATGTGTGTCTTTCTGCTTCTGGGTTACCTCACTCAGGATGATCTTTTTTAGTTCTATCTATTTGCCTGCAAATTTCATGCTTTCCTTGTTTTTAACTGCTAAGTAGTATTCCATTGTGTAAATGTACCACAATTTCTGTGTCCATTCTTTGGTTGAAGGACATCTAAGTTGTTTTGGCAGATAAACACTTAAAGAAATGCTCAATGTCCTTTGTCATCTAGGAAATGCAAATCCAAATGACCCTGAGATTTCACCTTACACCCATCAGAATGGCTAAGGTCAAATACTCAAGTGACAGAACATGCTGGAGAGGTTGTGGAAAAGGGGAACCCTCCTCCATTGCTGGTGGACATGTAAACTTGTACAACCACTTTGGAAATAAATCTGGCACTTTTTCAGAAAATTAGAAGTAGTGCTTCCTCAAGATCCAGCTGTACTATTCCTGGGCATATATCCAAAATATGCTCAAGTATACAACAAGGACATTTGCTCAACCATGTTCATAGCAGCTTTATTAATAATAGCCAGAATCTGGATATTTCTAAGTTTTAACGACAAAATAAGTGTCTTTGGTAATATTGCGTTTGATGGATTTTTTTGATTTTTTTTAATATATAGTGACTACCATTCTTAAAAGATACAAATGATGTTTTTTTCCAAAAATTGACACAATATTTTAGTGAAAAGGGTTTATAGCATGAATCATACAGTCATAAGGGACAATTTTGAAGCAAATTATCAGAATACAGCCATACTTACCTAATGCTCTGGAAAGCCTGATTACTCATTAGCCATTTTGTCTTCTGAGAAATAGACAGTACTATTGAATAAATGACATTTTCTTTTTTTATTTTAACTTTTAATAATTACACTTTATTCACTTTGTATCCCCCATAAACCCCTCCCTTCTTCCCTCCTAATCCCACCTTCCCTCCCTCTTCTCCACACATGCCCCTCCCCAAGTCCACTGATAGGGGAGGTCTTCCTCTCCTTCCTTCTGATCCTAGTCTATCAGATCTCATCAGGAGTGGCTGCATTGTCATCTTCTGTGGCCTGGTAAGGCTGCTCCCCCCTCAGGGTGGGGTGATCAAAGAGCAGACTAAACAGTTTATGTCAAAGGCAGTAAGTACCTCTTCCCATTACTATGGAACCCACTTAGACATTGAACTGCCATGGGCTACATCTGTGCAGGGGGTCTAGGTTATCTCCATGCATGGTACTTGGTTGGAGTATGAGACTCTGGAAAGACCCCTGTGTTCAGATTTTTTGGTTCTGTTGCTCTCCTTGTGGAGCTCCTGTCCTCTCCAGCTCTCACTATTTCCCACTTATTTCATAAGATTCCATGCACTCTGTCCAACAGTTGGCCATAAGTCTCAGCATCTGCTTTGAAACATTTTCTTAATGTAGCAAAATATCTTATGAGGATTATTTTTCCCTTAAGATTCCACTGATAAAAAGTACAGTTGGTTACAGACTTAAATTAGTTTGTGCTCCTATTTTCTCACTTTTTTCTATCACATGACTTAGTGGTTTTTAGGTTTTGTATCTGAAAATATTACAGCCTAAAAATATAGATATCAATTATTTTTCCCCTTTCCAAGGTCATAATAGATAAAAAAAAAAGATAGAACTTGCTAGAGATTGGTTTTGGCCTCCCAAAACCAGTTCATTGTCAGTACTCCATTGCTTTTTTTCTTTTGGAATCTCATTATTCTTGTCCGATGTGCCTGAGATGGGTGTTAATTTCGCATGGTGAAGTGTTTGACTGTTTTCAGCTTTGTTGATGCGCATTGTGATGCCTGCGCCTGTGCTCTGCCTTCCCCTGAGACCCTAGGTCATCAAGACATTCTGTTTTACAGCACTGGCTCTTGTGTCCTTCGAATCTGCTGAAAGGCCCAACTTCTTTCTCTACGTCCACGACAATGACACTCTCAGCTTGTTGCAGTGGCGGGCAAACTCAGCATTTCATCAGAGAGCGACGTTTTTCCACCACCAAGGCCTCTGGATTCCTGGTTACAGTACCTTTGAGTTATACAGCAAGAAAGGTTTCTTCATTGTTTTTATGGATTCCATTGTCAAAGTGTCAAAATATGAAGATTCAGAACAATTCAAGCAGTCGAGTAGCTTCAGCATAGAAGGTGCGAGTCATGAGAACTCCAAAGAGAGGGCACAAATGCTCACGGGAGGGCCATGTCAGATGCTAATATTAAGTTCCTGATGCTATGAGTAGACTTATGTGATCCTAACCTTTCTACCCTTCAAGCTACTCATCAGCTGAACAGGAGGAATAATGCCAATTTTACCTACTGTCTTAAATGTGTGATGTAAATGGCTTAGAGTAACTTCAATAACTTTGTAATTATTTCTCCAAACATCACTAATAGAACTTATTGGGCTTTTGCATCAGAACGCACTCACTCATGGCTTGTGAAATGGTCCACTATTTGCATCTATTTTTTTCATGTAAAACAAATTCACAGTAATCTGATTCTTAGACTTGAAGACAGAATATTTATCTCTGTCTTCTGAATTCAAGAGTGTCTGGATTTACTGGCCCCAGGAAAGTTTCTTTAGTTTAGCAGAAGCCCAGTCTGTTTTCTAAGAAAGAGCCTTTGTTGTCTCGAGCCAAGGTGATCTGACTGTCAGAAAACAATTCTCTCTTTGTAGAGCTGAAGTTACGTTCCGCTTTCAAAACCCAGCAGCTTGATTTCTATCTGAAGTCTTGCAAACACTGCTCTGTTTTAATTGATCTCCTGAAGCAGTTCAATATTGCTAATCATTTGCCTTCTCTACTGTGCACGAATTACTGAAATCCTCTCAAATGGTTAGATTTCAGAAAACCCCAATTGCATCGTAGAAGCATTACTATAGCATAAATCCTTGAGTTCAAAGCAGGACCACATGAGCCCTAATGCTCCTAATGCTTCTTGGTATACTTGTGTATATTTTGTTTTTGTTTTTTGGTTCTAGTTCAATGAGACAGAAGGGCCAGTTCAAGCAACTTCATCATTTTCCTGTAGGAGTTGGGAATCCACAGAAGCTTAGGCTTCGGGGTGAGCTAGTGAACTTTCGCTCACCTCCCCTGCTCAGGGTAGCAGTGCAGGGCAGCAGCGTCTTGTCTCTGCATACTCCAGATACACCTCAGCAGCGGGAGAAGCACTCTCGGTGTCACCAATGTCTCTCAGTAGAGATGTTTCTGGACACCCTGGCTTAGGGAGACAGGCTTCGGTTAGTCTCAACAGTTTTAGCTTTGTGTTTGCATAGTACATTCCTACGGTACTCAGCAGTTATTGTAAGAAGCCCAAGTGGGACTCTGAAAGTCAGAGAGAGCCAAGCCCACTTGGGGACATTGCCTCTTCCTCTTGGTTCTTGAGAAAAAGTACTGACATGCTTGTATGACATTCTATACAGTGCTGCATTTATTTTAATTGATTTTATGTAAAGTTGAACTTAATAAGACTCCATTTCCCCTTTAATCAAGAAGTTTGCTCTTCTAGAGACAATCCCACTCATGGTCTAGTGAAGGATAGTCAATGGCATCAGTTGAGACACTGATCACTGGAATCTCTAGTGGTCTCCTCTGTTTGTAAAGCCAGTCCTCTCTTAGGATCCATGAAGCAGGCACTCCAGCTCAGCTCTGCATACACAAACAACCTCCCTCTCACAGCCCATTTCCTTGCCACACTAAAGTCTTCATGGGAGAAGATTCAAGATGCAGGTTTAAGTGACCTCTTAGGTACGGAGTTCTGAGCTGATCCAGAAGAACTTCTCCATTATGTGGCAACGAGAATCTATTGCCAGAGTTTGTAGGTGGAAAAATCTTTAAACAAACGATATTCTAGAACAACAAACATTTATATTTCAACCACACTGATTTATTCTTTTGTATTCAAGCAGTACTTACCATGTATGAGGCGATGTGCTAAGTTCTGTGGGAAGGACAATGGTAGAATGTGCTCCCAAGAGTTTTGGTTTTGAGGTGTGTATTTGGCCTTACCATTTTCCTCATTGTCTGAGTCTGGCAACATACTTGGGCATTATAATGAAGGCATGTTTCATTTTAGATTGCAAGTAATGTTTCCTCAGCAGAGCTGTGCAATGATAAAATAGAATAAAATTATGTTTTAAAAAGTAAAGTTCTCAAATACTAGGATGGGAAAAATCAGTGAAAATGTCACTAACAATAAAAGAAAGGAGAGTATTAAAATCTTGGGAGGGTGGATCTGCAATTAGTGCTTCAACATGAGCACCAGAACTTTCGGTCACTGGAGAATTATAATGTTTTTATTTGATACCCTTGTCTGTTATAGAACACTATGATGGGGCTGGAGAGATGGCTCAGCTGTTAAAGGCTAGGCTCACAACCATAAATATAGAACACTATGATGAAAGAGCATCCAAACACCACACAGGTTCATATTGGAAGTTATTAGTTTTCAAAATGTGTGTTTCAATGTGCATAATTCTAGCTTCCTCTTGTCTCAGAAATCCAGGCAGTAATACCTTACAGGCAGATGTGTGAATGGAGATATGAACCTTGTGCTACTCCATGTTTTAAAACATGCAGTGACCCAGAAGCCCTTGCCTGTACATTTCTTCCACCGTAAGTAGCATTGTTCCACAAACCTCAAAATCTCAGTATCAACAGATTCTGTCCTGGGTGATTTTGTGTCAGGTTTATTTTAATCTCAAATAAGAGCTCAAGATCCATTGTGTGTGAGTAATTCTGCTTGAGGCTAGATAAGACTATGAAAAGAATAGACCCGAAAGCAGTAGGAGCTGAGACCAGAGAACCATTGTGGCAGGCAAGTCTGTTGTGAGGACTTGGTGATTTACTGTGAGACAGGTAACCCTGACATATTTTACACAAAGAAACTGCAAGATCTATTTGTACTTCAATCACTCACTCCTTGGATGTTCAACTGATATGGACTGTTGAGGGTAGAACAGGAAAGGGCAGAATTTGCCAGTTACAAAGCTCAGAAGGAATTTGTCTCATCTGGGAGCCTCAGAGGTCATGTGATCAGATTTGGGAGCCATTTCTAACTGCTGAAAGAGTTAACATGAGTGACAAGGGAAGGAGGACCTAAGCACTCCAATATGACCCCAGCCTTGAGTGACTGAAGCTGGAACTTGCCTCTTTCATAGCATTCTTGCAAAATGTAGTTCTTGCCGCAAAGCTTTATTCTCCATCCAACGAACTCCCAAGGTTTCAGAATATGTATTCCAGCTGTCCCAAATACCATGTTCCAACATGTAAAGGGTTTCCTAATATTTTTATAATAAATAATGAAAGAAAGACACAAATCAAAACATTTTTTCAATTAATGGGAACATGGGTAGGCAGGTTACAGCAAAGTGGGAAATATTTGCTATGGGCGTTGGGTGCCATCTGAGCTCTTAGGTTAGTGGAAGCTAGGTGACATTTTGAGCTTTTGGATCAGTTTTGGAAGCTAGTATCATCTGTTAAGTTAGTACCTCCCCAAAGGTTTTACTTGATAGTTGTTACGATTGTTATGTCAGACACACAGTGAGCAATGGGTGGCTGTTAATGGGAGAGTAAGATAACCCAAGAGAACTAGGCACCAGATCTGCAACATTGCAGCCTTCCTCCATCAGGCAGTTCTAATGTGCCATCGGCCAGCCTTGTAGAACATTGAACATATATGTGGTTTTCTCTGGGAACTTCAGTTCACAATAGTGAAAATCGGACAACTCTCAGAAAGTTCAGGTCACTTAACTCTACGGAAGACTGTATTGCCCTTTGATGAGATAAGGAAAATGCTAGGAAGAGAGATTTACTTCTGAGGATCTTAAATTTAAGACTGAGAATTCTTCATGGAGTTTGGTATGTGAGGAAGAAGCAGAACAGAGGCAGAGGGTGTAAGCAGCTTTCAAAAGCAGGGATTTTGTTATGAAGGAGAAGGGGAAATGGGCTCAGTTTGGAAGAGGATATTTCCAGGTTATTTTATATTAAAGATCTAGTCGCTTTTTCTCAGAATTCTTACTATTATGAAATGCCCTAGGCATGTGAATAAGTGAGACCTAGGCCATGTCAGGAACTCTTGGTCTTTCAAAAGGAGACAGGAGCATAAGCAGAGCAACAGTCTGTAAAGAGGTGGAGAAGTGACCAAAATCAACAGTATGTTCAGGGCAGTGGAAAGGCTAATTGTGTTATATTCCGTTTTAAGAAAACAGACCATCTGAGACATAGAGGTCACTCAGCTCTCCCTAAGCCACGCAGCTTGAAGTCTGACCAACTGTGCCCTGTGTACCAAGTGCTGTGAGCACAGAGGAAGGAGAGGAAACTCTACTTGCTTTTTAAAAATTGAAAGCAATGTCTGTGTGTGTGTGTGTGTGTGTGTGTGTGTGTGTGTGTGTGCAAGTGCACACGTGTGCGCATGCATGTGAAGTGTTTCCTACTTTTTGGATGTCTCATAGTCACATAGTCACATGTATGTCATCGTGAACCTTCTGGTAGCTATGAGGAGGTGAGTGTGCTGCATGACCATGTGGTAATGATGATCCCTCGGGAGCTGGGGTGGAAGGGATCAGATGACACATATGTCTGTCACCAGGAGAAAAGCCAGCTGTAACAGGAACATGGCATTTAGGTGCTATTATTATTACTACCATTATTATTGCACTTATTATCAGTGTCTGAGGTTGCTAACGCTAACTCAGTGTCTCCAGTGTGCTGTCTTGAAGCTCTTCCCCTAATGGGGAGGATTGTGCATGCCTTGAAGTTGTAGGAGGAATTGTTCTGTCTTTTACTTTATGCTGGTGTGTCTTTGCTGACTCTTGATTTTGCTCATGACCTGATGGGACTCATGCACTAAGCTGGGATTTAATGTGCCCCTGTACCCCTCTTTTGAGTGCCCAAGTGAATAATCTGTCATTCTTGTTTCTGATTATTTGAGTCTCTGGTACCACACAACTGTTAAAAACCAGTGTTCCATGAAAATGAGAGCTGTTAGTGAGAAAATATGTCAAGCAGCGTATTGTGGAACACATATTTAAATTCTTATTATGCGTCTTTTATAATAACTCTTTCACACTGAGGGATTCTATCTATCAGTTGAAAGTTGGGTGAAATATTAGCTGTATGACAAAGCGAAGAGGAGCCTGCTGTGTGTATCTGTAAAGTTACTGATAAGGCATAAAATAATGGCTTTTGGAAAATGGTTTAAGAGAATAGGAAACGAATTTTGTCCCCTACAAAGCAATTGCTAAATAATTGAGTTATAAAAGAAAGAAGGCTGTGTAGAGGAATTTTATTCCAGCAACATGGCTGCTCTGGCAAGGGATCACATCCAAACACCTAGGTCTGTGTGATCCAGCTGGAATATAGACATGCCCTTAGTCTCTGTAGCTGGAATACGGACAGGACACACCTTTAATCCTAGTGATGTCTGATTGAGGGACAGATGAAGTGATAATTTAGAGAAAGATTTGACAGAATGGGTCAGAGAGATAGGACATGCCCAATTCTTAAGAGAGCAAACAGGAAAGAGAGGCTACTTAAGAGCAGGGCAGAGAGAGGGGAAGGAGTTCATGGAGACAGTACAGTAGAGTTCAGGAGTACAGTTGAGTTTGGTGCAGTTTAATTGAGTGCCGTGTGTTTGTGCAATTTAGTTTGTAGAGTTCAGAGGCAGTATTTCCAAGCAGAGCAAATCACTGAGAAACTGTGAGAAGCCAGATTGAATCAGTCATCTTGGAGAGGAGTTTTGAGCCAGAACAGCCAGCCAGAATCCAGAAAGAACTAGAAAGGGTGAGCTTATTTAGTATAAAGTGTTGAATGCTGAAAACATTCTAGGCCTGGGTTAGCAGATAGAGGCTGGAAGCAGAAGCCTTCAAGGTTTAGGTTACAGAGGATTAGATTGAATGGAAGTTAAAAGCTTCCAGGCCTAGACCTAAGGATAGATGAATGGAACAGGGATAGAAATGTTCTGGGCCCAGTCCAAGCCATGTATTAGTAATGCTTGTATATGGCTCTCATCCCATCTGAAGAAATAAAAACATTTACCAGGATGACTTCATTTAACTATAATCTATTGTCTTTAGTTTGTCAACTTTCTAAAATTCTCTTCTGTTGCCTGATAAAGTTCCAGATAGAATTTTATTATGGGTTAAAGTTTTACTATTCAAGTTCATTGTATTAAAAAAGCAGTTGATCATGTAGAAACTGACTATTCACATTTTAAAAGAATCATTTGTAAATGTTGTATCTGAGACCTTGCTAACCATCCCTTGTTAAGCCTGTTCTGTAGAAGAAAGGATTTCCTTTACAAACACTGCCCTCTGCTGCTGCTCAACCATTGTGTCAAATTAGTTCATGTTCGTGAATAGAAAGACTGAGTATCTTTGTCCAGATTATTACAGATGAAGCAATTGGAAATGTTTTGAAAAAAAAAAAAAACTAAAAATATTACATCTTGCTAGTGCAACTGAGAGGCAGATAGTCAGCCTTGGCAGATGAGGATATGCATTAATTCTCTGTGGCACTTTTGAACTTAATAATTAGGCTTGGCTTCACAGGAAAGATTACATTTCCTTCCATTAAGGATACAATGGACACTGAGCTTCAACTGGATGGCAGGAAAATATGATCTTAGTCATACACACACACTTAAAATAGAGAAATAAAAGTAACAACCTACTTGCTATATCTTAAAACTCTCCACAGACTGTCCCTCTATATTTCCACCCATTTCTAGAACATGAGCTTTGTGCGCCTCAAACATAAGTGTGTGCTTTGAACATCCCATATTCAAATTCTGCCTCCACCACCACAGTGATATTCTCTGTGAGCTCCCCATTTGCAATTTCATAAATTATATAAATGTGATGCACTATCAGCAAATAGTTATTCCAAGTGCCTGATGATGAACTTTAAGGAACTTTAGGCATCCCAAGCTTCAGTTACGAATACTTAAGGTAGATTTTTTCTATGTACACTTATTTCACTTATTTTTCCATTCAAAGGGTTGAGGGGTGCTTGCCGCACTGCCCCAAGCGTATGGTCCTGGACGAGGTGACCCTTAAGTGTGTTTATCCAGAAGACTGTAAGTGTAGACCTTGCTTAATTTGCTGTTAAAAATGAAAAGCATGGATAATTTTTTCCTGAGGAAAATGGTTACAATAAGAAAGAAGTTTAAGGCAGATAATAACTCATTTCAATCTCTCTTCTGTATGGCTTAAAAAAAAAAGAGCTTTTTAAAAAACTTTCCAATTGTTTTCTAAAACATGCATGTGTTGTTTTTCACATCCCTCTCCTGTATTTTCTTTTCTAAAACATTTTCCTTGATTATAAAAATCTTTGTGTAAATTAGGTAGGTCTTCTTTCATGGGAATACAGATTAATTATGTAAATTGACATAGAGTGTCTCTGTTTCTTTGCAGGCATACCATTGATTTCCACAGAACTACCAGGTAGGCTGTTATACCTGGGGGTTTGGATATTTCTACAATTTTCAACAGTAAAATTAGTATTCAGCAATATAAGACTTGGTCCATTTATCCTAGCTGCTAGTAGATGAACCACCCAACTGACAAAAATCTCAGAAGTGAGTTTTGTTTTTTATTAAGAGCAGGGTGTGTGCGGAGTCTGTAATTGGCCGACTTCCTTATCCAATTCAGTTAGTGCACATTTCTACGGTTTCTTCAAAAGTCATGGTAATGCAGTTGGCTTTAGGGAGATGTACATAAACTTCCTCTGGACCCTTCATTGATATTCTGGATTCTGTCCAGGCTTCTGAGGAAGCATTTGGCTTCTACCCTCATTTACCTCCCTCACTATTAAACTTGCTCTAGCTTTGCCAGGCCATGGAGGAAGATGGTGCAGCCAGTCCTGATGAGACCTGACAGGCTAGGGTCAGATGGAAGGGGAGGAGGTCCTCCCCTATCAGTGGACTAGGGAAGGGGCAAAAGAGGAGAAGTGGGAGGGTGAGTGGGACTTGGAGGAGATAAGTGAAGGGACTACAGCCGGGTTACAAAGTGAGTGAATAAATTGTAATAAATAAATACATTCATAAATAAATGCATAAATAAAAACTTGCTCTAGGAAATGATTTTATAAATCCACTCTTAGAATCCTGCCAAGCCTAATATACTTCTCTTGTGCTTGTGATTTATAAAACTTTAGTTTCAGATACTTATATTTGGTAAGCCTCAGTTCGAATACTGTGTCTGGTTCTTTCCTAGCACTTGGTTGGAATGAGAATGTTTGACAGGTCATAGCCTCAATCTTAATATAAACAATAGTCAGCAGGGTATTGTAAAACACAGACCTCTCTGTATGTAGCTTCCAACCAAACATGGGTCAAAAGTATTTGGAAAAATATTCCCGTGAGTTAATGACATATATAAAATGTTCCTCTTATCATTGCCTAAATTATGTACTAAATTATTGTTTCTATAGCTTTTACATTATACAAGGCATAAGTCATTTAAGACACTGATGATTTAATTGCATAGAAGGACACATAGTTTATATGCAAATACCACATTATCTGATATTAAGGACTTGCGTATTCACAGATTATGGTATGTGTGGTGGGTCTTGAATGAGTTACTGATGGACACTAAGAGGTGACTATAGTATAATGTTGGTACTTGGAAATATTTCCAGAAGACCATACTAATTATTTGAGAGGTAAAGCTCAAAAAGTTATCAGATTAAATGTGTGTAGCAGAAACAAAATTATGTTCTAGCTTGAAGGATCAACATGTGTGAAGGTTTGGAGGTACGAGAAAACATGTGGCATAAAAGCTATTTCATGCGAGTAAATGTATTTTGAATATTCAGAATTGAGCCAAGAGATTGGATGAAAGAGATGAGAATTGGATTTTATTTTCTGAAGGCCATCACTGAAGGGTTTTAAGTCATCTGTGATGTTTTCCAGATTAGAGCCTCATTATCATAATCATCAGTGTCACTATTCTTAAAAACTAACATTTATTGAAGGTTATTATAGGACAGTCACTGTGGTAAATACTCGGCATACATTTAATGCTTGTGGAGATGGAAAATTGATCTATCATTGTAAACACTGATGTAGGGAAGGACCAGAAATCCTACTCTACTGAATCTATGAATGAATTAAGTCTATGAAATAAAACTGCATATTCTGTCATCAAGGACAGAGACTGACAATTCTAAATACTAGTGTTTACTTTGACATCACAAATCAATTACCCAACATTCATCTCAAATGTCTAAACTAACTGCAACAATTCACATGCAGAACATCTATATTACACTTCATAAATGTCAACAGAAAGAAAGGTAATTTCTAGTTGTATGTGTGCATATATACTTGTATACATATGAATGTATATACACATGTATATGTGTATGTATATAAACATGTATACATATATATCCCTAAGGTGTCCACTAAGTAATAAATGAACCTACCAAGCTTAAACAATGTTTAAATTAATATAAAAATCAAATTTTATTTTATTTGCTCTACAAAAGCAATTCAACATCTGAAAAGAAATGAAGAAAATGACATCATTTACAGTGGCATCAAAAATTAATAAAATATTTTGGAAGTGGTGGTCCCCGCATTTAATCCTAGTGCCCAGGAGTCAGAGGCAAGGAGATCTCTGTAAGTTCAAAGCCAGGCTGGTCCACATAGTGAGTTCTGGGCCTGCCAGGGTGATTTAGTGACACCTTGTCTATTGAACAACATGAAATACTTGAGAATACATTTAACAAAATAATCATGGGCTGAAATATGGTTACAATGGAATCTGCAAAGCATTATTAAAGGTATTAGGTAGAACAAAAAAAATGGGAAGAAATCCTGTATCCACAGATTAGATAAGTTTCTATTGTTGAGGAAGCAACACTGTTGAAAGTTGACTATGCAGAAATTGACCCTAAAGCATTTATAATTGAAATGAATTTGAATTAATTTGAAAATACAAGTGTTCTGGAATAGCTGAAACAGTTTTGAAAAGTAATCAGAAACTAAGGAGACCCACACATCTCCATTTTAAATGGCTTGTCATTGTCACAGTTCTGTAACCAGACACTGTTAGTTATCCACTGATGATCCTGTGCAACATGTGTTTTTTGCCATGAAGATCAGTCAACCACCCAGTCACTAGACTCCTTTGTGATTTTGTGCTGTGACCGGGTGAGAACTTTATATTATTTTACTTGGGAAATGACATTTAAGTTTCCATCAAACCTCATTCTCTGCATGAGGAAACAGACATACGATACCATGAACATTGTTCATGTGAGCAATAAGTGGGATTTAAAAAATATTTTAACTGTCCTTCAAGTTAGAGATTATAAAATAGAACACATATAAGGGTTACCTGTGGAATTAACTAAAGTTGTATAAAAGTCATCTTGTGGATTATGGTAGACTGAAATGGCTCTTCACAACTGTGTATGCCTTCATCTTCTTATTGGTGTCTATGGGGCGTTCCATGGCAAATGGACTTTGCTGATGTGAAGTTGTTGATTGATTTCTTGATCTTGGAGTCTTGGCCTAAATTATCTATGTGGGTTTAACATAGTCACAGGGTTCTTATGAGCAGAAGGAGGCAAAGCGTCAGTGATAACATAAAGAAAATGATGTGGCAGCAGAAACAGGAGAGAAAGAGACCAACAGAGAAACAGACCGATTGAGTGATTGATTGATTATTTTGTTGTTTTGGAGAAGGGTACATGAGCCAAGGAATCCAGACAATCTTCCGAAGCTGAAAGGGCCGAGGAAACACTTTCCCCCTAGGGCTTACAGAAGAGAGTTGTATCAATGCATCGACTGTAGGATTCTGATTTCTAGAGCTGCAGTATAATAAACTGGTAATACTTTAAGCTACTAAAACTTGTGATAATTTGTAACAGCCAAGGGAAAACACTACAGTATTTTAATATCTTCTAAATGACAAACTGCAGTTCCAACTAGGGAAGATTCTAGCCACTTGCCTTGGTTCTTCTGTAGTTCTTCAGATTGAGTATTTTGATCAAAGAGCAGGAAATAGTGTCCATGTCAGTGACAGCCTCTGCTCTCCTTACTAGGGTACCTACATAGCTGCCCATCTGCTACATATGAGCAGGGGTTCTAGGTCTTCCTTCATGCATGGTTCTTGGCTGGTTTATCAGTCTCTGCAGGCCCTCAAGGGCCCAGATTTTTTGCCTCAGTTGTTCTAATAGAATTCCTGTTTGCTCTGAGTCCTTCTATTCCTCCCCTCTTTCCCATGACTTCGTGTTGTCTGCCTAAAGTTTGGCTGTGAGTCTTAGAATCTGCTTCGATCCCCTGCTGTGTGGAGTTTTTCAGAGGGCATTTATCATAGGCTCCCATCCAGTTCTCTCTCTTCAACCTCTTCAGGTGTTTATTCTGTTTGCCCTTCTAAATAAGGCACCATTGGCATCCTGAGTGAGTTCTAGGGCCCTCATCCCCTTCATCAGGCTGGCATCTACCTCTCAGTCCCTGTTCACATGAAGAGTCCTGATCCACTAAGAGTCCCAGGGAAGAAAGTTCCCACACTTATGAAGTACCCTGACAGCCAGGCTCCACCTCAAGAGAATCAGCGCTTGAGACCTTCAAGCCACTCCTTCAAGACTGGAACACACTGGCTTCCTGAGAAACAACACTTCTGCAGATACCAGTTTCTTTTTTAGTGGAACCAGACAGCAGATTAGATCGACTCAGGCAACTTGGCCAGCTTTAGCATTGCCAGGTCTTCTAGAACAATCTGATAAGACTTTTTATAGCTAAAGAATCCTTCTATGCCTATCCTGTTTAGTGTGGATGCACATGTTACCCTCAGATTTCATTCCTTGGGTCCCATCCAACTTGCTTTTTAAGACAGGGTCTCTAACTGGCCTGGAGCACAGCAGACAAGGCCCGGCTGGCTTGGCCACTGGACCTTAGAGATCCACTGAGATTACAAGCATACACCATCATAGTTTTGTGGTTTTTTTTTTTTTTTAACATGGGTTCAGGGGGTCTCATGCTTGCATGGCAAGTGCTTTATTGACTGCGCCACCTCCTAGCCCATCAGTCTTTGTTATCAGTAGCATCAGTAAGCAAAATTATAGAGCACCAAAAAATAAATGGAAGAGCTAATTCTCTCACAACCTCCATCAGCAGAGGCGCCAGAATCGTAGAAATTTTCTTTAAGACAAACAACCTTCCTGTGAGAGCCAGCTTCGAATGAGTTGCCCAGCAGCTACATGGCACTGGGTCCCCCACCACTTTCTCTGCAAACCCGCTTCAGCTTCCTTGCAGACTTTCTTGGTAGTAAATTGTTTAAAGTTTGTGTTCTCTATAAAAAAAAAAAAAGAATTAAACATCCATCCTAGAGTCTTCCGTGTTATATAGCTTCTTTAGGTCTGTGGATTGTAGTGTGGTTGTCCTGTATTATATGGCTAATGTCCACTTATACGTGAGTGTACACCATGTGTGTCCCTGGTGATGGGGCATTGCCAGGCCACAGAGGAAGAGGATACAGGCAGTCCTAATGAGACTTGATAAGCCGGGGTCAGATGGTAGGGGAGGAGGACTCCACCTTTCTGAGAAATAGGGGAGGGGAATAGAAGGGAAGAGGGAGTGAGGAGATGAGGGAGAGGGCTAAAATCAGGATGTAAAGTAAATGAATTATAAAAAAAAGTAAATTTAAATTTAAAAAAGCAGAACAAGTATTTTAGACATTCATTTAGTACTGATAGGGAAGGTTCGAAAGTGCTTTGCAGAAAAGCCTGTTAGTGATGCCTTCCCTTTCTGCGTGTCAGTCCTCTCTCACGCCCGCACTGGGTTGCTCCATGGTCCTAAGGAAGCATTGTTCTGCCTGAGAGAAGCCCAAGCTGGAGGCCAAGCTGGGAAAGGGATCAGATTCACAATTTAGTATTGAAACTGGATGGACTTTGTAACGCCCGAGGGATATTTTGTGATTCCCTTGATAATTCTTATCTGTTCAGACAATTGTGCTACAATGAGGCTATTTATAGAAACATTAAATGCTAGTGTTCCGAAATCAGAAGTTCTGACTAGGATCTGCCCATGCTATTTACCAGATGCCTCAATGGCTTAATTTCTGTATCTGTAAAGTTACAAAGATATTTTATTTCATCTACTTTACTTGATGCTTGGGGGGAAATGAGTGGAATAAACTATGTAAAATTTCTTGGTTCATTTTCAACCACAGAGAGCCTCTCATGGTGGCTCCGCCCCACTAACAGACACATGTTTTCATTTCTTGTAGTTGAAGACACGATTACTCCGACTACTCCGACTACTCCGATTACTCCGTCAGAAGTAACTCCTACCCCAGGTTTGGAATGTGAGGTATGGCTGTGCCTCTTTCAGCTGGTCGTTGTTTTTTACAGCACTTACACAAGTCCATGTATCACCACTGTATGAACACAAACTTCTTTTGGCACAGCACCTAGTTATTTGCTAAAAAATAAGCAAAACACACATTTTATTTTTGCATCTCTTTGTGTGTGTGTGTGCGTGTGTTTGATTGTACGTGCATGCACGTGTCATGTAAAATCCAAAGTGTTGGGTGTTAGTCTTCAGGAATCACTCATCTTGTTTTGTTGGCCAAGAACCAGCTCAAGGATTACAAGGATTACAAGGCTCTAGGATGCCACACTGTTTAGCATGAGTTCTAGGGCTTGAACTCAGGTTTTATGCTTTAAAACAAGCACATTCCTGACTAATATACCTCTATAGTCCATCACTGTGCCTTCTTAAATCAGCTAATGCTTGCTAATTAATTTCTGGTTGCAATAAAAAAAACAAAATAATGGTCAAGTAAGAGCTTCAAATATTTTCTTGAGAAAGAATTTGTCCTATTTCCATTGGTTTGCTTTTATTTTACTTATCATCATTTTTTAGATGTCTATTTGTTTTCTAAAGAGAGGAAGAGAGGCTGTGGATTTGAGTCGGGAGGGAAGTGGGAACAGCTGCAGAGGAGTAGGGGGAGAAAAAACCCCATAAATCAGAATAGAGTACATGAAAAAAATGCATTTTCAATAAAAATAGAAAGATAGAATCATCTGGTGGAGTTTCTCTACAAATCAATGATTCATGAAAATATTTGTTGTGCAGATACTCTGTGTGAGGTTCTATGCAACACGATATACCATAACTAAAAATGATGACATCATTGACTAGTAGAACTAGTATTTTCTCAGGTGAGTTGAGTGTCTGGTGTCTCCCTTCACAGGTGCCACCCATTCTCATCTGTTTTTTATCCAACCCGTGTTTGTTGAGCACCATTTCAGGCCAAGTGTTCAGGTACCATCCACAGAAACTCAAAGATCCCGAGGTGGAAGTGTGTCTAGTATAGTAGTAGAGCTAAGGCACAGCAAGGAGAGCGGTAAACAGGGGAGAAATAAAGCAGGATGTGGGATGATTAGGTCATACCATGAAGATTCTTATAGAGTCTGTGGTTTTCTTCTGAGTGACACAGGAAGGCACTGTGGGATTGTAAGCATAAAGACTCGTATCTCCGGTTTGTCTCAGAATCAGCTCGGTGTTGTCTTACCTGGAGGGTAGAAGGGACTGTAAGGAGACCACAGAACCAGCTAGGAGGCTAGTGTGAGATGTTTGGCAAAAGGCCTAGACAGGGGTTGGTAGTGGAGATATTGACAAATGAGTGGGTGCCAGATATCTTGGAAAGGCAGAGGTCTCACAGTTTGGGAAGAATTAGAGGTGGGATGTGAATAATAGAATTATCGAAGGCTCCAAGACTTTTGCATTGAGCAACTGAAGGAGAGGAATTAAAGGGGTGGTGATTAAAGGGAAGGTCTGATGTAGCTGCAAGTATGAGCAGTAATTGTTGTGGATTATTAATATTATTATTAATAATAATTAATGATTATTAATATTCATCATTGATTTATCTTTTAATCAGTGGTTATTCCTAAACCAGCTGTATACACAAATCACCACACAGAGACTAGGATTTATTTATTTAATCTAGAGCACAATGCTGGGCAATAGTTACTCCATCCTAAACCTCCAAGCCCGCATAGTTTCCTATCATTTAGATTTTACCCATTATACTTGCTTTAAGTCATATCTTAGGTCTGGTTTATCTCTCCTCATGGTTCCAAGACCTCTTCTGACAATTTCCTCCTCCCCCTTGTTTCATTCTCCACCCCTCCGGACCAGGATGTCCCACCCTATTCTCTGCATGGCTCAGCATTGGCTGGTTGTTTTATTGACTCTACAGAGAACAAATGGTGGCATCTTTACACAAACCTGAGTCAGGTGATGCTTATTCTAAGCATCACAATGCAATGTCTGGATTTAAACCAAATAGTGGGGCAGAGAAATCAGCATTTGAATGAACAAGGGCAAATTGTATACATTCCAAAAGAACATTATACCAGAAAGTAATTTCAGAGTTTTCGAAAATCAGTGTAGTGATACATATCTGCAGTCATAGAATGTGGGATATGGAGACCAGAAGACCTAACATTAAAGGCCACCTTTCTACATACTCAGATCAGAGGAAGCCTGGGCTACCTTAAAATCTTCATCAAAAAATATTTGATGACTCTTTAATGATGTTAAACAACTGTGGACGCATATACTGTGGATGTGTGTGTGTGTGGTGTATATGAAATGATGCATTTATGGAAGTCAGAAGCCAGCTAATGGGATTCGGTTTTCTCCTTTAATGTTGAACTCAGGTCATTAGGCTTGGTGTCATTTACCTGAGGAAATATCTTACTATCACTTTATGAATTATTAATGAAATATTCAGGTATGAATAAATTGCAAGTTTTACTGAACAAATAGCTTATAAAAATGATCTGGGAAATTTAAGAAAAGGCTTTTTAAGGTGTCTGGTAATTTTTATCACACGTTAATGTTAAAGTAAATCTTAGGCATATATTGATTATTGTAGGGATAGGATCACAACAAAAGTTGAAGTAAATTTTTAATTATCTTTCAAAAGGTTTCATTTATTAGATGTATACTTACGAGAACAAGGGGAATGCAAAAAGTAAAACCCAAATGAAAGCATTAGTTGGAGTTTGGAACTTGACTAATTTTGCTCTTTCATTAACAGCCTCAACAATTTGATCCTGTTTATAACTGTAGCCAATACATCTGCCTTAACATGGAGTGGACCTTCTACAACTGGTCTCTGAATTGCCCAAAGGACTTGGAAATGCCAGACTGTGGATTCCGAGGCTGGCCTGTTCAAGTGAACACCGATATATGCTGTCCTGAGTGGGAATGTCCCTGTTAGTTTGCATTTCTCATACGGTGAACAATTGTCTGAACCATAGAAGAGTGTTGAGGTTTTTGTTTATTTGTTTGTTTTCTTTAAGTTTATGTCAGCATACCAAAATATTGCCTTTTACCTTTTTTCATCTGATTTGTGATTTCTGTTCTTTCTATGTGACTTTTTGAATTGCTTTCATCAAACACAAACGTAACATGTGTGTATATAAATGTATATTTTTTTCTCATGCCCAAAATATTATTAAATGAGGCCTTTTAAAATATGTTTTTTTCATTTAGAATTGAGTACCTTAACACAGATTTAGGAAACTTGAAGTTGTATTGGCAGAGCCTTGTATAAATTGAATAAATAGATCTTGAAATTGGCTGTGATAATGCCTCGTTCCTTAGAGCAGATGTTAGCATCTCCTGCAGAACTTGTAGTAGCAGAGTATGAGATCCTAGGACTTTCTGGTCTCTAGAGTAGGTGTGGTAATTCATATTTTTCAAAAAAAATCATTTTAAATAATTTTATGCATTTCTAAATAATGTTCTTTGATTAAAAGCCGCCCTCATTTTCCTCTCTTATCTTCTTCTCCACCGAGAGCTATGGGTTACAGAGAAAAAGAAGTCATATTTCTCAGTAATATGGCTACTTGTACATTATTCTCACCCAAGGAAATAATCCCTATTCATGCTCGCACAGCAAATTTCAGTTAAAAGCAATCACACACACACACACACGCGCACACACACACACACACACACACACACACACGCACACACGCACACGCACACGCGCACACGCGCGCACACACACACACGCACACACGCACGCACACGCACACACACACATACACACGCACTACTGCACTCATGCACACATACTAAAAACAAGCAAACAAACCCATGAAAACTCTATATTACAGTAGGAGGGGAGTTGGAAAGAAGATATCTTTTAAAGAAAGGAATTAGTTTTAAAGCTTAAATAGTAATCGAACAACCTCCACTCTGTTCCACCGTAGGTCGGTGCTCCATGTTGTCAGAGCTGAGCATCATTACATTCGATGGAAACAGTGCCGCACTATCCAGCATGGCTTCTTACATCTTAGTGAGAATTCCTGGGGAAACTGTAGTTGTCCACATTGAAAAATGTCCCATGAATCAGGTAAGTTGTAGTCGATCTTGTGGTTATTTCTTTCTAAATATGTAGCTAACGTACATTGTAACATCCAGGATTCTCAAATTTGATCTCTTAATATGTTTTATTGATTTATTATTTATTATAATTTATTCACTTTGTATCCTGACTGTAGCCCCCTCCATCATCTCCTTCCAGTCCCACTTTCCCTCTCTCTTCTCTCTTCTATGCCCCTCCTCTAGTCCCCTGATAGAGGAGGTCCTCCTCTCTTCCATCTGACCCTAGCCTATCAGGTCTCATCAAGACTGGCTGCATTGTCTTCCTCTGTTGCCTGGCAAGGCTGCTTCCCCTTCAGGAGGAGCTGATCAAAGAGCCAGCCACTGAGTTCATGTCAGAGACAGTCCCTGTTCCCCTTACTAAGGCACTCACTTGGACACTGAGTTGCCATGGAATACATCTGTGCAGGGGTTTTAGGTCTTCTCCATGCATGGTCCTTGGTTGGAGTATCAGTCTCTGC
Source organism: Psammomys obesus (assembly GCF_907164565.1). Classification (NCBI taxonomy): domain Eukaryota; kingdom Metazoa; phylum Chordata; class Mammalia; order Rodentia; family Muridae; genus Psammomys; species Psammomys obesus. The sequence continues at coordinate 1,829,260 of NW_026596073.1, read as the reverse complement.
AGGTGCCCCTGAGCCTAGATATTTTGGCTCTGTTGGCCCCCTTGTGGAGCTCCTCTCCCCTCCAAGTTTTTCTATCCCTTCATTCTTCTGTAAGATTCCTTGCACTCTGCCCAAAGTTTGACTATGAGTCTCAGCATCTGCTTTGATACTCTTTTCAGTAGATTCTTTCAACTCAGCAATTAAAAACAAGGAATTGATGAAATTTGCAGGCAAATCCATGGAACTAGAAAAGATCATCCTGGGTGAGGTAACCCAGAAGCAGAAAGACACACAGGGTATATAATCACTTATAAGAGGATATTAGCCATATAATATAGGATAAACATTCTAAAATCTGTAGTCCTAAAGAATCTAAACAATGAGGACCCTAGGGAAGATGCTTAATCCTCATTCAGAAGGGCAAACAGTATAGACATTGGAAACAAGAGAAGACAGGGAACAGGACAGAAGCCTAGCACAGAGGGCCTCTGATCTCTTAATATTTAAAACAAGAAAATTTTCATGTAAAATTTTTATAATAGATTTATAACATAACTCCGTTGTTTTTTAAGGACAATTAATGCATTTACTTTAAACTTGTTTTTTTTTTTTCTTTATACTTTATTCCCCCAGAATGGAAATGCCCTTAAAAGACCAGTGAGTATTTGCAAATAATTTAGTAAGTTAATTTTGCTTATCACTAAAGCTATTTAACGTCATAAAATTTTAATTTGTTTTCAAACAAAGGCTTCTTTTGGAAGAATCTCAGGACTTTGTTTTAAGAAGCTAAATGTGACAACATCTACACATAAAATACTTATCAACAGAGTAGCAAGAAAGGTAAGGCCATGCAATAAGAATGTTCTCACACAGGATTACAGTAAGAAATTATGCAAAACAATCATTTCCACAAAATAAGAAATTAAACATATCAGTATGTTTATTGCTTGTATGCAGAGATATTATTTTCATGGAGAGTTAGAGGATGTGTTTCTTAGTTTGATATTTTCCCTCTGTTAATGTGAAGGCTTTTCTAATATGAATCCATGAGAGCAATGAAGGGTCACGTTAAACCCACCAATACTCTCTCAGATGCTGTGTAAGTCACCATGCCCCTTTTCCAAGAGTTAAGGTTCATGTTTCAAGTCAGCCAAAGGGAGAGGACATGAAGGGGATGAACACACTGCAGGAAAACAGTAGTAGCACAGGACACTCCTGGGAAGAGCACCAGGAGAAGAGCGGGTTGAATGGCTGGTTTCATGGTGCTGACACCACTATATCTTAATGAATACATACTAACTAAGACAGAAAGATAGCAAATATACATTTATTGTAATGACCTAAATGTGAGCAAAAAAACGCTTGAAAGGAATTGAGTGCTTTTATAAGAAAATTTCTAATCCGGAGAAATCTGTTTAACATGTAAGACTGAGTTGTCAGTCAGATGCATCATTCAGATCTAAAAGGGTCACTCTAAAGAACATGGAAAAGTGTACAGAGGTTTTGCTTCACAAGAATGGCGTATTATCTTGCTTTCTAGACCTAACTACTACATCACCAGAGTTCCATGGACTCCAGGATGTAATTAATATTAAAATGAATGTAAAATGATATTAAGTGGGTTTAATTAAGTAAAACCTAAACTATGCAAGCATTGTAATTTTCAAATGATGACATTCACGTATTTTTATTTGATTGAAATCAATAACACATGTAATAAATAATCTCAAATATAGTAAGTGCTATTATTTTTGAACATTTGGATGGAAGGGAACCAAAAGATTGGTCAGATGTAACTACCAAAGTTGCTGTTACTTACAGCTTGCAGCTCTATATTGTTGTAATGACCTCAAATCACTGTTTTTAAAAATATAATCGCCTTGGCCTGCCTATGTTAATAGTATCAAGTGGACATGCTGAAGGTTATGTCCAGAGTTTAAACAAAACGAACGAAGCAGAATTATTGAGATAATTAATTCTTATTAAGCTTGATAGATGATTCTTCTCAATATTATTACTCTCTCTACCTTAAATTAGTATTAGTAAATAATGGTTTAATCACTGTATGTTGAGGGGATCAGAGGAAAGCAAACATATGAAATGAATTTAACTTACAAGAAAAATAAAAATGCAAGATAATACTGAATATATCAAGGCATAGCAGAGGCTCAATAAGAGACATTGGAAGTTACCAGAAGGCATGGGATGACAAAAAAAAAAAAAAAAAAAAAAAAAAAAAAAAACCAAAAAAATTTAAATACTAACCCCCCCCCCCCATATTTTATAAAAGTTTAATTTTAACTTCTGTATTTCAAGAAATGGTCTCTTAAGGACTATATGTATGTTACTCTAGGTAGACGTGGATTCCATTGTTGTGCCTTTGCCCTTTTCAAGTCAAGAGCTGCTCATAGAAGATTCTGGAACAATGTATGTGATTACTACTCCTGCTGGGTTAATCGTGAAGTGGGCTCACCTTACAGGAATCATAGACATTCACTTCGGCCCCCAGTTTAACTTGTCGTCTTACACAGAAGGGCTTTGTGGTGAGCACAGATTTTGAAATCTTCCATTTTTTCGAAAATGTGTTTTCTTTCATACACTACATTATTTTGGACCCCAAGAGACCACTTTCCAGATGAAGATGTGATATTCATTTTTAATTTTACACGTGAGTGCTTTAGAAAGCAATGACTTTTAACAAAAGCTAATGAAGTAAGAAAAAGCCTTTCAAGTTAGATATTCTATTTAAATGCACATTTGTTGTGGTTCTTACTATACTATGTATTTGTACTAATTCATCTTTACTGAAAGTTCGTAAGTTGTTAGGCATAGTAAAGTTCACTTAATTTTAGCCTGCATTAATAAATTGGTCCAGGGTTACTTTAATATAAATTAAGATGAAAATAAGATACACAATGAAATAAGATATACAAAGTTTAAAAGTTTCTTTTTTACATTTTTATGTCTGAACTCTCAATAAAACATAAGCCATGTTGGAAGAGTTCACTGTTCTGAAAGTTCATGCTAGTTTTATTATGAAATGTACAGTTCATGTTTGCTATTATGCTAAGGCTTAGATTGTAGTATTTAACATAGGTATACACACATATAAGAAAATTTAAGTCAAACTAGACATATCAGTAACCATTTTACAAAAATTTGAACAACGACTAGATCTACACGACTGATGAAGAGTGAGCTGATGTGTCTGGCCTTCTTAAATTTCAATATAACGGTCCTTCACAGTGATGTGATATAAACACAACATTTCATTTTTTGAACTGCATATATGTTAATATTTTTCTAAATTTGACTTATATATTTTTGACTATTGACAGTATGTTAAATATAGCATAAACTTCTATAGTGACTTGATGCTATCATTCTGGAGACAGTTATTATTGAGTATAAATAAAAATTCAATAGTTATTGAGCAATAAAACCAACTTTGGGAATTTATGTTTATTCCTAGAATTCACCTCTTCTATGTGGATTGGTTTCTGTTTGATTTTCATGGTATTTTACTCTTGTGAAGACAGTAATTTGGCTAACTAGTTTTAAATAAGCAGTGCAGGGAAGAGACTAGAGTTAGCCTCGTGCTAGTCACAGCTGAGTCCCTAACTGCATGACCTCCACAGTGGGAGATATCTGATTAATTAAAGTGATGTCTGTGTTTTATCAGGGCTGCTAGTCTTAGTGCCAGATGAAGAAACTAGTGAAAAGAGTGAGTCTCTGTAGTATTGTGAATCCCTTGCATGGTGGCTAGAATGAAAATACTTTGAAATGTATTTGAAGCTGAAGCAGTTTTTTTGTACTATCTTTTACTATAAAAGGTTAGACATGAAGAAAGAACTGGATCTTCTTTGATGTATGAAGTTATCTACAGAAGTCAGTGACTTTTACTCATGGTGAAAGTCCTGTGTTGGAATTTTAATTTGATACTTAAAGAAAATGTTTGATTCACATATTTTATGGCCATAAAGTCCTGAGAATGAAGAAAATGGCCGGTTAATGTAGGATGGGATTTGGGTGAGGTTTGATCAGGATCCTGGAGGCATTTCTTTTTTTTTTTAATTTTTTATTAATTACACTTTATTCATTTTGTATCCCCCCATAAGCCCTTCCCTCCTCCCCTCCCGATCCCACCCTCCCTCCCATTTCTGCATGCATGCCCCTCCCCAAGTCTACTGATAGGGGAGGTTCTCCTCTCCTTTCTGATCTTAGTCTATCAGTCCTCTACTGTGGCGTGGTAAGGCTGCTTCCCCCCTCAGGGGGAGGTGATCAAAGAGCAGGCCAATCATATTATGTCAGAGGCAGTCCCTCTTCCCATTACTATGTAACCCACTTGGACACTGAGCTGCCATGGGCTACATCTGTGCAGGGGTTCTAGGTTATCTCTATGAATAGTCCTTGGTTGGAGTATGAGTCTCTGGGAAGTTCCCTGTGTTCAAATTATCTTGTTCTGTTGCTCTCCTGTGGAGTTCCCGTCCCCTCCAGCTCTTACTATTTTCCACTTCTTACATAAAATTCCATTCACTCTGCCCATCAGTTGGCCATGAGGCTCAGCATCTGCTTTGACAGGCATTTCTTTATGCTCTGCTTGGCGCTGCACGCCACTGATGAAGAGTAAACGGATGTGTCTGGCCTTTCTAAAGAATCTCAGGGCTGTAGCGTAGCAATTAGTCAGAATACTGCGAAGAAAGAGTATCTCTAACCACCAATCCTAGTTCAAATACTGACAATAATAACTTAATATTGAATAAATTCTTTGCTCCTCAGGTGACTGCTGTACGTTGTCTGTTTATGTCTGGGTTATTGATAAGGAGTATACCAACCTGTGAATGTTGTTTTCTCAAATGAGGGGATGAGATGAGAGACATTCCAAGTCTTTTGAACTATTTTTGAACATTTGCTGGCTGGTTCAGCTCAGCTGGCCTGGCCTAAACTCTTCTCCAAGCTGACTGATTCAAACTGGATTTTCTGCTGACTGACTTTCTCTTCCTGGCCTCAAATTAATTCTGACAATATGTTTTAATCTCCTGGCTCCTTCTCATTCTCTGGCTCATTCTGTCTTTACCACTGTCTAGCTTGTTCTCCCTAGAACCTGTCTCTGTAAAATGGTCCCAGTAAGAAGTGCTCAGTAAAAGCCCCCACTCTCACCCCTCATTGCTCTTAAGTAGCCTCTTTCTGTCCTGTACTCATGAGAGTTGGGTGTATCCTATCTCTGACTCATTCTGTCAAATCTTTCTTTGATTCTTCACTTTGTTTGACTCTCAATTAGACATCACTTTCAAACAAGGCTGCATCCTTCTATAAACTCACTCTACCTTCATTGTTTGGGACTGAATGTGTACAAAGGGCTTGTCTGTATTCCAGCCAGATTTTACTGAAGTCCAGAGCATGTCTGCATTCCAGCCAGATCGCATAGACCTAGAAGCTTTTTGGATGTGATCCTTTGCCGGAGCACTCATGTTGCTGGATTAAAATTTCTCTACAACAACCAAACCTTTTAGTTTCTTTCCTTATTGCTTTAAAAAAAGATCCCAACAAAAGCAATTTAAGAGAAAATATTTATTCCGATTCACAGCTGAAAAGTATAGGACACCATGGCAGGGAAATCAAGAAAGTAGAAGCTTAAAGCTTCTGGACACATCATATTCACAATCAGGAAACATAGAGTAAAGAATGCCTGTGTTTGTCTTTCTTTGTTTTCTCTATTTGGTCTATGATCCAAGAACAGGGAATGGTGCCTTCCAATTTTAGTGTGGATTTTCTCACGTCAATAAACCCAGCTCATATGTTCCCTCAAGATATGGACAAGTGCTATATAATTTCCCAAAAGTGTGTGCATAGGTTGTTTTCCTACATAATTTTACATCCTGTTATGTCAACAGTTATCACTAACCATCACAATGACCCATTGCAGGAGTTATGTCATGGCCTACATAACAGAGTAGGAACAATTATTGAAGGGAAACGTTTATTGTGTTTAGTAAGATTTTTCTTGGAGAATGGAAGACTGGAATTCACTCGTGAAATATTGCTGTTCTAGGAAGTATATAGTTTCATTTTAGTTTAAAGACTGTAGGAGCAGAATCTTCATATACATGATTTTATTCATACACATTTAAAATAGATATTTTATTAAGAAACAGACATTTAATTTTAAAGTTTTTATTAATGCCAAAGTAAAAGCATACAAAGATTCATTTGTTTATAATTTCATTCAAATCAATTATTCATTTTTTAAAACAAAATATTAAGCTAATTGAGTTGTATTGCCTGTATTTGGTGATAGTGAAATTTTCTTCTTTCTAAAAGCTTCATGTCCTTCCTTCCAAGGAATATGCAATGACGATCCAGAAGATGACCTCAGGATGCAGAATGGCACCATTATTACCAACATGGAAGATATAGAGTTATTTATCGGAAGCTGGGAAATTGAGAAATCATTTGAAGTGACAATGAGAAGACCTGCACGGAACTGTTCTGAGCATGATTGCAGCCATTGCATTGAGTTATTGAACAAAGACATTTTCGTTCCGTGCCATGACAAAGTAAGTTAGACGCAGCCAGAAAGAAGAGCAATTGCATTGTACTTTCTGAGAAAAAAAAATAATTAATAAGCTTCCGTTCATGCTCTGGTTCTACTCAGAATAACTTCTCTGCTAATCTTCTGTCAGTATGTTTGAAGAATAATTATCATTCATTTGTTTGTTTGATTGTGTAACTTTTAAGGGAGTAGAAAATTTCCCCCATGAATAAATTTCTCTAGAAGAAGGAGATCAATGGTGCTTGATAACCATGTATAGAAGTTAAGACTGTGAAGTTTTGCTCAGTTCCCATGATGCTAGCCTCCAATGTGCATATACCTGTAACACTGCCATCATTTAGTCAATTTAATTGATCTTTGTGTTCTCTTGTTTCCTTAGTTTAATTGACTTTTCCCTCATTCTCTTGCTTCCTCAATTTAAATGATTGGTAAATATTTTAAGAGATCTGTGTCAATAAAAAAGATTTTTTGTTAAAGGAAAAGAACAAAGCACTGCAGAATTTTGCAAGTCATTTAACTTAGTGACCCACCAGCATAAAATAGGCACGATGCCAGAATCCCGTGATGCACAAATACACGCCTTCCAGTGACTTCAAGAAATATAAAAGAAAAAGAGTTTGTGAACAGACCTTTGTAACACAAGGCATGAAGATACATATGAACCAGCTTTGGAAAAGCCTTTTGGAGATTTACTATCTGTGCTCTCTAGAAGCATTAAGAAACTGGGGAAGAAGTGGGAGAGTGAAAGAGCTAGGCACAGAAAACACTGTCTATAAGAGAGTATTTGGTACAGAAGTCCTACAAGCAGATTGCTGAGGCAGTTGGATGCCTTGTAGATAGGTGAAAGGAAGTATAGGAAAAAGAGTGAGGAAGTTGTAGTTAGGAAGGAACTCACCATGGATGACTGTACTAGATGGAGAAGAGCAGATGATGCAGTCAGCCTGGACCACGAGCTCCCTGAGGGATGCACAAAAGACTCAAAGTGATGGATGAAATGTAGTCCTGCTAGAGGCTGGGAATTTAGGTTGGGAATTTAGCTGAAAGTAAATGTTAAGTGTTGAACTAATTTAAATGCATGCACATAAAAATAAGACACACATCCACTCTGTTATTTTTCAAATCAATTTTAAATGATCATAAATTTGTTTTCTTTTTAAATTTTTATTTTGTTGTGGCAAAAATACCTTTTGAAAAATTGAGATTTAAGAGGAACTTTAATAACATTAATTTACTACTCTGAGTATTTGAAAATTTTTAAAGCACGTTCTCACTCTATAGACCTGGCTTACCTGACTTGCTATGTAGACCAAGCTGGCCTTGAATCTGCTTCTATTTTCCTGCCCCTGCAGCCCATGTATTGGCACCAAAGGCATGCTTTACCTGGTTTTTGAAAGTTTGGAGTTAGCTCATGGCCTTTGAGAAAGTAAAAACTACATAATTTATTATATGGCAAAATGCATTTCTAGGTTTCACCAAGGGACTTTTGCGAAAAAATGTGGATCAACTACACCTACTTATGGATCTATGAATGTGATGCAATTTCTGCATACGTGGCTCTGTGCAACAAGTTTGATATCTGCATTCAGTGGCGAACGCCCGACTACTGCCGTGAGTGAACATTAGTGCAAGGATGACTTCTAGTCGCTACAGAGCGTCCTCCTCTCTACAATTCTTTCTTCATTTCATTTTCAGTCACAAAAGTATCTTAGTTAATAAAGTTGGTGGAATGAAGAAAACCAATGTCACAGTGCAAGTGCTGTAGCAGAGCTTGAGAAATTGGGAATTCAGCTGTGTGCCCTTCTCCGTGTCCCCCTCTTGGCTGTGTTTCCAGAGGAACCGCCACTCCTGATTCATCACGAGTGCCTACCATCTTCAATCTCACTAGACACTGTGAGATTGTCCCCCCTCAAGATCATACCAATTTACAGCACCTCCCACAAGCTGAGTGTTCATTTTTGAACAGCAGGACTTTTTAAGAACAGCAGAAATCAACCAGAATTTCCTAAAACATCATTTAGAAATTCTCAGCAATGCTGCTTTTGGCAGTAACTGATTAAACCTCTACAGGCAGCATTTTTCTGTTTTTTTTTTTTTTTTTAATTTATCTTGTTTGAGTTACGTATTTAAGGAGTGTTTCTGTGCTTATCCTGTAGAGAAATTATATCTCCTGTGGCTCCATGGAGCAGGAACTTTGTAATAGGTAACTCTATATTTATGTGAAAGAGACTTGGACTGGATATTGGATATATATATCATACATATTTATACATGAAAAATTTTAAATAAATGCTTTCAAATGCAACATTGATTGCTATACAGACACTTGAAGTATGCTTTTGAATTCCCAAGGCTACCTTTATTTGTGGCTGGGTAGAAGATGAAATTTAGTTTTTAAAGAAGCTAAAACACGCACAATTTATCTCCGTAACATGGGCTGATCTCTCCCTCCTTCCCTCCCTCTCTCTGTCTGTCTCTCTATTCCTTCTTCCCTCTGACTCTCTTTCCCCCTCTCTTTCTTAGCCAGAACTCACACAAATTACCTTTGTTATTAATAAATTCTGTCCTTTACTGTCTACAGCTCTGAGCTGCCCAGAGGGAAAGGAATATCAGCCCTGTGTGAGGCCGTGTGAAGCAAGAACTTGTCTCAACAAATGGTTCTATGGACACACCTTGTGTCTGAATTTGAGAGAAGACTGTGTATGTAAGAATGGAACCATTCTTCACCGGCCAGATAAAACTCTATGCATCCCAGAGCAAGAATGTGGTAAGGACTAAAGTATAAAATGATTGCTCGGTGATCCATTAATTATGCATATGTAACACCTTTCAGATTCTGGAAATATATGCTGTGGGAAATTGATTAAAGATGACCAAGGTGTTGGAAAAGAAATAAGTTTGTAGTTTGCCTTTACTATCACTTCAGTTGGAGTTAAAATTAGGCCTTTGATGATGATGGTATTTGATCTTTACTTATGCAAATATTTATAACTAAGAAAGAACAAGACAAATTAAGAAAAGTATGTTGTGGCATCAATTTAAGTTTTGTATAGTGTATCACTTTTGTCTCTGTGACTGTGAGTCTATGTATCTGTAAGATGGAGAAATTAATGGTACTTAGAACAGGTAGACATAAAATAATTTTAAAAACATTGTGCATTTAGAAAACGAGAATGCTGGAAATGGTAGATAACATTGCAATCTAGGGAAAAGCACTGAAGTCCTACATGTTCATGTTCAAATTATTTTTGGCACATTTTCCTTCTGGTTGTGGCAGATTAAAAAAAGAACAGAAAGTTCTGAAAGTTCCAACACAGCACTTCTTCAGTCACATGGGTGTTAATCATGGCCAGAAGAAAGAGAATTTTGCTGGAAATTAAATGGAAGGATGGGTAGGATAGAAATGGAAGGACGGTTTCAGAAACAGGTTTGTGACTGCCCATAAGGAAAGTGCCATGGAAGGTTGTGGAAAATACTAATATTTTCTCTGGACTTTATGTTAATGTTGGTTAAATAAAAATGCAATGTGCTAGCTGAAGAATGATGAAAGGAATCTGAGAAAGTATAGATTCATGACTTGTTGTTATATTGGTGGGTCAAATTATGGTCCAAAAAGAAAAAAACAAAAACAACACAAAAACCCATCATGACTTGATTTGCTTTAGCACATGGTTATAAATGAAATAGCATTGTTTATCTTTTACAGTATGCACTGACAGTGAAGACCAACCCCGAAGTGCTGGGGAGATTTGGAATGGTGGCGTTGATGAATGCGCCCTCTACAAATGTCTGGAGAATGGAAGCATTATTCCTGTAGAGCCTGTCTGTGAAGACGAGCCCTCCCCCATTTGTGAACGAGAAGCTGAAGTTGTAATGGGCATTGTTGATGAGCTGACTTGTTGTTCTAAAGAAGTTTGTGGTATGTATCTAAACTGGAGATATGTAGACATGCGTGATACTCAGTCTGAAAAACATGACAGGGTTACAATGTAGTACTTCCATAAATGTCATTTTCTTGAAACAAGTTATGTAATTGCATGTAAAAAAAAAAAAAAAAAAAAAAAAAAAAAAAAAAAAAACCTTGCCAGTAACTGTTAATACTATTCAGCAACTTAGGACAAAAGGTCGGACTCTGAGTCTCTGACTCATGACAATAAGGGATGCAAGAAAGTCCCAGAGAATTCTTAGAAGCACTGCTATCTCGTACACAGCCCAATTTTGAGCTTGATGGGTTCCACAGAAGAGGGCAAACACGCGTGGCAGAGCCACTTCCCCACTCTGAGTTGGCAGCATAAGACCAGTTGCTCTCACTACTGCGATAACACTCTGCTGCTTATTCCTAGGCTGTGACATGACTTTGTGTGACAGGACCATTCCAATGTGCACAAGTAGCCAGAAGTTGATGGTTGGCTATAGTGCTCTTTCTTGCTGTCCCCAGTATGAGTGTGGTAAGTTAATTTTTTAGGGAAAGTATAGCTCACTGGGCATTCTGAATAGTTGATTTAACCCTCTTCCTCTAGGTCTCTTAGGATGGGATTATTTTATACAAGCTTTTGAAGTTGCTAATTTCTAAGATTGTCACTAATTCAAATAGAAAAAGAATGGTATTGTCTTATTTTAATTCATTTTATTGTCTCACTGTTAACAAAATTTCAAATGTTTGTTATTCCGCAGAATGTGATACACTGAGCTGTCCCAGTATTTCAACACCAGATTGCAGAGAAGACCAGTTTGTACTTCAAGTCCGACAAGGAGAACCTTGCTGTTTCTACCCTTCCTGCGGTGAGTGCTCTAGAGGTGACTTGCAGTAAGAAGGGCAAGGACATGGGACTATCCATTTGCTGTGGATTTCATAGGCAAGAGTGTCATGTCATATCGTAGGAAGTGAACTCACTGAGAAGCATAGGAAGCAGTGCATATTGTAAATAACTCTCAGCAGTATTACAGCGAGTGCTTACTCCATCAGCAAAACTATCAATATCTGTCTAATAATGATCAAAGTAATGGAACCAAGACAGTTTTTTTTTTGAGCATTTAATGATGCAAATATCTATCTTTTAAAAAGAATTTGTAATATGGGCATTTCTAGAAGACCCAACTAGAATAATGCTCTGTAGTGACATTAAATACCATATTCAAATTTAATTTCTATATATAACCTGTGAACTATGATAGTCCCTAGAGAACATAGGAATATGTAGCCAGCACAAAGTATCCTATTTGGATAACTAGAAGCTGAATAACAGGAAAAACTCTTTCTCCCTGCCTCCCAATTCAAGTGAATTATCATACCAGAAATCAGAAGGCATCGCCACCTGGAATTTCCTTAAATTTTTATGACTGCAAGTGGCTAGATAAAGTTCAAACAAGGATTTAGGGGCAAGTAAAAAATTTCATGGGGAAGAAGAGATGACACCTCTCTCTATCTGTTTTCTGTCCTAGTGTTCCGCCATTTCTCACTCAAATTCCATTGACAGAGATTCTAATTAGAGAGATATGGGTTTTCCCACCATGTAGCTGGTCAGGATGAGGCCCCTTAATTAACAGTCTTTGTAAGAACTTTGTAGATGGGTCATCTGTCAGAATCATTCAGAGAAATTTCAGATGTGGGAGGCATGACTGGACAATTTTCTACTGCACTCTTCAGCCATAAATGGCATAAAAATAAAACAATTACAGTAAATCAATCAATGGTATTTTGTTTTCCATGGGATAAACTATTCTACAAATAAATGGCATATATTTCTGATAGATGTCATCTCTTGCATCAGCCAAAGACCATACATAGAGAGAATGTAGACCTCTGCTCAGATGTAGCCCACAGACAGCTCAGTCTCCATGTGGGTTCCCTAGTAAGGGGAGAAGAGGCAGTCTCAGACAGAACCCAATTATCTGCCCCTTGATCATTTCTCCCTGGTGGGGTGACCTAGCAAGTCCCCAGAGGAAGAGGATCCATATAGTCCTGATGGGACCTGTTAGACTAGGATTAGACAGTAGGGGAGAAGGACTTCTCCTATCAGTAGACTAGGGAAGAGTGATAGGGGAGAAGAGGGAGGGAGGGAGCGTGGGACCGGGAGGAGATGAGGGAGGGGACTACAACTGGGATACAAGTGAATAAATTGTAAAAAAAATAATAGACATGGATATAAAAAAAGAAAGCATAAAGTTGTACATTTTTGTTTCAAAGAGCTATGCAGTATTCTCCTACTTCCCAATTAAATATATTGTATTTATTTTGACTTTGTGTATAATGTGAACTAAACATTAATTTGATTTTAGTGTAGTAGTGTGATTGTTTTGTTATTGTTATTGTTGTTTGCTTGTGTGTTTAACCTTTAGTTTGTGAATCATGCACTGAACCGCCTCCACAATGTGCGGATGGGGAATTCCTCACAGTGGATCTGAACACGACACACCTGTGTTGTCCTCAGTACTACTGTGGTAAGCCCTTTTTAACCAATTTTAAACATTAAAATATGTCTGTGAAAGGTCCAAGAGTCAGATGTTCGAGAAGTCCAGTATATCTTAGTGGTACTGTTAATTCAGATCCCCTTCTCAGGGGTTTTCCCCGGAGGAGCTGGGCTAGATAGCTCAATTACTGTGGCTGAGTAGGCACTCATGCTAGGCTCAGGAAGGAAAGTAGAAGGAACCCCTGGGAGGTGGAAACCCTGCACTGCCTTGGTAAGGGCAGCTAACTAAAGAGGACATGCAGGTCCATGAAATTCATCTTTACTTGTTTGATTTTTCCTCCTAGTTTGTGAGCCGAACCTTTGTCCTCCACCGTTACTCAGCTGTGCAAAAGATATGAATCTGGTGAAAGAAAATGTATCTGGACAATGTTGCCCAAACTGGCATTGTGGTAACTCATTTCATATCTTAGAGTTTTCTAATGATGAGTTAGCGTGTTCTGAGTCAGGTAAACATGTTGATTTTTGCCTTCTAGAATGCAGCTGTGAAAATCTTGTCATGCCAACTTGTGAAGTGGTAAGAATGTATATATTTTTATTAACTTATTGTGTTGCTCAAATTGGTATCTTCTCCCTTTATCTGCCTCATTTCTGAATTATATACTGTAAATAAAACTGTCCTTGTTATAAGTCCATAGAATAAAATAATGTTATTACATGATAGTTAACTTTTTGTATTTTATTTAACCAAGTGGCTTTGCATGATGCTGTATACCTTTAATCCCAAATCCCACTGCTTGTGAGGCAGAGGCAGGTGGGTCTCTGTGAATTTGAGGTCAGCATGTCTATATAGCGAGTTCCAGGCCAAGTGGGGTTGTATTGTAAGATCTGTCAAAAAATGACTCATAAAATACAGTACACTGTAACACTGTAATATATAATTATTTAACAGAAAATTTACTCTCCTAATATTGTATTACTTAAGGTCCTTAAAATGTGAAATATTAAAAAAACATTATTTTAATATTTAAAGGCATGCTCAAATAACTCTCCCAGGAAATGTACTTCTGTTGTACCCTTTATAGAGGAGAAATAAGTCTAAACATGTAACTCTGTGTCTTTTCTTTTCTTGAGTTAGTTATGAGTATGTAAAGAGAAACATTTCAAGGATTTAATATTTTAAAATAACAAGGGTGGCTCAGGAGATTTGTTAATGGAGTGTGACTAATGGTGCTTCATAGCTTGTCCTCAAATATCTACCTTCATTTTATGCTATTAGCATTAAAAAAGAAGATATATTCTTCTTTAAGATAAAGAGAAAGGGAAAGAAGAAGACGCATACCATCATTTATTAGAGCAGATAATTTCTTCCACAAAGACATTCTGACAGTTACATTTTTATGTTTTTCTTAATGTGTACTTCCAGATGGCCTATTCAGATATCTAAGAGCCAAGCTTTTTTTTTTGGGGGGGGGAAACAAATGAAGCATAGTTATTACATAGTGGATTTGCTCTTTTTGCATGTCACTATTTTATTGTCAGTATCACTTAATTTTACATTTGCTCGGGGTTGTTATACAGGCTTCGCACAGAATTCTGAAGATTTACAATAACTTTTATGATAGCCACTTTTCTCATAACCAAATGCCTGGAAAGAAGCAATCTAAGAAAAGATTTGACCTCAAGGTCCAGGGAATATGGTCCATGATATGGGGAAGATATGAGAGCAGGAGAGGCAGGGGCTGGCCACATTGAATCTGCAGCGAGGGAGCAGAGAGTGATGGACCCTCGTGGTCAGCTGGTTTCCTCCCTTTTTCTTGTTTATCCAGTCTGTGACTCATTCCGTGCAATATAACTGCTTTCATTAAGGGTGTGTTTTCCATCCTTGGTTAAACTTATCAGAAATACCCACACAGGCAAGACCAGAGCTGTGTCTCCTAAGCAATCTTCAGATCTGGTGTGTTGACAATAAATACTATCTATCACAGATTTTGTAAAAGTTTTCATCTAAGTTGTGTTTGTATTACACGTACATTTGCATAAAAGTAGGTTTATGGCACCTACAACCCTCAGATCTTACTTAACATCAAATCTTCACGACTAGATTTTTAGCTCCTTTTATAAGTAAGTAAGTCGAGGCCTACAAGGGTACATGACTGATTGAAGTCAGGAATCAAAGGGTGTATGTGGGTGTGAGTGGGCATGTACTGGGTACTTACCCTGTACTTTGGTGGCCATCAGAGCATCATCTCAGATCAGATCTGGGGAATTCCAGTCATGATTAACATCCTTCAGAGTTTCTCTGCTAGCCTAGAAGACACTTAATGATCATTTGCTTTCAGTTTAGTATAAACTGACACTACAATGGGGGATGACATCATGTCCAGTTTGGAAAACTTGGGCTATAACTCATATTGAAAGGGTAAGAGATATGAGACCCAACATATACTACCTATGGTGATGTTAATTGGTTCACACTCTTCCAGTACAACATTTCACTAGGTTATTCAGAGTTACCGCTTGGTCCAACAACTCACCCCCAAGAATGAATGAATGACACACAGAAACTTGTTTTTGAATATCATAATAGCTATAAAGTAGAAACAAGCCAAGATGATAGAGTTTTATCTGAACCTTGAAGAATAGTGACACTTATGCCACAGCACTCCATCTTATTGGATGTAATGATAAGGACTTGTGAATAATGTATATCTTATTGGTGAAGTTAAGGACTCGTGAATAATATATATCTTATTGGTGAAGGTAAGAGATGAAGCTACAAATAAATATGTGGAATGGTCTGAAAAGACGTAGACAAAGGAGGGAATATTTTAAAGCTGAGCTTGTGAGGAGATGGTGTGTATAATCATGCCTTTGGTTATTAGAAATGAAACCAGTGGTAAGTGATCTATGTAGAAACACGGGGCAGATCCCTTATTTCAACTTCAGAGTACCGTTTGCACTGGTAGAATTTGATTAATTGTTTTTTTAAAAATTCCATTAGAAGGTTTTATTTCCATTCTCTTTGGAATTTTATTTAGATTAAAGTCATAAAACAACCAATGAATTAACACTGATGAAACTACAATTTATAAAGCAACATAAAATGTTACATATTAGCTTGCTGGAAAAAGTAACTTTAAGATAGTGGATTTATTAGAATAAATACTTTATATGAAGAATCAAATTCATTTTATTAATATGTTATGAAGATTGAAGGCACTGTGGAAAAAGAAATGCTTACAAGAAAATACTTGAGAATTTAAACCTAGTCCCATCATTGTTTTGACGATGTTAAATCATTTCTAACAAGGTGAGGACTGAGTCTCAGTCATGACAAATACTTATGAATAGCTATCGGCTATACAGCACTGTTGGGGTATGACCTCAACTCTGACCTTTTTATCACCCTTCCCATTTTTTTTTTCACAGTGCTAAGGGGCCAGCAGTATCGTTTTGTTTGTTTTATGGATGAGGGAAATGAGGCACACATTGGTAAAATAATATCACTAGTTTGCATAGTAAATAGTGAGCCAAGTTCTGCATGTTGGCCAAGTTCCCCAGTTGACTCTTAGACACCATTCTAGGCTCACTGCTTTTTCTCTGTCCGGATGCCATAGCTGCCTTGCTGGTCCGTGGACCTCAAAATTCTGGACTGCCTCTGAAGAGCATATGGTTACATTTCCAGGGCTGCACGCTTCCTTTCCCTCAGCTGTCCACTAGCATCTCAACAAATTCAACAGTATTCTAAAGTCGGGATATACAATAAATATTATTATGTCCACCTTCTCTTATTTAATAGATAAGGAAATTGAAGTACAAAGAGATTTAATGGTCCGTGCTGGCGAGATGGTTCAGTGGGTAGGTTCGCCTCACAAAGAGACTAGAGTTAGTAAACACAGCCCATGCTCTGCAGGTACCTCACCCGTATTCCCAACACACAAGAAGCAGAAACAGAAGATGCCTGAGACAAGCTGGCTACCTAGACTAGCTGGACTGATGAGCTCTGAGGAGAAGAGAGACGCCTTGCCTGAGTGTATAAGTGATCAAGGGAGGCACCTGCTGTCCTCTGGTTTCAACATGCACGAACATTCCAATCCACACACACAAGGCACACATGCACCCTACCACATAAACATGAATACATACCTACCCCTATACAGGCACTGAGTAATCTGTAATTGCGTTTTTATTGTGATTTTTTTTTTCATGAATGCTTGGCAGACTTAAGCCTCCTCAGTACCAGGTGTGTTAAGTATCTCGTAAGTGTTTATCTGGGTACGATTCTTTGTAATGCGTCTTTTCAAAATAATCATGATAAATCCCATAATAATTTCTTTCTAATAGGGAGAATTTGCCACAATAGATCAAAACTTTCAGAGTGACTGTGGATGTGAACAGTACCTTTGTGGTAAATGTTTTCTTTTTTAATATTTTAAATAATGAATGTTTATTATTGGTATCTGTTATTTAGTGCTTATATATTTAAAAATGTTTTCTTTAAAAAATGTGGGATTTGTGTTTAGCCACTTGCCAGTATTCTAATGCACAACTGTTGTTTTTTCTTCATAATATCTCAAAATGTTCTGAGAAATTTGATAACTCAGAAAAAAGTATTATTTTCACCACAGAACTTTTTTGTAAGAAATTATTATTATTATTACTATTATTATTTAGTACATTTTATTCACTTTATATCCCAGCTGTGGCACCCTTCCCCTGTCCTCTCCCAATCCCACACTCCCTCCTTCTTCTCCTTTATGTCCCTCCCCTAGTCCATTGATAGGTGAGGACCTCCTCCTCTTCTATCTGACCCTAGCTTATCAGGTCTCATCAGGACAGACTGCATTGTCTTCCTCTGTGGTCTGGCAAGGCTGTATTCCCCAGGGGGAGGTGATCAGAGAGCTTGTCACTGGGTTCATGCCAGAGAACACCCCTGTTCCCCTTACTAGGGAACACACATTGAACTGAGCTGCCTATGGTCTACATCTGAGCAGGGGTTTTAGGTCCTCTCTATGCATGGCCCTGGGTTGGTGCATTGGTCTCTGCAGGCACCCCTATTGGTCTATTTCTCTATTGGTCTCTTTGTGGAGCTCCTGTCTCCTTAAGGTCTTTCTATCTCTCCATTCTTTCATAAGATTCCCTACAATCTGCCCAAAGTTTGACTATGAGTCTCAGCATCTGCTTTGATACTCTTTTGGGTAGATTCTTTCTACCCAGCAATTAAAAATGAAGAATTCATGAAATTTACAGGCAAATGGATGGAACTAGAAAAGATCATCCTGGATGAGGTAACCCAGAAGCAGAAAGATGCACAGGGTCTATATTCACTTATAAGTGGATATTAGCCATATAATACAGGATAAACATACTAGAATCCGTAGTCCTAAAGAAGCTAAACAATAAGGAGGACCCTAGGGCAGAGGTATAATCCTCATTCAGAAGGGCAAACGATATAGACATTGGAAGCAGGAGCAGACAGGAATCAGGAACAGGCCCACAGAGTGCCTCTGAAAGACTCTACTGATCGAAGTATTGAAGCAGAGGCTGCGACTCATAGCCAAACTTTGGGCAGAGTGCATGGAATTTTATGAAAGAAGGGGGAGATAGAAAGACCTGGAGGTGACAGGAGTTCCAAAAGGAGACCAACAGACCCCCCCCCCAAAAAAAAATGATGAGCCCTGCAGAGACTGATTCACCATAGAACTTTAAGAGGACACTGGAATTCTTTTTCTATGTTAGGTTAAAATATAGTATCTAAAATTGTCAACATGTTTTTGTTCATTGTCTATGATCAGTATTAGCATTTCAAAGCATGAAATACTAGATTTCATACTTAGTGGGGTTCATAGAATGTAGAATATTTCTTTAATGGCTTAAAATGCCTCAAATTTTTGTATGAGCAAAGAAAGGCAGAACCTCGGAGTTATATAGAGGCAAGGAAAGTTTCTGGCTATATGAAGCCCTCTCCTAGCCTGCTTTAAAATACCATCATTCACATACCATGCAGCATTATCCTGGCAGCACTAAAAACGGAATCATTTCCATCATCATAATAGTCATTGAAGCCACAAAATGTTACAGAATCCCATCATGGAGAGTACTACTGTTATTAAATTAGACTTTGTAGCTGTCTAGGTTCACATTAACTGTGTTTGGAGGAGAGGTGGGAATGCCTTGTTCATCTCTGAGACTTCATACTTCTGGAAGTTGCTATAAAATGTATCTTTTGGAACATGTTAATGTAAGTGATTTTGCACTTTAGTTTTTATTACACATTAAGGGATAAGTGTGCTATTCATGTTGTTAAATGAATTCTTGGTTTGTTAGACATATGTAATATCTTACCTGATTTTGAAAATTTGGTCCATCACAATGAACATAAGTTCTGTTGATTGGTAAATACAAAAGACAACACTGTGTTTTGTTTTGTTTTAATTGACCCCCCCCTTTTTTTTTTTTTTTTTTTAGAAAAGGATGATGTATGCGTGTTTCAGGAAGTCTCAGTATTGAATCCTGGCCAATCTCTGATAAAGTATTTGGAAGGGGACTTTTGTTACACAGTAGAATGTCTGGAAGAAAAAGATAACTATACAGGTTTTCATACTTTGAACGTTACAATGGTGAATTGTTCAAAAGACTGTGATGTTGTAAGTATTATTATAAGTTGCTCTGGTGACCCCGTGAGTTGAAAGTTTCCAGCTAGAGAATTTGAACCTGTGAATATTTTATGAGTTATACACTTGAAAAGCTCCTCAACACGCTATTATTTTACGAAATGTGTATTCAATGCAGAGTTTCACGTTGCTAGGAATGGCCTTGAGTTTCAAGAGTTGTTGTGTACAGATTTCTTGTTTGGTTGACCTAAGATTGTTGCACCTGCCTGATGAGTGTTTCCTGGTGGATGGAGAAGTCAACATTGACTTTATTTCTAAGTTGGCTGCATAAAGTAAATTATTGCTTGAAGCTCTTCAGATTCACCTTTAGGAATGCTTCCAGATGTTGGGGGGGTATGTTATAGTTGGAAAGCACCTTCAGGACTGACTCATTAAAGTGCTTGTATTGCTGTATGGCTAATCCTCTGAGGAGCTGATCCTCCGCCTGTTCACTCTACGCAGCACCAGACATACATTCCATCCTCCAGTGATTATGATTGCTGTGGAACCTGTAAAAATATATCCTGCAAGTTTCCTATGGAAAACGGAACATCAGCTGTCTATGAGGTATGGAATTCTATTTCCTAAACCGTGTCCTATGGACAGTAACTCTCTCTGGCACTTTCTCCACACTCTTGAATTGCATTTAAAAATGTCCATTTGCCACACGTGCCTATATACATTGTACACCTACACATAATGGACACCTCCCACTCTTGATTATATTTTGTTCTGTTTTAAATTTTCTGATATTTTTTTGATAATTTTGTTTTGTATTTTTTAAATAAGTTTACTTATTTATTCACTTACATCCCGATCGATCATAGCCCCCTCCCTCCTCCCCTCTGCTTCTCTTCCCACCATCCCACCCCAGTACATCAGGTCACATCAGGACTGAGCTCACCCTGATCCACTGAGGCCAGGCAAGGACACCCCACTAGGGGGAAGTGATCAAATAGCAAGAAACAGAATCCATGTCAGACACAGCAGCCTCTCCAATTGTTTAAATTGCTTCCTAAGGTAATTTTAACACGGACTTTTTAAAAAATTCTTTATTAATTACACTTTATTCACTTTGTATCGCCTCTGTGGTTCCCTCCCTCCTCCCATCCCAATCCCTCCATTACTCTCCCCTCTGCATGCATGCCCCTCTCCAAGTCCACACGTTAGGGGAGGTCTTCTTTTCCTTCCTTCTGATCCTAGTCAATTAGGTCTCATCAGGAGTGGCTGCATTGTCTTCTTCTGTGGCCTGGTAAGGCTGCTCCCCCCTCAGGGGGAGGTAATTAAAGAGCAGGCCAATCAGTTCATAACATGGACTTTTACATTTTTTCTGGATTTACAAAAATGAGTTCCAGGAAAAGTTTGTATATAATCATTGATGAGGATAGTAAAATGGCATCATAGTATTTTTATGACACCATTAAATTTTAATTTTTATCTGTTGGCTATTACTATTTTCTGAATATTATTACTATTACTATTATTATTATAGGTTTTTTTTGGGGGGGGGACAGAGCTTCTCTGTATAAGAGCCCTGGCTGTCCCAGAATTCACTTTGTAGACCTGGTTGCCTTTGAACTTACAGAGATCTGCCTGCCTCTGCTTCTCGAATGCTGGGATTAAAGGTGTGCACCATGCTTGAATGAATATTATTATTTCTAACCTCTGAACTTACAGATGGTTTTTGGTTTCGGTTCTTGGATGATCTGAAGCTATTCATAAGTTGACACAGGACCTAGAACAGTGGCTCTCAACCTTCCGAATGCTGCAATCCTTTCATACAGTTCCTCATGTTGTGGTGACCCCCAACCATAACATTATTTTGTTGCTACTTCATAACTGTAATTTTGCTACTGTTATGAATCATAAAGCAAATATCCGATATGCAGGATATCTGATATGCTACCCTAAATGAATCATGACCCACAGGATAAGAATCACAGACCTAGAGAAAAGACAGTGACAGGGTATATCTAAAATTCTACTGGTCTACAAGAAAGAGCTTGGCTATACTTTTAAATTACAGTTATAGCCCAACAGACATTATTATGCAGATGTTTTCTTTTAAGCTTGGCAGTAAGGGAAAAAGAGGAAGAAAAGCAAGGGGGAGGGAGGGTAGGGCTAGGAGGGAAGGAGGGAGGGGCTTATGGGGGGATACAAAGTGAATAAACTGTAATTAATAAAAAATAAAAAATTAAAAAAAAAAGAAAGGAGGGTTGTGAGGGGTGTGGTTTGTCGTGAGGAATAGTAAACTGAGACGCTGAGGTTTGGTGGCTAGATGACCACCTGGTAGAAATACTTAAAGTGCTACTTTTCTTTCAGTTGCTTTATGTCATATGAACATCTTAGTTTCATTAAGAAACCAAAGACATACCAACATGTGTGTGCACAGGTGTTCATGCCTGTGCATCTGTGTGTTATGTAGTTTTGAGACACAATTGGGGTCATTTTCAGATAGAATGTTGATGTTCCAAGAGGCTTCCATATCTTGTGTTATATTTGATTAAATAAAGATTTAATTAATTTATGGGTTCTAGGAAATGTTACAGATCGTGGCATGTCTAGTAGTAATTTTTTTATTTTATTTTAAATTTTTAGGAGGGGAGCACCTGGCACTATAATTGCACCACCTACGAATGTGTCAACACCGACGAGGGAGCAATGATCCTAAACTATCGCATGGTTTGCCCTCCTTTTAATGAGACCGAATGCAAACTGGTTTGTACTTTGTTCTATCTAAAGATATCCTGCATCAGCTGTAATTTAGGAAGTCCACATTAGTATGTTTCTCAAGGTCCTACAGACATAGTTGCTTATTTGCTGTCGTGGATGTTTATGTTTTTTTCTTTGCATGGGTAAAATCTCTGTTACAGTTCTGTGGTTTCCTATTTTGCATTCAAAATTGACTCTCTTAGAATGGATAATTTGCTGTCTCTAGGCTTTTATGTGTATAGTCAAGGATAATTGAAAAAGCCTTTGGTCAGCAAGTCCAGGCACCCTTTTAATATAGATAAATGTACCACTTAATTGAGTTTTGCCTTTTTTTCTTTTCTTAGACAAACACATAGATTTATCATGTCACTAATGCATCTGGATCTAGTGACATTTACTTTGCTTCGCTGATTCAGGCCCCTGGAGAACTTGGTGTTTTTTTGGTTTTGTTTTGTTTTTGTTTGTTTGTTTTCAGATTCTATAGTTTTGCTCCATTTTATCCTCTATTTTCTAAGAGAAAAATCTGTCAGGAGAAAAGGTTTTTTTGTTTTTGTTTTTGTTTTTGTTTTTTTTTTTTTTTTTTTTTTTTTGAAGTGTAATGATTTTTACTCCAAAACAAATGCTTAGTTACTTAGACAGTTGGTTGTTAATGATTAATGGGATTTATTCAATTGCACAGAGAAATCGCATAGTTTCTCTGATGTTTTTTTCTTGTAGTTATAACCTTTAATAGTAATGGCTAGCATGCTATCAAATGTACTAAAGTTATATTTAAGCTCTGGAACATGGGTTTTGTTTGAAAAATAAAATATTTATTAAAGAAAGAAGTGTCCTCTTAACATTTGTGATATGTAGGAATTTAATTCATCTAATTAAGATAATTTAAATTGTATTTTGGAGTTGAAAATTAATGGCAACTAGTTAGGATAGCTTTTATTATTTTATTATGGTTAAATTATATGGAGCATTGTAAAAGCGTTCCTTAAGTAGCAATTTTTTTTTTGTACTTTTTGTATGAAGGTAGAGACAATGTAGGTTTTAACAAAATATCTTGTTCCTAAAAAATTCTTATTAGGAATTATTAACTTTTAATTGTTTTTTTCTACAAAGGCTTCCAGGTAGCTGATAAAATACTGTAAGAGTTGGCTTTTAGTTCCAAGTTAAGAGAAAATGGATAAACACTGTATCTCTTACCTTCTATTTTTTCTTCTCCTAGAATGAAGGGACTGTAAAGCTTTACAATGAAGGCTGTTGCAAGATCTGTAAGTGGGGATAGCTTAGTCGTCACGGGTCATGCGGTTGTTGTATTCTCTTAACTAAAACCACAGAGTCTGTCATTTAAGTGATTTTGTGTTGTGCGGTTGATATGCCTGTCATCCCAGCCTTTGTATATCGTGTGATATACATAAACTTTTGTCTAGATAAATTCTCATGTCATTTTTGGGTATTTCTTTATTTTAGCATTTTCTAAAAGCCATAGCCTAGGATTTTCTTTAAAATTAAAATGATTGTGTGTGTGTGTGTGCCTGTGTCTGTGTCTGTGTGTTTTACCTGCATGTGTCTCTGTGCACCACGTGCATGCAGTCATTATAGGGGCCGGAAGAAGGCGGCAGGTCCGCTGGAGCTGGAGTTACAGAGGTTGTGAGCCATCGTGTGGGTGTCGGAATCAGACCCAAAGTCCTCTGTAAGGACAGCCGGTCATCTTAGCAACAGCCACCTCTCCAATCTCTAGCCTAGGATTTTAATAGGTTTGGATTTCAAGTTCACTTTGCTTGGAATACACTCACCTGCACAAACTTCAGTAGATTATGAGAAGAATGATAACTGAGGCATCACTAAGAACATTTCAGGAGCAATGAAACTATCTTCAGACAGTTCGAACAGATCTATGAGTCTCTACTCCTGGGAAACGCCCATTTTGAATTACACTTAAATCCTATATTTAGAAATGTTCATGGGGCTTAGTTAAATACGTGTACTACCTTTTCTATTTGTTTTAATTATAAGTTTATTTTGTGGTAATTTTGAATAATTGAGATTAAATTAGAATAGAGGACTATTCATGTAGCAAACCACTTTTATTTTTTTAAGCATAAACTTATATGAATATAAAAGTAAGAGTTTTAAGAGAAATTACATAGGCAGAAATTTAATTTTTTTTCTAGAGATGCTTTGGAAAAGATCATAGGATAATCTGGGTTAATAATATCATTGCAGAGGGATGGAATTTTAGATATGGGCTGAAGTGTTTCTCAAATAACACCCTGAGTGTCCTTAGGGACTAAATCCCATGAATTTATAAAGATAGAATATTTACTTTGCACAAAATATACCTCAATAAATTCTGGAATTGTTCTGATTTTCAGCTCAAAGAGGTTAAGCAATTTATCCAAGTCATATTTCTCGTGAATGGTGATGATGGGCTAAAATTTAGTTCCATTGTATACAAGCCCAAAGTTAAGTCATACATAAGCCCTGCCTAGAGAGAAGAAAAGAAAAAGAAAGAAGGAAAGAAGAGGAAAATTTCAACATTTTACAACTTGATATCACTTTTACTGTGTTACTTTCTAGGTCTGCTATAACACAAAGTCTTACAAAGCAGGTGGCTTAAGCACCAAGAATATATTGTTTCATAGCTCTGGGGTTCCCAAACTTAGACGTTGACAACCAGCTTTTCTAATGAGTTCAGTGAAGGAACCATCTCTGTCCTTAACTTATGTTAGTATCATGTTTCTGTGTGTATGTGTGTGTTTGTGTGTTTCTCTGAATTTCCTCTTTACAAAGGCCAGTCATGTTGCTTTGTAATCCACATCTTACATCAGTCTTATCTGAGTGCCTCTGTAAAGGCCCTGTGACCAAATAAATGTCACATTTTCTAGCTCTACTGAACCTGGGAAGATTTGGGGGACACAATTTAATTGAAAAGAACTATATTGACTGGGCCTTGGGAATAGAGTGACATGCATTTTAATTACTAGAATCTGATGAAGCATCCAATAAGTTTTTTCTATTAATTGAAAATAAGCAATTATCCATTCAGTATTCTCTGAATCACATGGGAACTAAGGTTTATTGATTATCTCTTGTATCAGGAACACAGCAATTAAATTTAGCTGTAGATTCTAAAGAGGCTTGTATTTATATATTCTTACTCCTTATTCCTTTGACAGCTTTCCTCTAGATATGAGAAAGAAGTGAGTCTTATTCAAAGTCAAGGCCATTGTAATTGGCCCCATAATACCACCCCATGATAACTAATAGACAAGTTTGTGTGTTTACTTTCTGAGGGCAGACAGGAAGAAGTGGGTGACTAATTGATGAATGACATACTGTTACTCCTCAGCCTGTTTAGACATGAGCAGAGTCAGTCCTTGGAAGAAGGTATAGATAGCTTCCTGAAATGATTAGAATATCATGCTTCAGAGCAGAGGATCTCATGAGACAATAATGGATATAGATGCAGCATAGTTCATGTCTGCCAAGATCTTTGCATTGCAGAATAATGGCAAACTGCTTTGATCTCTCTCATTTGGTGTGTTACGGAATGTGAAGTAGTTTATGCTTTGACATTAGAGAAGCTTTGTCCCAAGCTGAGATTCTGAACAACTATGTTATGTTGTAGAGATTGTGGAGTTTGAATATTAAAGGTACTGTGATAACACAAAATATGCTACAAAGAATTCTGTGAGGAATACATAGAAAATACCTCTTGGAAGAAAATATGCTGTTAACCAACAATGAATAATGCTATCCCAGATATATATTCTATTATTTTTTCCGTGACAAGGACAGTTTAATTTCAACCAGGCTTAGCTACCTATCTCTCCTTGAATCAGAGTAACTTAACTTTACATGTTGGAATTTTGTATCAGCATGTATTTTTAACTAAGACTCTCATGGATAAATCGTATGAAAATTGATCTTGTAGTTTTACCAGATCTTTAAATTTATCTTGTAAGTAGAGTGAGTCAATGACTTCTCTAAAGTGGCAAAGTAAGTCCATGACAGGGGGAGGTCAGAATCCTAGCTTTTGTCATCTGGATTTAAGCTTAACTCACTAGCAAACATTGTTAAATATATATCTTTGGGTATATTATAATATAATACTCAGTTGCGTATTGATGCATGCTACTGTGTCCTGAATGGCTATTGTTGTAGGAAATAAAGAAATGAGTGTTGTGCTACATAATGTTTATTATTAGCCCTATGTTATTGCACCAATATTATTTGACCCGCTATCACAAATAATAAGATACAAATACGTGTTAGATTTTATAATTGCCTTATTTACCTTGGGCCAGGCAGATATATTACCTATGCTGTCTCAATAACCTCACCATGCATCTCCCAGCCCCCATACAACGCCATCTGCCTTAACCGCCATTATCTGGATTCCCTTTCATCCATAATCTTGGAAATACTTGCTTATCTTGGTGTTTTCTGCATCCACACCATCCTCCGAGTCACGTGGTTCCTTCTCTAGCTAACCCATCATGGAATCCTTCTTCTTCCTCTCTTCCCTTCTGTCTGTCTCCCATGATTCTCCTGTCTTCTAAAGCCTGGGCACCTCGGCCATGCCTACCCCATTTGGCCCTGCCCAGTTCTAAGTCGTTCAATCAGCCAATCAGGCAGGTTTACACAACAAGGATAGGTGTACCCAGATCTTGAGGGCCAGTAACACACATCCGACCAACCTCCAAAAGGCTATAGAGTATTTTTTTTTGAAATAGTAAAAAAATTACTTCAGAAACATAGAACAAAGTATGATTCATTCATGTATTACAATGTCTCACAATTAATTACTTTTTTATACTTAGCATATTAATGTGTACTTAGAAAAATTGGTTTTATATTCCCATTTTATTTACAAATTATGTACCAATTAATCATTTTTGCATATTATGTATTTAAACATATCATAGTTAAATCTAAAATTTTATTACTCCGTATGTATAATGTTTTTGAGATAACGAGGCAAAATGAAAAAAAATATGAATCTAGAAAATACAAGCTCTATGGAAGGAGAAAATAGATATTATGCATACAACATATAAGAGCAGAGTCTGAAAAAAATTTATAGTAACTATATGTTTTAAATAACCATGTGGATTTTCCAATCTAATCCTATTCATGTTTTAAATTAAAGAAGCATTTTACATGGAATTTTAAAGTTTACTTATTATTATTTTTAATTATGTGTAGGGTTATATGTCTCTGTGTGAGCATGTTCACGTGAGTGTGGTTATGGAGGGGCCAGAGGTGTCAGCTCCCCTGGAACTGGAGTTACGTAAGGTTGTGAACCATCTGATATGGCTGCTGTGAACTCCATCATCGGGAATAGCAGCAAGAGCTCTTAGCCACTTAAACATCTCCCCACCCCTTCCGTGGGATTTTGGATGAATACATGCATTTTCTTTTCTTTTCTTTCCTTTTTTTTTCAGGCAAACGAGAAGAAAGAATATGCCAGAAAGTGATCATTAAATCAATCATAAAGAAACAGGACTGCGTAAGCCAGAGCTCTGTAAGTGAGAAAGTAACACTGGTTACATAAAGAACGTGTATGTTTCTGGAAATCTGTGGATCTCTGACAACTGACACTGGCAAACTAGGCAAGAAAGGCACTTTGAGAGCGCTCCTGTGCCCCAATATCAAAATATTCTGTTCCTGAAGAATTATAAGTTATTCGTAGCATAAATAATCAACAGTTCTCAATGATAATTGCAATCTAAAGAGAGAAATACAATCTACATGTATTCACTACATTTTGCCTTTAGCTGTGAATTTTACTCAAAGGTTGTAGTCCATGTTATTACTTTACTTTTTTTTTAACATGGCCTACTTAATTCTATGCTGAACATGCACCAAAGCATGGCTGGAATAAAGTTATTCCATATATTCAGTCAAGCTTGCTCAATTCATTCTTTGGATTACATAAGCACTGCTGTATTCAGAATGGCCACGTAACAACCCTTTGGTATATGTATAAATCCCGTTTAATCTAGTGTTTCCACAATCCTTTAAACATATAGAAGGTTGGAGGATGAAATGGCTTCAGGAACGGTCTTCCTAACTCCCTGGAGGAATCAAATAATCTCCAGTGTTGGCTGAATTTGCAGCTCTCTTTTCTTATCATCTGCCCCTGCAGGTTAGTGTTGCATCATGTGATGGAAAGTGCCCATCAGCTACAATATATAACATCAATGTTGAAAGCCACCTGAGGTTCTGCAAGTGCTGTCGTGAAAATGGAGTACGCAACCTGACAGTGCCTCTGCATTGCTCAGGAAATGGCACTGAAGTTGCGTACACACTCCAGGAACCCATAGACTGCACGTGCCAATGGAATTAAGCTCTTGCACTTAAAGGACTCTGGACAGGATTGTCATGTCAGGCGACATTAACGTTTATTGTTATTATTTAGGCACATGTCAAACTTATACTCTACAGCAATAACATGTCCTTAACACTATTGGGATTTGACAACATAAAAGTAGGTACAAAATGTGTACAGTTTTAGATTGGTTGTTTTATTTTAATGAATACAATTATTCCAAGTTGTTTAGCTGAAATGCCGTCACATTTATTATTGTAGAGTGGGGCAAATTTAAATATTCCTATAAAGGCATTGCAGAATGTCTTTCATTTCAGGCCCTAGTCCTATTATTTTGTTTTGATTTGCAAAGTTTTACATAGCTGTCCAAACCCGAGGCAGACTTTAATTTCTACTATGTAATCTTATCAATGGGATTAATTGTTATAACTGTCTGGAGATAGACATAATGAGTTGTGCTTCTTAGAAACAGTACATAAAACCATAAGATGTTAGCTTAGTTAACAATTCAACAAATATTAGGAATGTTACTGCAGAGTCTCATTTTTTTTAGATGTGACAATTCCATAACATTTCTGTGACTTCTGCAAATATATGTAGCAACAATGTGGCTAGTTTATGTTAAGAATTTTTTTTGTAAATGATTTCATATTCTTTTATTGTAAATGATACAGCAAAGTGATAAAAAAAAAAGTCACAGAATCTTCCATTATTTAAAAAGTAGTGGGTAAGGAATGGATACAGAAATTGTGGTATTTTTACACAATGGAATACTACTCAGCAATCAAAAATGAGGAAATCATGAAATTTGCAGGCAAATGGTGAGATCTAGAAAAGATCATTCTGAGTGAAATATCCCAGAAGGAGAAAGACAAACTTGGTATATACTCACATATTTAGACCTATAAGATATGATAAACATAATCTATAGACTTAAAGAAGATAAACAAGAGAAAGGACACAGGGTAAGATGATCAATCCTCACTTAGAAAGACAAATGGGATGTGCATTGGATGTAGGAGAAAACAAATAACAGGACAGGAGCCTACCACAGAGAGCCTCTGAAAGACTCTACCTAGCAGTATATCAAAGCAGATACTAAGACTCATAACCAAACCTTCGGCAGAGTGCAGGGAATTATATGAAAGAAGGGGGAGTTAGTATGACTTGGAAAGAATAGGAGCTCCACAAGGACCAAATATATCTGGGCACAGGGTCTTTTTTAAGACTGACATTCCACCAAGGACCATGTATGGATATAACCTAGAACCTCTGCTCGGATGAAGCCCATGGTAGCTCAGTAACCAATTGGTTTCCCATAGTAAGGGGAACAGGGACTATTTCTGACAGGAACTCAATGGCAGGCTCTTTGACCTCCCCACCCCCCCAAGGGAGGAGCAGTCCTGCTAGGCCACAGAGGAGGACTTTGCAGGCAGTCCTGAAGATACCTGATAAAACAGGATCAGATGAAAGGGGAGGAGGTCCCCCCAATCAGTGGACTTGGAAAGGGGCAGGGAGGAGATGAGGGAGGGAGGGTGGGATTGGGAGGGAATGAGGGAATGGGATATAGCTGGGATACAGAGTTAATAAAATGTAACTAATAATACAAATAAAAAAATTTTTAAAAAGTAGTGGGTAAGATTAAAAACTTTAAGCCCAATATTCTTTTAGAATACCACACATGCAATAATAGTTATTTCAGTAATAAGGAACAGAGAAACATAGTGCCATTCACTATGTCGAGGATGACAAGGAGCTATATTTTTATACATTAAAATTGTTAATTATATTGTTACTATTTAACATTCAGTTCCTTTATTTATCACCGGGGACTGCTTCTAGATATATCTGTACACTAGGAATCCTGAGAGCTATTTTGCCATGAAAGCTGCTGCTTTGTTGTGAAGTGATATAAAATTATCTGAATGTATTCATCGTGTTAGAATGGGATGCTGCTTTTAGAAGCTACAGTGAATCATTGACATTTGCAAATAATTTTCTCTGAGATCTTTGCAAATTCCCCAATTCTTTTTACAGGGGAATATATAATTATTTGAGTTTCTTCTGTAGTAAAAAAAGAGAGTATGCGTTAGTATGATTGTGAATAACAATGAAGGCTAATGTCAATAAAAGAACATTAAAATTTCATTGAAAATCCAGTGCTTGGGGGTTAATAGTCTAGGGTCAGCTTGAGCTAAGTTACTTGTTTTCAAGCATTAATGTTTCCACTTAAAAATCATGCTTCTAAGGAATACTGTAACTAAGTGGTGTTTGGATGCACAGGGTTGCTTAGAAATGGGTGAAAGAGTAATATCTGGAAAGTCCCATCGTCTACTGTACATGAAAAATAATTTACCTCGTCTGTTTTAATATAAGCATTTTCTTTATATATCTGAACATTTCTGTTTCCGTGATTATTTGCATATAGATTGAGTGAAGTGTTTTTGTTTAAATATATTAAAATTTACATAAAACATCATGTATCTCAAACAGAAGTATGTAATATATGTTACCTATCACTTTCTTTTAAATTCCACTCTCTGTTGAGTATCTATTATTAAATATCAAGTGATCATCAAACCTATTTGTGGGGTGCAGAGAAATATTCTTCTGGTACTTAATAAACAGCAAATAAAATAACTACACATTGAAGTTCTTTGATGTGTTTGGTGCTGTTCTAAACAATGAGAACAAAGGCAAAAAGAGACGTACACATTCTTTGCTTCTGGGCAACAGAGTCTAAAAAGAAAACATACGAAGAAATCTACATGGAGCCCTGAGAACGAATAGGAAGCTAGTGCAAGATATCTCTCCAGTCAGCACAAAGTCAAAGGCAGACTTTCAGTGAAGTCTATTGGAACAGTCGAATAGTCATGTGAACAAAAAATTATTTGGGTTTATATATCCACGGACATCAGAATAAACTGAGAAGGAATCCATAATTTTATGTGACATGAACCAATAGAAGTTCTAACAGAAAAATAGTGAAGAAATTTATCGTCATCGTGTATAGGGGAAAAAATTATTCTAAGTTTAACTCAATATACAGTAGCCTCCATGTAAAGATTAATAAATTTAATAAGAAAAGTTGACACTAGCAGATTCTGTGTGAAAATAAGAAACGTCAAAAGAACTGTGAAACTGGAATGATAATGTGTCACAGACAGGGCTAACATTCTTGCATGCAAAGAGCGTCTGGAAAGCCATGTGAGAAAATGACTGACAAAAGAAAAGTAGGCTGTGTGCAGATTGTTCAGAGAGAAATAAATTGTAATGGTGGAGATTTAAACTGAGTGCTGAAGTACAATCACTTTCCCACCAGGCTGGTAAGCATCAAGATTAATTACACTTTGTAAAAAAACAAAAAAAGGCCTATGAGGAGATAAATCTCTCTTGAATTATTGCTGAAGTCTAAAAAGTGCAGAAAGCTTAAGGAAGTTTAGCAATACACATTAATATTAGGGGATGTTTTGGTTTGACCATCCTACATTGGAAGCTCGTTCTAGATAACACATCTATACAAACACAAAATGGCATTTGCCCAAGGCTATCCATTTTAATTAGAAAGCTTTGTAGTCTCACCAATAAAAAGTGAATAAATTATGTAAATCTGCATGATGTAATGTTATGACTGTGGATGAAACAGAAATGTATATATTCATGTGAGCTGATCTCTAGAATTTAGTTGTTGTCTAAAGTAGGGATTCATAGCTGTGAAGAGACACCTTGACCAAGGCAACTCCTATAAAGAAAAACATTTACTTGGGGCTGACTTACAGTTTCAGAGCTTTAGTCCATTATCATCATGGCAGGAAGCATGGCAGCGTGCAGGCAGACTTGGTACTGGAGAAGGAGCTGAGAGTTCTACATCTTGATTCACAGGCTGAAGAAGGGGACTGTGTTCTACACTGGGAGGAACTTGAGCATAGGAGACCTCAAAGCACACCCCCAGTGACACACTTTCTCCAAAGAGGTCACATCTACTCCAACAAGGCTATATTTCCTAATAGTGCCATTCCCTATGGACCAAGCATTCAAACACATGAATCTATGGGGGCCATACCTACTCAACTACCACAGTTGGGTTACAGGAATCCAAACTCAGGACCTCATGCTTGTGTGGAAAAGACTTTACTCACAGAAAGATTTCTTCAGCTGAAGGTAGTCTTTATATTTCATATTTTAATTTTTACCAAAATATATTAATTTACATATTTGTGGAATGCAGTATGATTATTTAGTACATGATTAAAGTGGTGTTATGCTTAAGTCAAGGCCATTTAATCTTCTCAAGAATTTGCCATTTCTTCCTGTTGTGAATCTTTGGACTATACTAAATACTTTGAAATATATTATCAGCTGTTGCAAAGCATTTTTAACCTGCTATGCTCTAGAACACCAGGATACTCCATCCTGCTTAGCTGTATTTGGGTGCTTGTCGTCTAGTCTAGCCACCATCTTTCCCGTCTATCGTTCTCAGCTCCTAGTACCACTGTTTCTCTCTCTCTCCTTTCATGAGATCAGTGGTTTTGATTCCACAGATGAATGACAAGAGAGCAAATGTTTTTAAATAATATGTACCATGTGCCAAAGACCAGTGGTTAAAAAAAAATGAGCACATTTGAAAATCTAAATCCATATGAGAAAGGATTCTACTTAAGTAGAAAGACCTCTGCCACTTAGACGTCATATAAAAATGTCTAAGGAAGGAGGCTGAGAAAGAATGGTGGGAGGCTAAAGTAAACCTTGGAATAGTAAGGGGGGGGGCTCACAGGAGTCCAGAGAATGTAAAGAATGGGACTTATTGGTTACGTGCTAATGGGGAAACCAAGTCACAGAAGCAGAACTATTATTATTATTATGATTAGCCATGTCAAAGAGCCATAATAGTGACTGACAGACAGTGAATTCCCAATGTGCTCAAGCCATCTGCTGGGCCAAGGAGTTGCTCATCACATTCATCCTTCTACATCTCACAGCACTGAGCAGTGTTGGATCTTGGTGCTTGCTTTTCTACCAGCTGCTAAGAAATCTGGTCAGAAACCTCACAGCATAGGCATCATGTGCCTAGGCCCAGGCTTTGGTTTTTCACCTTTTTTTAGGAGCTCTGAGCCTTTTACTTTATTTATTCATTTTCAAAAAGATGGACTCCCTTCCTCCTCTATTTCTACCAGCAGCTCTTTGTGGACCTCTATAGAATTACAGCTCATGAATGCCCCAGAGCTCTAGGTTAAGGAGTCTGGCAAAGAGTTTCCTGTAAAATGAACTTTGACCTCTGAATGACAGGTGTAGAACCAGAAGGTAAAGTTCCTTCTTCTATCCGTGCTCTTCTAAGATGCAGGGCTTCCTCTTTGCGTTTGGATTATTTCCGTGTTGACTGCAGGGTGTGTCTTGCTATCTAGCCACAGCTTCTGCTCAATTTATGCCTCACCTGCCTAACCTTACTTCTCTCAAACCACTTCCTTCTGGAGTCTTTCCTTCAGTGTATACACATACATTTGTGTATATTTCCTGATTAGCAAGGGTATATTATAAAATAAAATTTTTTAGCAAACTAAATCAATAAGGACTTTTAACTCTTTCCTATGTCATTTTTGGAAGAAGAATGGGGATCAAATTTTCATGAACTGTTCCTGTAAATAATACATTTTTGTCTTTTGTTTTTTTTTCCCTACTTTCTTCCTGTTTTCTCTCATCTTGAACAAGTTTTTGTTAAAAAAAATAATGTTGAAATTCTTAGAAACCAGTCCTTGGGTCAGTGATGCTGCACACTGGGAAAGCACAGGCTGGAGGATCATGAGTTCAAGGTGACCCAGGGCTACATAACGTGTTAAAGGTCAGCCAATCTTAAGAAATCATGATCTCTGTTCTATAGGTAGGACTCAGTGATAGGATGCTTGCTTAGCATGGGCCAAGAGTTTGACTCTGCACACACATGTACGCACATGCGCACACATAAGCATATGTCCATGCTCACTCACACACATGCACACTCTTAAAGTTTGCAGGCATAATCATCCATGAGAGCTTGAGGTAGGAGGATTGTGACCAGATTGGTTTTAGACCAGACTGAGCTACAAAAGGAAACCTTGTCTCAAACAACAGTGGCATGTATTTTTCAAGAGCCATGGTGTTTGAATTGGGTGCTTTCACGTTGCTATAAAACACTTCGGTCCACAGTGACTTATGGGAGAAACAGTTCACTTTGGTTTGTGGTTCCAGGAGCCTTAGAGTCCATTCTGGATGGGAGGCGTGGCAGCAAGTGGCAGGGATGAAGGCAGAAGCAGGAACCCTTTCTCCTCTGGTAGCGTGCATAGTGCCTTCCATTACCATGAATGCCAGAGAATACACAAACACAGAGCAGACAGAGAGGAAACTGGAAGTGGGGTGAGGTTAGAAACTCATGAAGCCTTCCCCCAGTGACATAATTCTTTCAGCAAGGTTCTACCACATAAACTGCCCCCAACAGCATCACCTTCCAGGGATCCATTGTTTAAATACATTGTTAAATTCACGGGGGGCATCTCTCATTCAAACCATCACAGCATTCTATTAAAATGAACATCACAATATATTTAACCAGTGTCTTGAGGGAGAGATTTCTATTTTTTTTTTAATTTAAAATCCTTAAGGGTGAAGTAGAATTAAAGACTAAAATGGCATCAACACATGGAAATTTCTAGTCATATCACCAAGTTTGCCTTCTACTGACTACTTCTAAATCAAAGTTTTTCTCAAAAAACAGTACTTAAGAGTTTGTTCCCTTTATTCTTCATAATCATCATGTTTTTATTAGGCAGAAATAGATAAGCAAATTCAAATGATAAACAAAAAACAACCATTCATATGGCATAAGTTTGCCAGTTAATTCAACCTAGTTATATATTCACTGTAGCTTTTCTTTTGTCTACTTTTCTTTGTTAATTTTTCTAACATGGTAATTTCACAGTACTCTATAGAGCTACAGTTTTGCAAACATTAACTCATCTGTTTAGTCTCTATCTTTAAGGCTATATTTTAAATTAAAATAGTCTGGCATACATGTTTATTTTAATAGATGGATTCAAATTAATTACAGATTTATTCAATTCATTTATGCTGAAAAGGAGAAAAGACAGATTAGGTACCCTGGGGCTCTAATGACTAGCAGAAGAAAAGAAGCTCTTAATAGGAGTTAAAAGGCTTTTGAGTCTTTGTAGAAAATTAATTATCATGGAAAACTTTAAGATTAACGTTCACATTACATAGAAAATAACACTAAAGTTTTGAAACCTAGGTATCTTCAAAATATAGTTTTAAATGATTTGTGGATATGAGATGCAGATTCGGTAACTCTCTAAATATTGAGTAAGTATCCTGACTAGAAGGCTCAGTGAATGGAGTATATTCACACACGTGTTAATATCCTAAGACAACCATCACTATCAATGGCTGTGCACTTGGAGTGTGGTGTTTGACTGTTGTTGCTTATCTAAGGTGCGAGGGAGGACTGAAGAGGTTTACCAGTTGATTAGCAAAGCTACTGATTCATTTGAGCACTATAATGATGGCTTATTGAAAATGTCATGGATTGCTGAACAAATGCATATAAAAAGAAGGGAAAACAGGAGTTTCAGTATGATCAAAACACGTTGTGTACACATGTGAAATTCTGAAGAATAAGTAGAAAACATTTCTCAGCTGACTGGATGGCTTCCAAATTTAATCATAGTCATCAAACCCAAAATGCCAATTCAACAGCAATGAAGTGTTTTCATAGCACAGGACCTTCACGTTGTTGGCATTTTTGAAGACTGAAAGAGTGTTCAGAACTCTCTGCCCACCTGAGAATTCAACAACCTGAGAATGGCTCATTTATAAAGCTGCCTTATTTCAAATAGTGTTTGTTTGCTTGTTTTTACCATCTTAGAGCTAGGTACAGAGTAGGTGCAGATATAAATACATAAAAAGTAAATATTTCTGGTTCTGTTGCTCTCCTTGTGGAGTTCCTGTCCTCTCCCGCTTCTTACATAAGATTCCATGCACTCTGCCCAACAGTTGGCCATAAGTCTCAGTGTCTGCTTTGATAGTCTGCAGGGCAGAGCCTTTCAGAGGCCCTCTGTGGCAGGTTCCTAACTTGTTTCCTGTTTTCTTCTTCTGATGTCCATCCTCTTTGCCTTTCGGGATAGGGATTGAGCATTTTAGTCAGAGTCCTCCCTCTTGATTTGTACACCCTCTTCAGGTGTACAGATTTTAGTAGGTTTATCCTATATTATATGTCTATATGAGTGAGTATATACCGTATGTGTCAATTTGAACACAGGGGTCTTTCCAGAGACTGATACTCCAACCAAGTACCATGCATGGAGATACTCTAGAACCCCTGCACAGATGTAGCCCATGGCAGTTCAGTGTCCAAGTGGGTTCCATAGTAATGGGAACAGGGACTGCCTCTAACATAAACTGATTGGCCTGCTCTTTGATCACCTTTCCCTGAGGGGGGGAGCAGCCTTACCAGGCCACAGAAGATGACAATGCAGCCACTCCTGATGAGATCTAATAGACTAAGATCAGAAGGAAGGAGAGGGGGGACTTCCCCCATCAGTGGACTTGGGGAGGGGCATATGTGAAGAAGGGAGAGGGAAGGTGGGATTAGGAGGGGAGGAAGGAGGGGTTTATGGGGGGATACAAAGTGAATAAAGTGTAGTTAATAAAAGTTAAAAAATGTAAAAAAAAAAGTAAATATTTATACAACACAACAACAACGTTCTAGAAAACAGAAGTTCAGTGTTGGTGGTCTGTTACTTTTAGTGAGTGACATATCAGAACCCCATGAAAGAGATAAAAGACAGTTGAACAGTGAATGTGGTCATGGCCGTTAAAGGTAACAGACAGGCTTCTCAGTAAGCACTCTACACGTAGGTCATTTGTATGTTTTACAAATGTTATTCTGGATAGTGTAGAGAAACTTGTGGAGTCCAAAAGGGGACAAGGTCCAGCCTGGGAAGTAACTGCAGTGAGCCAAGGCTAGCTCAAAGAGGAAAGACTACAAATATAGCTCTGGAAAGATGGTTGTGAGTTCTCTGTGGGAGTCTTCCAGATGGCGAAATACCCCTGCACCAAGCTATAAATACAGTTTTGAATCATTTCAGAGAAATGAAATCCTAAACAGATTCATTGGTAATCTTGAACATGGCTGAAATTATGAAGATGAATGAAATAGCCCAGATGGCACTATGGCTCAAGACGGTTTTTAAAAGCTAAATGTCAGAGGCTTCTGTGAAGCAGACTGAAAAGGTGGAAAAGAAACAAAACTCTCACACAAACAAAAACAAAGCAAACAAACAAACAAAAACAAAATTGAGGAAGTTGAAATCAATGCAGGTAACTAAAGAACACGATGAAGGTAAAATCTTATCAACTTTCTTAGGGCAAAAAACCACGTGCATGCTACTTGTCGTCCATGCTAAAAAAAAAGCAACATTGTAGATGACAGTCTGGGCTTTGCTCAGGCTTGATTCGGACCTGGTAAACTTTACTTGGCATTCCTGAGAAATCTTGTAAAATAGGTTTCTGTTCGGCAGGGAAAGACATTACTTTTTGTATCTGCCCTACACACCCCAGCTCTGCAAAGGGCTTCCTCTAAGAAGGCAAAGAAACTTTGCCAACACTACTTCCCAGGCTGTTCCAGCCCATCTTCCTCTCCTTCCTCCTATGGCAACAAAACCCGCTCTTTCACTCTTTCAGGAGAGGTAGCCATAGCAATTTTGAATTCCCCCAAATAAAACCTTTCTTTACGTCCAGGGGGAAGTTTAATTCGGCGGTTTCACTGCGCCCTTGCTTACACCTACAAAGCCACTTGTATAAATTTAACCCCAAGGTAGGCTGTTTATAGCCACGTGACTTTTTTATTTTCTTCTTCTCTGGCTTTATAAGATGACTTGTTCTCACTTGCATCGTCCTTCACCGCCTCAGCTTCTCTCCCCTTCTAAGTGTTGAGCACATTCAACTAAGGTGTTTGGGGACTAGCCTCCCACTCCTCCCCCTTGAGTTTTGCATCTCCAAGGAGACCTGTCCCTCAGTCCAACCCAAGAAGGCAGAGTTGTGGGCAGGAAAAGCAGCAGAACAGGCAGGGAAGAGCCAGCTCTCTGAGAGCAGGAAGAAAGGGGTTAGGAGGACCTAGACAGAGCTTTGGGCTTGGTGGGGACCTGGAACCCCACCTGCGCAGGGTAGGGGTTAAGGCAGGGGGTGGGGCTGGAAGGCACCTGTGGGCATCTCAGCTGTGCAAGCCCTGAGCGTTGACTAGCTAACCCTAGCTAACCTTTCAGCCTTTCCTTCCGTCTTGAGGGTGCCTGTCCACCTCCGCCACCTTGAACGATTTAGAAAAGACTGCACTTGACAACATCCGGTCTGTCTTCACCAGAGCGGTAAACACTGTGACTGAAGGTTAAGCAGAGTCTACACCACAAGGGAAGGCAAGCGCTTTTCACTCTAGCTTTCCAATCCCTAACAGCACAAGTCTTTAACATTCTAATTTACATGTAGACTTGGATGGATACCCAGAAAGCTTACCCCAGATTGTCAGTAAAATGAGCAGTGTGAGAGCTTTGTTGTTTTGTGGAAGGGTCTGAGAATTTGATGGAGGCTATTTCTTTTAAACTGGTGTGTTTTTTTGTTGTTGTTGTTTTTTTTTTAATCTAAGGCTAACACCTGCTTAATAGTAACCAAACAGAATACTGTAGAAAGAAACTTGCTTTAGGGTGACCATTTGAATGGATTCTGCGGACCTGTTTCGAGAGAAACAGCATTTGCAATTTTATAAATATGTATGTAAAGCACAGACATTCTCCTTTCTGTATTGTTTTTTTTTTCTTATTTTGAAATTTGTTTGCTTCCTCCCTAGTTTCCTCTTCGTCCCTCCTTTTCTTCTCTTTCTTTATTGGGACCTTGACACAGTCTTAGTCTATAGATGATAGCTCAGGTGGGCATTTTAAAAAATGAAGTCTGACTCGAAAGTTCAGTTGCTAAAGATTGCCACACAAGCTTTTAGGTGAAACTGTTTTAAGAGTAAAACTATCCTTGCATGTTTTTCTACTTAAATTTCAATTTTATCAACAGTATTTGAAATATTTTTATGGGATGGTGTCATTTTAAAATGTGATGGTCTACTTCCAATGCAGCAGCAGTGTGTAGGTGTTGTAATTGTTCATCTATTGAGGTTAAATAGTTTTACACAATGAGATGTAATTTTGTGTAATTACCTGGTAATTCGTTTTATTTCTACCACTTTCTTCATATTCAATTAAAACTATTTCCAGAAGCAAATTATTTTCTTATTTGTTGGAAAGTACTGAGGATTCCAGTTTCATTAGATAGGGGGTATTATGTATCATGCGCTGACTGATGCCTTCACATTCACCTGGATGAGCAACCGATCTAAATTGAAAAGACAGACTATTGGAGTCACACACACACATGTACATATGTACACACAGGTTAAAGAAGGTCAGATACTTTGAAGTTAAGTATATGCATGTTCGATTGAACTGAACATATTTTACTTTCCAGGTGAGAATCAATTATTCTACTGCTCCATTTACATTTTGTTATTAAGATGAGACATTTTTCAGTGTGTCCCTTTGGCAGTAATTAATTAGCAGCGAAGATACAATTGACTTTAGTTGAGTTTGTTACTTTGGAAAATGAGGGATACGTTAAAAGTGAATAATATAAGGTTCAATTCACAAAAGCGTTTTTCTTTGTTAGGTGTTGCATCTATGTGCAAATATAAATGGTACCTGTCTCCATTTCTTACAAATATGGGATTAGTCAGCAGGGAATGAGATCAGAATTTGGTAAAGGGCATAGTAGAGGAAGCCTTTCAAGGATGGTTGTTGGACTGTTGTTAACACAGGTCTGTCTATGGAGATTCACTCCAGCAATGCTGTGGTTGCCCAAGTCTCTTATGTAAAATGACATGGTATTTGCATATAACCTGTGTGTATATTGTATATACTTTAGATCTGGTCTAGACTATTTAGAATATCTAATACAATATAAATGTTACACAATAGTTATTATACTGAGTTGCCTAAGGAACAATGCAAGTTTCCCCAAGTATTATTGATCTGAGGTTTATTGGGTCCCCAGATATGGAATGCATAGGTCCAGAGGGCTGACTGAGTATCAATCTCTTGAAATTTAAGGCTTTTTTTTTTTTTGTAATTTTAAGAAAATAAGCCATGTTGGACTTTCTGGTTTATTGAATGTTTTCATATGTGTTGTTGAGTATTAATATTTATTATTGATTTATCTTTTAGTTAAACAGTGGTTATTCCTAAACCAGCTGTATACCCAAATCACCACACGGAGATTAGGATTTATTTAATCAACCTAGAGCACAATGCTGGGCAATAGTTACTCCATCCTTAATCTCCAAGCCTGCATATTTTCCTCCCATTCAGATTCCTTACATTATACTTACTTTTAGTCCTATCTTAGGTCCAATTCATCTCTCCTCATGGTTCCAAGTCCTCTCCGCCTATCTCTCCTTTCCAACTCCTCCCACTCACTTCTTTCTCCACCCCATCTGGACCAGGATGTCCCATCCTCTTCTCTCCATTGCTCAGCATTGGCTGGTAGTTTTACTGACAATACAGAGAACAAATGGTGACATGTATACACAAACTTGAGACAGGTGATACTTAGAATAAACATCACAATGCAATGTCTGGATTGAAACCAGATAGTGGGGGAGAGAAATCAGGATTTGAATGAACAGGGTAAATTGTAAACATTCCACAAGAACATTATACCAACAATTATGTATAAATAAAGCAAAGACAGAAAATGATCTGAGGTCCACTATTCTGCAGAAAATGTCACATTATGTGACTCATCTGTGAAATACACACTATTGCTCTCATAAGTATTGAAACTAGAACGGTGGCAGCAAAAACTGGGGAGAGTACGGAAGGGGAAGAGATGGGGAAAGATTTACCAGTGGGTATCAAGTTGTAATTAAATAGAAAGGAGCAACCTAGTGTCTGCATTATAGGAAAACGTCCACAGACACAGGTTATGCAATTTATTCTCAAAAAGGTAGTGATAAATGTTTGAGAAGTGATATCAAGAGAAGTCAGAAATGTTTGAGGCAGACCTCTTTAACCTTATTATGTAATGTATACAAGTAATAACATAGAATACCTCAGAGATATGTATAATTCTTGTCTCTTTATGTATCAAACAAAACTAAATTCAAAGAAAAAATAACTAGGCAGTTATATACCTCTACTTTTAAAAAATAAAGAATTACTAGCTGACATACTTTTGCAGTGGCTCATGAGTTTTGGTTAGTATTGTAAAATGTCTCCTTTCTTTCTCACCAATACAAAAAACTTTCTAAAGAACTCCTGAGATATAAGGTTGAGGTGTCAGTGAGGTATCAACATGAACTGATGTGCACATCTTCTTCAAATTGGCTGTTGTATCCACTCTTTCTTAGTGCACATCACACACACACATACAATTCAGCAGTTATTCCAACTTTTTCTAGAAGGTAAACACTTTTGAAGCCAGGAGAAAAAGAATAGAAATCTTCGCAAGATTGTCTAGCACTCTGAAATAAAAAGAAAGTGGAAGCACTTAAAAATGAAAGAAAAATAAATCTAAAGTTAGGTTTCCTTTAGAAAGAAAAACATCTGTGTCTTGTTCTAACGCAGTTATAATTGCACACTAATTCTGCGCAAGTGAATCTAGCAGCCACTTTAAAACTATTTTAATTGGTGACAATTCATTTCGTACTTGATTAATACAAGCATTAACATTTTTATTGGTTTGAGAAATGTATGAGTAAAATACACGGAAAACTAGGAGGCTTTGCACTGTTAAACCTTTATATATGTTAATAAGGGTAGTTACATGACATTGTACTGCTGCCCTGATCTGTAACGTGTCATGTTTTGGTAGGTTCATGTACAATTACCAGTGTCCGTACGTCATCAAAGATCGCCAAGCAACACTGCAACATTATCAAGTTCTTCTTGTCTACTTAAGAAAGAGGGAGAGAGAAAGAAAAATGAAGTGCAAAGAAAATTTGTACCTTCACACCTTAGGTCAAAGATTCACATAATAATATGGGCTGGTCTTAATGATATGAAGGTCACTAAAGAGCTATTGTGATAAATGAAGCTATTCATTCATTCAGAATTCAGAATTCATTAATTCAACAAATGTTTATTTATTACTTAATATACTGAACATAGCTTCTATTTCTGTAGCTATGCCTCTTTAGTAGGGATCAGATTCTTGCTCTAATTATATTTTAATCGTGGTCTTCCCTTGATCAGTCCAGAATTCATATGTGTGAGATCGTCTCATCTGTTTCCTAACTTACCACCGTATCCAACTTAAATTGTTACTAACTTACTTTCTCCCTATGAGATTCAGACACGTGCATTACTTTCTTAATAAATGGTCTTTCCCACAGATATTTCAACATTGCTAAGCTGAATGCCTCATGTCCCTCTCCTCAAAGCTGGTTCACTTTCTGTGTTTGTCACCTTTTCTACAAATATAGTAATAGAAACCCATTTGTGAAATGTCTCACAAACTTTCATTCTGGTCAGCCATTTGCTGAAAGACCCTATCCCCTAGCCAGTCGGCTTTGTTATTAATGACCCTTCTACGTTACCTGGCACTGTTTTGCAGATGACCGCCTATGTGTAACAGAAAGAGGAACTGTAAATTGTTCTGTGGAACATATTGTGGCTGTCACAGAAGCATTGGTGAGTGAGCAACGATGTCCTCTTAAAAAGAAATGTTGACTACATATTTTTAAAATATTAGTTTATTGAATTTTATGTTAATTATATTTAGGTGGTATACATTCTCACGTTCTCACAGTTGAATATGGATTTGAATGTTGAATTACAATTATAGGCATGGATTCTAAATCCTAATTTATTTAGACCACTTGAATTCTTTTACATTGCTTTAATTTATACTTCTTCTCTTAGAGAGTCCATAGTAATCTGTTAACTTTGACCCTAAAATACACTTATTACAAAACTTCCATAAGACAAACAAATGAGATGTTTGTCTTATGACTATTAATATTTGATCTGAAGTTGCCACATTTTAATCAGTTCTATTTAATTTCTTACACAATGTGTTCAGTTGACCTCTAGGGGGCAGTCTCATCTTAGGAGTTTCAGAAAATTCACTTGGCAGTCTATCACATGAAAATTTTTGAGTCCTTATGGAGATCACAATTATTAATATAACATGTAATAAATCTTTATATTTTTATCCCTTAATATAATTCTGTGTTTGTATAGTATAAAACACTAGCTTTGAGAAACAATCCATCATTAAGCACATATCCTGAGAATAGCCCATACTGAAGATGCTCTATGTAGTTACTTTATTAATAACAGCATTTCACCATCTAAAATATTATACACTCTACAGCTGAGATAGGAGGTATCTAAACCTTGTCTGTGCATGATCATAACAGATATCCTATATTCACTGGCAATATCTGATGTTCTTTGAAAAACAAAACAAAACAAAACAGAAGTTTTGGTTTAATGTTTATCGAAGGCAAAGCACACATCCCATGTTCCAAATACTAAAGAAAATATTTTCCTAACTGTATTAGGTAGCATGTGTTTTATATTTTGGGGGTTTTGACAAAGTACCCTTCAGTTGCCAAAAGCTCGTTTGGAACCCTTATATTTTTTTGATGGTGTTTTCCCTATACCAGCATGTGTTCAATATTTAGGAGTCCAGTGCTGTTTTGCTCTCTTAAGGGTGAGAAAATAAGCTTTCGTCATTTCTCATTCACTCAGTGCGTTGTTTTACAGTATGAGGAACTGGAGACAGGAAGATGAGAAGGACAGAAAGCAAGTTCATGTCGTGCTAGCACTGCGTTATAATTGCTGTCATGTGGGTTTCACCCTGGGTACTCTCGAAGCTCAGAGAAACAGCAAATAACCCAGTGCCGGGGGCCAACTTTACCACTGAAGGCTTCACGAAGGACGTGCTAGATCACAAAGAAAGAGAAGGAACTGGTCAACATGTCACGATAGAGTGGAAGGCTATTTAAAGAAAAATGTCAAACAATTTACAATCATATCATTGCCCTTATATGCATGAG
This sequence comes from Psammomys obesus, assembly GCF_907164565.1. Taxonomy (NCBI): domain Eukaryota; kingdom Metazoa; phylum Chordata; class Mammalia; order Rodentia; family Muridae; genus Psammomys; species Psammomys obesus. The sequence continues at coordinate 1,784,490 of NW_026596073.1, read as the reverse complement.
CTGGTAGCCTCCTGTTGTGTCTGAGGAAATAAAGCCCAGAAAGATATGATATTATGAGGACTATAATATATTAACAATTTTATGGAATTACATGGTCACAAAAACACAAGGCTTATTATTCAAATAAACTGAATAAGGAAACAGTTGAAATACTCTCTTCAGTTTTTGTTTTAAAATACAATGAAGATTCTCCAATGATATTCTCCCAGAATGATACATACCCTGCTAATTTCTGGTCTATTTCTAAATCTTTGATACCTTTGCAAACCAGGGGAGCAAAGTAGAGAAAACTGGAACTTTATTTGTTTAACGAACGTGAGTTCTGAAACTTTAAAACATCCATCCATCCCAGTGGTTCTCAACCTTCTTAATGCTATGACCCTTTAATCCAGCTCCTCGTGCTGTGGTGCCATAAAATTATTTTGTTGCTACTTCATAACTGTGATGTTCTACTGTTTTTAATTGTAATGTTAATATCTGATATACAGGATATCTGATGTGTGGCCCCTTAGACACATGACCCTCAGGTTGGGAACCACTGGTCTATCCAGTGAGTCCTGAGGTCCTATCTCCAGCACAGCTTTATCCCCTGGACTCCAATGACAACATCTAACTGTCTACTCATCTCATTGGGCTGCCTTGGAGGTGTGCTTATGGTATCTTCCAATCAGAATGTTCTAAACTGAATTCCAGGCGCTTTCTCCAAACCTGTTTTAGACACAGCAGTTCTCAGTTCAGTGTGTGGTGATTCCACTCATCCAGTCTCTTGAGACTAAAAGCAAAAGTCGGACGTCGCCCCAGGAGCACCGTTCCTCACACGGGCCACAAGCATTGGGACTGGAAATCAGCTCTCTGCTCTCTTCAAAATACATCCAGAATCATGCCACTTCACACCAGCCTAAGTACTGTTTCTTCCCGGCTCTTTCCATCCCACGCTGGGTTAGTGGGCTTGCTCCTCGTCTTCACTGTCGGCCATTAAATCGTAGGAGCATCATGCCTCTAGGCAGCATTGATTCAGGAGCTGCCCGGACCTAGCTGTGCGGGATATGGCTTTCCGTTAACCTCTGCCCTTCTATTGCGTTTTTATTCACTCCGGCTTCCTTAACGTCTTAGGTCAGTGGTTTCCAACCTTCCAAACACTGTGACCCTTTAATACAGTTCCTCGTGTTGTGGTGACCCGCAACCATAAAATTATTTTTGTCGATACGTCACAACTGTAGTATTGCTACTGTTATGAACCATAATGCAAATATCTGTGTTTTCGAATGGTCTTAGGTGCTTGTAAAAGGGTCACTTGCGCTCCCAAAGGGGTCGTGACCCACAGGTTGAGAAGGACTGATTTAAGTACTCTTCAGTGTTAGGTATCTGCATATGAATTTTTTAAAATTTTAATTTAATTTTATTTTTAATTACACTTTATTAACTTTGTATCCCCCCTCTAGTTCCCTCCTTCCTCCCCTCCCCTTCTCCCCTCCCAATCCCTCCCTTCTTTCCCCTTCTCCACGCATGCCCCTCCCCAAGTCCACTGGTAGGGGAGGGTTTCTTTTTCTTCCTTCTGATCCTAGTCTGTTAGATCTCATCAGGAGTGGCTGCATTGTCTTCCTCTGTGGCCTGGTAAGGCTGCTCCCCACTCAGGGGGAGGTGATCAAAGAGCAGGCCAATCAGTTCATGTCAGAAGCAGTTCCTGTTCCCATTACTATGGAACCCACTTGGACACTGAACTACCATGGGCTACATCTGTGCAGGGGTTCTAGGTTATCTCCATGCATGGTACTTGGTTGGAGTATGAGTCTCAGGAAACCCTTGTGCTCAAATTTTTTGATTCTGTTGCTCTCCTGTCTTCTCCAGATCTTACTATTTCTCACTTCTCTCATAAGATTCCCTGCATTCTGCCCAAAGTTTGGATTTCTTTAGCTCTAACACGCTTCTTCCAAAAATATGTGTGCCTAACTTCCTCACCCCATTAAACATTTTACTAAAAATTCCATTTCTGTTTTTCATGGAACCTTGCTCTAAAGTCCCTATGTAATAACGTGGCTTACTCTGCCACATCACTGTATTTTTTTATTTTAATTCTGTTTTACTAATTTTTTCTTTTGGACTTATGTATGTTATATAACGTATAGTTTTATTTTATGCATTATTTATTGTCAATTTTCACACACTAGAATATAAATGTCAGAGACATAGTATTTTTATAGATGCCATTTGCACCTATGCAATGACGGATATTCAGTGCATGCCCACACAGAGTTAATGAAAGAGTGATTCATTTCAACAATGGGAGCACTACTTCAATGATACTCTTTAAAAGGCTGATGAATATGCCAAAGACTTGAGGATTTATAGTCCAGCTTTCTTGAAATCACGATGCTTATATTTAGTCTTGCTAATAAATATTACAGATATTTTCTCCTAGTCTGATCTTTTTCAAGATATGTTGATATATATACTAAGTTTATTTTAAAGTTTAATTAATATGGAATTTTTGTTCAACAACTTGAAAAATGGCGACAAACTAAAATGGATGCATCTTTTTCTTTGTTTCTATAAAGTATTAACCTACCTCAAAATGACTGTGCTAAGCCTAGAGACCTAGGAGAAGCAGCCTACATCTTCAGTGGAAACCTGTGGAAGGAAGATCCCCATGCGATCCACACTGAAATCTAATGTAGGTCACATTTAAGTCATATCAGGAAGCACTTTATAAAGAAAGCAGATATTCTAGATATTAGCCCTCTATCAGATGTAGGGTTGGTGAAGATCTTTTCCCAGGCTGTCGCTTTGCTCTGTTGACAGTGTCCTTTCCTTTACAGAAGCTTTTCCATTTCATAAGGTCCCATTTATTAATTGTTGATCTTAGAGCCTGTGCTGTTGGTGTTCTGTGGAAGTTGTTTCCTGTGCCCAATGAGTTCAAGGCTCTTCCCCATTTTTTCTTCTAACAGATTTAGTGTATCTGGTTTTATATTGAGGTCTTTGATCCAGTTGAACTTTAATTTTGTGCAGGGTGATAGACATGGGTCTATTTGCATTTTTCTACATGTGGTCATCCCGTTAAATCAGCACCATTTGTTGAAGATGCTGTCTTTTTTCCATTGTATGGCTTTGGCATCTTTGTCAAAAACCAGGTATCTGTAGATGTTTAGGTTTATTTCTGGGTCTTCAGTTCATTTCCTTTGATCCACCAGAATATATAAAGAACTCAAGAAATTAGACACCAATAAACCAAACAATCAAATTTAAAAATGAGGTAAAGAGCTAAACAGAGAATTGTCAATGGAGGAATATCAAATGGTGGAGAAACACTTTAAGAAATGCTCAATATCCTTAGTCCAGGGAAATGCAAATCAAAATGACTCTGAGGTTCCATCTTACACCCATAAGAATGGTTAAGATGAGAAACTCAAGAGACAACGCATGCCAGAGAGGATGTGGAGAAAAGGGAACACTCTCCAGTGCTGGTAGGAGTGCAAACTTGTACAACAACTTTGGAAATCAACCTGACACTTTCTCAGAAAACTGGGAACAGTGCTACCTCAAGTCCCAGCTATACCATCCCTGGGAATACACAGAAAAGATACTCCACCATGCAACAAGGACATTTGCTCAAATATGTTCATAACAGCTTTATTCGTAAATGCCAGAATCTGGAGCCAACCTCGATGCCCCTCAACAGAAAAATGGATACAGAAATTGTGGTAAATTTATACAGTGGAATACTACTCAGCAATGAAAAACAACATCTAGAAAAACAACAACAAACATACAGTTGGTGTCTTTGAGTAGAGTAACTACTTAGAAGGGAGAAAGACATGGGGAACTGGAAATTGTGCAGAGGTACTCAAGGGTCAGATCTTACGGCTGTAACAGCCAACACTTTGGGGATTTTTCTTAAAGATAGGAAAACCATAGAAAGTCTTGAAGAATTTGAGCTGTGTTTCAAAATATCCCCTCTGGTAGTGCCTAAAAAAATGATTTGTAAAGGGGTAAAACTGCAATCACAAAACCTGTCAAGGAGGACATTTTAGAAATCCAGACAAAAGATTATGGTAAGCAAAGGTATGGACAGTGCAGAAGGAAAATCTATCATTTTCCAGTCTGTCAAATGTAAGGACTAAGCTCTGCGCTGCTTGTACTGTAGGAAGCAAGAGACCTGGGTTTTAGCCTGAGTTGTTGGGTGAATGTTAGTGACACTAAGAAAGATGTTATTGGACCAATAAAAAAAATGAATGAATCCAAGAAGCTATGTATCAAATGTGTAATCAAATAACCAATAGCATGTCCCATTTTACTGCCTAACATTGAAACCAGACTTCGGCTATGCACTGACACGCTTTCACCTGTGTCTTTTAAAGAAAAACTATTTTAGATATGGAAGAGAAAACAATTACAAATTATATATTGCCATAAAGCATTATTCAGTGCTTATACAACAGTACACTAAAGAAATGCGTATGGACAGGACAGAGCTGGATTGTATAATGGTAAAAATGAATCGGTTTTTAAGTCTTTCGTTTATTGGCAGTGTGAGGTCAGAGGGTGTTGATCTTGCCTATCTTCTCTCTGAAAACATTTAAGACATTGAGGCCATTATTTCAAAATACTGTTTCTGACAATATGTCATCCAATTCTTTAACTTGAGAATGCCAGGTAATGTTTTAGCCCATCCCCATCAAAAATATAAAGACTTTGGCATTTGAGTATTTTGAAATTTTTCTTGGAAAAGAGTTAACTTTTATTTAGTGTGCCCCGCAATAGATTAATTCTTACTTATTGGTATTAATAATAACATTTATAATAGCATTTTTACTAGTTGAATTTTTTTTTTAATTAGGGCAGAGACTTTGTACATTTTCTTATCTGATATATAGTTCCAAGCATCCTGTTTGAGTATTTGGGACTTTCATGATTCATTTTCATCCTTGCTCACATCATGGACTGAAATTCTTTAACACTGAAGATCAAGTCTCCTCCCCAGTTCACCTGAGAACCTGTTAAATGTTTACACACCCACTAAGTGTCCTGTGGTTCCTGCACCGTTGTTCCTCTGGGGTGGGAGGGAAATTACCTCTATGTCCTTCAGGAGTTCCACTATGTCTCACACCATTACAGAGTATTATTTTTGTTCTTAAGCTTCACGATCACTTTCAGCATTGGATTTTTTCCTATACATACATTTACTTCCTTTATTCAAGGTCCTAAAGAAAATATTAGTCTGTCCCAAACTGCATAGGTCTAAGTTGAGAAGTTAAGTATTTTCCTTGTAGTCATTCTAAAAGTATTTGACACACACTTCGTCTCGCCTCTATGCATTGTATTTTCGCTGTCTTACATATATTTTGAATCAGCCAAACATGGAAAGGGATTTATTTTAATGAACTGGTATAGTCATACAAAAAATATGCAGTTTGCACATTTACCTGCTGTTTATTTTTCTCCGCATGGAAACATACTGGTCTGTGTGTATCTCTAATTTGTATTGAAAGTAAACAACAGAACTTTATCTTTAGATATGATTGTACATGCCTTAGAATGTGTTCTTGGGAGAAAGTGCTTATGGCCAGAGACTTTTTTTTTTTTACTTCATGTAATTTTATTTTATTTTATATAATTTATAGATTTTTTTATTTATTACAATTTATTCACTTTGCATGCCAGCTGTAGCCTCCTCCCTGCTCCACTCCCAATCCCACCCTGCCTCCCTCTTCTTCCATGCTCCTCCTCAAGTCCACTGGTAGGGGATGTCTTCCTCCCCTTCCCTCTGACCCTAGCCTATCACATCTCATCAGGACTGGCTGCATTGTTTTCCTCTGTGGCCTGGTAAGGCTGCTTCCCACTCAGGGGGAGGGGATTAAAGAGCCAGCCACTGAGTTAATGTCAGAGACAGTCCCTGTTCTCATTACTAGGGAACCCATTTGGAGACTGAGTTGCCATGGGCTACATCTGTGCAGGGGTTCTAGGTTATCTCCATGCATGGTTCTTGTTTGGAGTATCAGTCTCAGAAAAGACCCCTGTGACCAAATGTTTTGGTTCTGTTGCTCTGCTAGTGGAGCTCCTGTCTCCTCCAGGTCTTTCTATCTCCCCTTCTTCCATAAGGTTCTCTGCTCTCTGCCCAAAGTTTGGCTGAGTCTCAGCATCTGCTTTGATACCTTGCTGGGTAGAGTCTTTCAGAGGCCTTCTGTGGTAGGCTCCTGTCCTGTTCCCTGTTTTCTCCCTCTTCCGATGCGTATCCTGTTTGCCTTTCTGAATGAGGATTGATCATCTTACCCAGGGTCCTCCTTCTTGCTTAGCTTCTTTAGGTGTATAGATATTTAGTAGGTTTATTCTTTATGATAGGTCTAATATTCACTTATGAGTGAGTATATATCATGTGTGTCTTCCTGCTTCTGCAATACCTCACTCAGGATGATCTTTTCTAGTTCCATCCATTTGCCTACAAATTTCATGATTTCCTTGTTTTTAATTGCTGAGTAATATTCCAATGTGTAAATGTACCTCAATTTTGGTATCCGTTCCTCAGTTGAGGGACATCTGGGTTATTTCCAGATTCTGGCTATTACTAATAAAGCTGCTATGGACATGGTTGAGCAAATGTATTTTTTGTGTACTTGAGCATATTTTGGATATATGCCTAGGAGTAATATAGCTGGATCTTGAGGAAGCACAATTCCTAATTGTCTGGGAAAGTGCCAGATTGATTTCCAAAGTGGTTATACAAGTTTACATTCCCACCAGCAATGGAGGAGGGTTCCCCTTTCTTCACATCCTCTCCAGCATGTGTTGTCAATTGAGTTTTTGATCTTAACCATTCTGATGGTGTAAGGTAAAAGGTTTTTATTTTTTATTTCTTCTTTTCTTTTTTTTATTTAACCACTTTACAGCCTGATCCCAACCCCCTCCACCCTCTCCTCCCAGTTTCACTCTCACACCTCCCCCCTTCATCATTTCCCACTCAAGGGAGGCCCCTCATGAGTACCCCCCCTGGCACCTCCAGTCACAGCAGGAATAAGAGCATCCTCTTGCACTGAGGCCAGACAAGGCAGCCCAGCTAGGGGAAAGGCATCTAGAGGCAGGCAACAGAGCCAGAGCCAGCCCCTACTTCCACTGTAACGGGACCACATGAGGACCAAGCTGCACATCTGTTACATATGTGGAGGGGGTCTAGGTCCAGCCCATGCAAGCTGTTTGGTTGGTGGTTCAGTCTCTGTGAGCCCTCATGGGCCCAGGTTATTTGACTTTGTAGGTCTTGTTGTGGTGTCCTTTAGCTCCCTCCCTCCCTCAATTCTTCCTCCCACTCTTCCACAAAACTTGTTGAACTCTGCCTGTGGTATGGCTGTTGGTCTGTGCTTCTGTTTCTATGGGCTGCAAGATGAAGCCTCTCAGAAGACAGTTATGCTAGGTTTTTGTCTGCCGGCATAGCACGGAATGTCATTAGTAGTGTCAGGGGTTGGTTCTTTACTGTGGGGTGGGTCTCAGGTGGGGCCAGTCAGTCATTGGTTTGCTATTCCCATAATCTCTGCTCAGTCTTTATTCCTACATTTCTTGTAGGCAGGACAAATTTGGGGTTGAAGGCTTTATGGGTGGGTTGGTGTCCCAGGCTACAGGAGGTGGCAACTTCAGGTTGCATACTTCCCACTGTCAGGAACCTAGAGTCAGAGTCACCCTGTAGATTCCAGGGAACCTCCCCTGTTCCAGAGATGCTTGGGCACCTATTTCAGTTCTCTCTCCTGGCCTTCCCCTTAATTTCACCTCCCCCACTCTCATCATACATGATCCCCATCTCTGTTACTCTCCACACCCCCTTTCCCACACAGCTCCCTCCCTCTATCTACTTCAGATGTCTCCTTTACATCTTCTTTTTAGTGAGATTCAGGGATGCTCCCTTGAGCTTTCCTTGGCTTTCAAGGGTCTGCGGATTGTAGCCTGGTCATCCTATACATGGTGGATAATGTCCGCTTATGAGTGAGAACATGCCACGTGTGTAACAGGTTAGAATTCCAGCCCCATGAATTACCAGCTTATGCATTTTGCAAAGTTATCAAGCACTTGCCCCTAAAATGGGAGAGACAGGTCCTAGGAATGTTGTGAAGTGACTATAGTTAAGAACTTTGACACTGGTTGAAATCAGTGCACACTTGAAGAGTGCTCCTGTGGTTTGTTTCCCTGGCATAGAGGAATGGAAACCTTGAGCATCTTGTGGCCCTGCAAAGTGGGAAGTAAGAACATGACAGTGGCTGTGTGGTCTCCACCAAAGTGATGAACTTTTTAGAGAGTGAGCTATGAAAGAACTGATGTTTGAGTTTCTTTTTCTTTTTTTTTTCTCCCTATCTTTGTGTAGCAACATTTTTGTGATAGACCATGCATTCCTCACCGCCCCCCCCCCCGATTTATTCTGTATTTCCTATAATTAGAAATCCTTTAGGTTAGTCTAGTTCCACTTACCTCTTATTGAAAAAAAAACCCATAAACTCCCTGATATTATCATTAGTCTTAATGCAGATACATGAGTCTAGACCTCAAAGAAAACTGTGAGAAGTCCCCTGAATGTCTATTATTATTATCAGAACATGTCATGTGAATTTCCAGGTATTTTGAAGGCAAGACAGAACTTTTTTTCCATTTGGTCTGTTTGCCCCTTTTCCAGGACAAGTGCGGTTGTTGGAAATTCCCATGCCTATCCGCTACAGGCAGTGATGCTCACTTCATATACTTTTACTGTTGACATCAGACTGTGCCTACTTGTTGTTTCTTTTAGAAAGTGTCTTTAGAGTCTGAAAGCATTTGGTCCTGTGACTATCCTGACCACTCATTTTCTATCCATGTGTCCTTTAATCCCTGCTTAAGATACATTTGGAAGCTTTCACAGAGCATTGGCCACAAATTCAGATGGATTAGTTGCCTCTGAATGTCAGCCTTGAAAAAAGCCGTAGTTACTGTAAGGCCTTTGTAACTAAAGAAGGTTGTATGGAATTTAAAGAGAAAACCTACAAACATGCTAGTGATGACAGAGGAAAATATAATTGGAGGGAAGAAAGCCTGGTAAATGCACCTTGAAACCCAGTAGAGACCATATGGAACCTGTTATGGGAAGTTTATTGAACACTTACTTCCTCATTACCACCCAGGATAGAAAAGGCCAGAAGGTTCCAAGTTACGGCTGGATGAACGGATGGAGACATTGCATCAATTTTATGTCTTAGAATGCTAATTATAGAGTGTGGAAATTCTTCCACACAGTATGGGCCCTGGGTAAAGTGGGAGAATACCATTATCAGCGACTACTTAACAACTTGGAATAAATTCCATTGTCTCTAACCAGATGGTACAAAGAGAACACTGTTCTCTAGAGGGAAAAATGTTTTCCAAAAGGTGTATTTTAGAAGATGGTATCTGCTAATTAGGAAAGACAGACTTGAGGAAGTATTGAATAACATATCCCACCAATCCACAAATAGAAGAGAAAGAAAAATTGACCTGAAGAAAAATATGAACTGAAATAATCTAAAGATTCAAATTTGTTCTAAATAGCATAACAGACAAAGTACAACAAAGCTTTTTAGCAGAGGTCAGAGTGATTGACAGATGTAAACAACCGTTTTTCTTCAATCTGTCACCCCGACTGTGTCTCTAAAAATTAAGTGACATGCCTGTTCAAAATTACTCTTGCCTTCAGACTACAGTCTGACCTCTTTGGCCTAGCACACAGAGCTTCTCAGAGACAGTTCTGCAGAGGGGAAGTGGAAATTTCTGGTTTCTTTGGAAACTCAGTTGTATCATTTGAACATGTTTTTGTTGTTCCAAGTGTGGAATGTGGGGATGTTTTTGCCCCCTTGGGAAACCACCACCCTGAAAAGGGGTGTGACGCTTGTCAGCTGCAAACGACCTCTTTGCTAGCTGTAAAACATCCTCATGTGGACTCTGAGAGAGAATAAAGAGAAACCCACGGACAGTGAGACAGCTTGCTCTTTGCATCTCTTTGAAACGGTTCGGATCCCTGTGCCAGTTTTCCCAGAGTGAACTTTTCGTGCTGCTTTGCTGTTTTGCTGGATGGTGCCGTCTCTGTTGCTGCTGCTGCTGTGGTTTGCTGCTTTGTTCTTTCACTGGACTGCTAGTATCCTGATGACTGAGATTGGTATGTCCCCAAAGAACCCAATGACCCTAATAAGCAGGAAGTAGCTAAAAGAGGTCTCTACATCCCTTTACCCTACTAATCCTACATAGAGTTAGAGTATGGGAACGGAGGTAGAGGCATTTTAGAACCTTAAATAAAGTAGCTGTTTAAAAAAAATCTAAGCCTAAACAGAGGCATGAGTTCCATGATGAGAATTATTTCTTTCTCATGTATACCCTGTGTTTTAACTACCTTGATTGCCTATTATCATCAGATTGTATCAACCTACCAGGTCATAATAATGACACAGAAACTTATTATTATTTATTATAGTGCAAGCCTTTGCTTAGACTATTTCCAAACTAGCTCATATAACTTAATTAACCCATTTATTCTATTCCATGTTTACCACATGGCCTGTTACTGCTAACTCAGTCCCAGTATGTGGGACTTCCTCTTTGTCTGACTGCCAAATCTCCCATTCCTGATTCTTTCCCAGAGTTCCTATTTCTGCCTGTATTGTCATACCTTTTTTTCTGTCAATGCAAAGTTACTGCATATTCTCAAAAATTCTAGAATCAGCATCTGCTTTGATACCTGATTGGCCTGTTCTTTGATCACCTCCCCCTGAGGGAGGAGCAGACTTACCAGGCCACAGAGGAAGACAATGTAGACAGTCCTGATGAGACCTGATAGACTAGGATCAGAAGGAAGGAGAGGAGGACCTCCCCTATCAGTGGACTTGGGGAGGGAAATGAGTGGAGAAGGGGGAAGGAGAGTGGGATTGAGAGGGGAGGGGGGAAGGAGCTACTGGGGGAATACAAAGTGAATAAACTGTAATTAATAAAAATTAAAATTAAAATTAAGAATATTCTAGAATCAGCTAGACAAAGGACACAGAAATATTCCTGAGTTCAAAAAGTGTTCATCATAAATGTCTCTTTTTAATGTTTCAGATCTCAATATTCTTCAGATTGTTATTCTCTGTGAAAGTTGTGGTAACTCTATAATCTTATCTGTTCAAATGCCCAGTGCTGGACTATTTGATGCCTTACCTATTATAAGAGAAGGAGGGACAAAGGTAGCCATGTTTATAAAACAAGGTAATAATGATTGAAATTTAACACTGGAAACAGAATACAACTTGTTCCTATCATTGGTGGAGCTAAGGTAAAGACTATGTATTATGTGAACCAAATAAGAATATGTATTATATGACTTGCACAAACTTTCTTTGAGACACAATTTCACTGTATAGCCCAGGTTGGTCTTGAACTCATAGGTATCCCCCTGCCTCACCATCTAGACTTCAGGTGTATGTTACTATGCCCAGGTACCAAAATTTTTCTTGATTTTGATTTGTGCAGAGTGTCAAATGAGTAGCTTCTACAGGCTTTACTGAGTCATATTCAAGATTTTGTTCAGAGTAATTTTAAGAGTTTCTCTTTTGAGTGGGAACTTTCATTGTTCCAGTGTGCAGGTATAACTACCCCAAAACAAAACAGAAGAATTTTTATCTGTCCATTAACAAAACACAGTTTGCATTTTAACACCTTTTCAGTGACTTAATCCAAGTGTGAGCAAGGTAGCTAATTTTAAGCAGATTATGAAAATTAGGTTGTGCTCTTGAGTTCAGCACCTCTTTTAGTATTTTACAATCTGCAATCATGGCTGCCCTTCACATAATCTAAACCCTATCTTGCTCTCTATACTGGATTTGTTCACAAGAACTGGTACACAGTTTTCTTAGTTCTTTAACTATTTGAAATTAGTATTTGTTAATATGTAATGTTTTTTACACCAACCAATTCTATTTTGAAATTCATATTGATTTACTATCTCTTTAACTCACTTGAATTTTTACAAATATTAGTTTTGAGAATTTGAAATTTATGTAAAATAGTCATCCAGTAGTGTTTAAATGAATGGTAAAGAATAAATAAATGCCACAGTAAAATCTCACAGTGGCTGCATTGTCATCTTCTTTGGCCTGGTAAGGCTGTTCCCCCCTCAGGGGGAGGTGATCAAAGAGCAGGCCAATCAGATTATGTCAGAGGCAGTCCCTCTTTCCATTACTATGTAACCCACTTGGAAACTGAACTGCCATGGCCTACATCTGTGCAGGGTTCTAGGTTATCTCCATGAATAGTCCTTGGTTGGAGTATGAGTCTTTGGGAAGTTCCCTGTGTTCAAATTTTCTTCTTCTGTTGCTCTCCTTGTGGAGCTCCTGTCCTCTCCAGATCTTACTATTTCCTACTTCTTACATAAGATTCCATGCACTCTGCCCAATAGTTGGCCCTAAGTCTCAGCCTCTGCTTTGATAGTCTGCAGGGCAGAGCCATTCAGAGGCCCTCTGTGGCAGGTTGTAGGTTGTTTCCTGTATTCTTCTTCTGATGTCCATTCTCTTTGCCTTTCAGGATGGGGATTGAGCATTTAGTCAAGGTCCTCTCTCTTGATTAGTTTCTTTAGATGTACAGATGTTTTTTAATTTTTTCTTTAACCTTTATTAATTACACTTTATTTATTTTGTATCCCCCATAAGCCCCTCCCTCCTCTCCTCCTGGTCCCACCCTCCCCCCTCTTTCTGCATGCATGCCCCTCCCCAAGTCCACTGATAGGGGAGGTCCTCCTCTCCTTCTTTCTGATCTTAGTCTATCAATTCTCATCAGAAGTGGCTGCATTGTCAGGGATCTAGGTTATCTCTACGGATAGTCCTTGGTTGGAGTATGAGTCTCTGGGAAGTTCCCTGGGTTCAAATTTTCTTGTTCTGTTGCTCTCCTTGTGGAGTTCCTGTCCTCTCCAGCTCTTATTATTTCCCACTTCTTACATAAAATTCCATTCACTCTGTCTAATTGTCTGAGAAAGCGCCAGATAGACTTCCAAAGTGGTTGTACAAGTTTACATTCCCACCAGCAATGGAGGAGGGTTCCCCTTTCTCCACAACCTCTCCAGCATGTGTTGTCACTTGAGTTTTTCATCTTGGCCATTCTGATGGGTGTAAGGTGAAATCTCAGGGTCATTTGATTTGCATTTCCCTAATGGCTAATGACGTTGAACATTTCTTTAAGTGTTTCTCTGCCATTCTATATTCCTCTACAGAGAGTTCTCTGTTTAGCTCTGTTCCCCATTTTTTAATTGGATTACTTGGTTTCCTGGTTTTCAGCTTCTTTATTTCTTTACATATACTGGACATTAGCCCTCTGTCAGGTAAAGGGTTGGTGAAGATTCTTTCCCAATCTGTAGGCAGTCATTTTGTTTTGATGACAGTGTCCTTTACTTTACAGAAGCTTTTCAGTTTCATGAGGTCCCATTTATTGATTGGTGCTCTTACAGCCTGTGCTGTTGGTGTTCTGTTCAGGAAGTTGTCTCCTGTACCAATGTGTTCTAGGGTTTTCCCCACTTTTTCTTCTAACCGATTTAATGTGTCTGGTTTTATGTTGAGGTCTTTGATCCCTTGGACTTCAGTTTTGTGCAGGGTGATAAGTATGGATCTATTTTCATTTTTCTACATTTAGGCATCCATTTAGACCAGCACCATTTGTTGAAGATGCTATCTTTTTTCCATTGTATGGTTTTGGCATCTTTGTTAAAGATCAGGTGTCCATAAGTTTGTGGGTTTATTTCTGGGTCTTCTGTTTGGTTCCATTGATCCACCATTCTGTTTCTATGCCAGTACCATACACTTTTTATAACTGTTGCTCTATAGTACAACTTAAGATCAGGGATGGAGATACCTCCAGAAGATCTTTTATTGTAGAGGATTGTTTTAGCAATTCTAGGTTTCTTGTTGTTCCATATGAAATTAAGAATATTTCTTTCCAGGTCTGTAAAGAATTGTGTTGGTAATTTGATAGGAATTGCATTGAATCTCTAGATTCCTTTTGGTAAGATGGCGATTTTTACTATGTTAATTCTGCCAAGCCATGAGCATAGGAGATCTTTCCATTATCTGATAATCTTCTTCTAATTCTTTTTTCAGAGACTTGAAATTTTTTTCATACAAGTCTTCTGATAGACTAGGATCAGAAGGAAGGAGAGGAGGATCTCTCTTATCAGTGGATTTGGGGAGTGGCATGCATGTAGAAGGGGGAGGGAGGGTGGAACAGGGAGGGGAGGAGGGAGGGACTTATCGGGGGATACAAAGTGAATAAAGTGTAATTAATAAAATAAAATTAAATTAAAAAGATCTCACAGTGTCTTAGAAACATTAATCTGAAAAGAGCATGCCAGTTTCTTTATCATTTCTTCAGAAAAATTTCTTTTTGCACATGCTATTTTTTCATTATCCCCAGAACCATTAGCTTTCTATTTCTGTTTAAAATACTTTTCCTTAACATAACACAAATTCAATGCCACAAAACCTTATTATTTTGATAGTATTTTAGTCTAGCTATTGTCAGCTCATTAAATTTCAAATTGCATTTACATATTTATTTTTGTTTATTGTTTATGTGTCCACAAGCCTGAATGCCACAGAATGGGAGTGAGTGTCAGAAAACAACTTTCAAGTTTGTTCTTCTCTTCTGGTGACAGTTCTGAGCATAGAACTGAGGTTATGAAACTTGATGGCAGGCACATTTATTCACTGAGGTGTCTTGCTGACCCTCCTCAGTGTGTGTATATATATATGTGTGTGTGTACACGCATGGTATATTTGTAGATGAATATATAATATACATACCTATGTGTATGTGTATATAACGTATATGTGTATATAAAACTTTTGTTTGTAGTTTTTATGCCCTTTTAATATCAGAATTCTATTCTCTATTTCCCTTCTTTCTATTATAAATTATCTTGAATAGCATTCATCTTATTTAATTCCTGATTGTGTAAACATCAATAGGTGATACGAATTGGCAAAATAACTATACAGGATGATAATCTAGTATATGACATTTTCCTAGATAATTCTGATATTTTTAAGACGCATGGGATCTTCAAAATGGTGGAAAAACACTACATTCTACCAGATAAAGGCTGTTTTATTCTCTAGTGATTATTGAGCATGGATGGGATCCTTCTTTTTCTTTGTCTAGTCTTCATGCAGGTGTCCTTTTAGCTCAGCAGTTCTCAACCTTCCTAATTACACAACCCTTTAATACAATTTCTCATGTTGTGGTGACTCTAACCATACAATTACTTTCGATGTAATTTATAACTGTAATTTTTGCTACTATTATAAATCATAATGTGGATATTTATCTTTTCTGATGGTTTTAGGCAACCCCTATGAAAAGGTTGTTCAACCCCAAAAGGAGTCATAACCCACAGGTTGAGAAACACTGTTTTAGCCTACGTTCATACTTTAGCAAAACTGTAATCTATTTCTTATCCTTTAAATATTGTGTTTTTATGTCTTTGCATTTCTCCTACATAATTTTTGCTGTCACATCAAAATTTGATGTTTCCAATGCCATTTAAAGGGGCTCACCTCGTTTGTAGCTCATTAGAACATTTTAGGAACTGATATTGAATATATAAACAAATACTTCCAATTTAGATATAGGGATAGACTGATTAATAAATGTTATCATCTTTTCCTTGCTATTCATTTTATTTTCTGTAACAAAATAAAAGAGAGAACAACAACAACAATGAAACGTCCAAGAGTAATTTTTTGTTTGTGTGTTATGTATTTGAATAGGAGTGGAATGGCTGTGAACATCCATGAAGACAGAATCACTGACTCTTCACAGACCTTGTCTGGTAGCAACGGATGGAAATTTTCAGCATTATGAAACACTGTGCTTCTGCTTTCATGGTACGTTATTAAGGGCATTTGGAAGAATTAAACTTGATTTGTTCATGTTGAAACAAATATTGTTGCCTTCTTACATCAGACAGGAATGAAACTAAATATGCCTGGGCTATTTTGCTCCTATAAGCTATGGAGCCCTTCTTAAAGTGAACAACCAGGAACTGATTCTTTGAGATGAGGGGCCCAAAAAGACATGTAAGAAACAGCCCAGTTCTCTCTCCTGTGTCTGGCCACCCTGTACACTGTTTCTATTAGGGTTGAAAACTGTTTCAATGACAGTCCTGAAAACATTCAAGAAATACACACACGTACAAACACTGTAAGTACATTATATGTTTCAATATTCAAATACTTCTCCAGCTCTTTAAGAATGGTGGATCATTGGAACCGAACAGAAGACCCCCCCCCAAAAAAAATCCACACACCTACAGATACTTGATTTTTGATAAAGAAGCCAAAACCATACAATGGAACAACAAATGGTGCTGGTCTAACTGGATGTCTACATGCAGAAAAATGCAAACAGATCCATATTTCTCACCCTGCACAAAACTAAAGTCTAAGTGGATCAAAGACCTCAACATAAAACCAGACCAAAAGCTCAAGGGACAACACAAGCTGGAAAGGATGTAGAGAAAGGGAAACCCTCCTCCATTGCTGGTGGGAATGTAAACTTATACAACCACTTTGGAAATCAATCTGGTGCTTTCTCAGACAATTACGAATAGCGCTTTCTCAAGGTCCAGTTATATCACTCTTAGGCATATATCCAAAATATGCTCAAGTACACAACAAGGACATTTGCTCAACCATGTTCATAGCAGCTCTATTCATAATAACCAAAACCTGGAAACAACCCAGATTTCTCTCAATGGATGCAGAGATTGTGGTAATTTACACAATGGAATACTGCTAAGCAATTCTAAACAAGGAAATCATGAAATTTGCAGGCAAATGGTGGGATCTAGAAAAGATCATCCTGAGTGAGGTCTCCCAGAAACAGAAATACACACATGGTATATACTCACTTAGAAGTGGATACTAGACCAATAATATAGGATAAACATACTAAAATCTGTACACCTAAAGAAGCTAAGCAAGAAGGAGGACCCTGGGTAAGATGATCAATCCTTACTCAGAAAGACAAACAGAATGGTCATTGAAAGAAGGAGAAAATAGGAAGCAGGACAGGAGTCTACCATAGAGGGCCTCCGAAAGACTCTACCCAGCAGTGTATCAAAGCAGATGCTGAGACTCTTAACCAAATTTTGGGCAGAGTGCAGGGAATCCTATGAAAGAAGGGGGAGATAGTGGGACCTGGAGAGGAAAGGAGCTCCACAAGGAGAGCAACAGAACCAAAACATCTGGGCCCAGGGTTCTTTTCTGAGACTTATACTCCAAACAAGGACCATTCATGGAGATAACCTAGAACCGCTACTCAGATGTAGCCCATAGCAGCTCAGTATCCCAGTGGGTCTCCTAGTAAGGGGAACAGGGACTGTTTCTGACATGAACTCAGTGGCTGGCTCTTTGACAGCCCCTTAGGGTAGGAAGGAGCAGTCTTGCCAGGCCATAGAGGAGGACAATGCAGCCATTTCTGATGAGACCTGATAAGCTAGAGTCAATTGGAAGGGGAGGAGGACCTCCTCTATCATTGGACTGGGGAAGGGGTATGGGAGTAGATGAGGGAGGGAGGGCAGGATTGGTAAGGAATGAGAGAGGATGCTACAGCTCAGATACAAAGTGAATAAACCTAATTAATATTGAAAATACTTCTACATTAAATAAAAATAGATAAATAGATAAAATGAATAATTAATTAGACTTCTTAGTTTTATATTACGGGATTGTTTCTGATTTTTTTCTGCCCTCCCCCCATCAACTTCCACATTCTTAGAATTGTTTGTGGGTGGGTTGCCAGACAATAGAGTTGCTAACTGCCTGCTCTCTGCTAGATTCCATTTGTGTTTTAATTTCTCCATTGTTCCATAAAGCTGAGAATAACACACTACTTTTCCAGTGCAAGTAAGTATTCTAGCAGCAGATGGCGGTTGACACAGTGGCAGTCACAGGAAATAAAAGAAGGCTCAAAAAAAAAAAAAGCACACAGAATATATAAATTTAGATGTACTTAGTGAACGAAAATGAGCAACTATTAATATCTACAAAATAACCATTTTATTTGCTCCTGACACTGCCACTGTTAGATTTATGGACATAGAACTTGGTCACCACTGTTTTTTTGTTTTATTTTCTGCATTCAAAATAAGGTTGAGGAGTGTATATTGGCAATTTAGCTCCTTTATTTACAGAGAAGTGTTAAAGAGGAAAAATAAATGCAAGATTTCATTATGTAATTTAACATTTTATTCTTTATGAAAGAAGGGTTGCATTTTATTTACATTTCAGCTAGTTTTATTTATTATTTACTGTGTCCCAGTTTGGAATCGACTTGGGATATGTAGTAATAATTGCATGCTTATGAGGTTGTGTTTGCAGAAAACTAAGGGGTGGTGTATTCCCCACACTTTGGTACCATTTGGATGTAACCTGCTGAATTTACAGAGGGTTAGCACAAAGGACAAGAGTGTTTCAGGACTGTTTTAAAGCAGGTACTTTATGCTGTAAAAGTTTGATTTTATTGTTTCCGTCTTAAATAATGTAGCCGTAAGCGAAGCTGAGTTCAAAATAGAAATGGAAAATAGGAACTGTTAATTGTCTTCCAGCTAGAGCCCTTCTGGATGAAGACAATAGCTCAATATTCTGTGAAAGCTTAATGAAGAAAATGTTTTGCCTTTCACTGAAAGATTCGACAGCACTGAAAAGTAATTGCATTAAACCACATAGACTAGAATATCAGCATATGTGTGAATATGTGCATGAGAGCTATGTCAGTGTATGTAAGTGAGCAAAAACTACAACAAATCCCAAGGCTTTTTCATAGTAATAAATTCGGACAACTAATGTAAGCACACCGCAATATTATCACTGTAAATACGTAATAATTAAAGTCATTCTCCTGTTCATAAAGAATACAAAGTTTTGATTTAAATAAAAAATGTTTATGAAAAATACAGTATAACCCCTTGCTCTTAGGCACAGAAATATTTCCATAATAGACAATGAAAGAGCCACAAAGCATGAATAAAATTATTTCTGCAGATGGTGCAAGGAAATAGTTTTCCAAATGTTTCTGAGATAAATGTTTTAATAAGTAGCTTTTCATTAACCTGGAGAACATTCCCATCTAATAACATTTCTCCAGGTGTGGACTTTTTAATTAGTGTTATGACTAAGAGAAATGAAAAAAGGAGCTGTCTTACTGTCATCATGGTCAGCACTGCTAAGTTCACTTTATAGTTAATTAAAATCTATGGGACTGAAAAGAAAGGAAATAGCTATGTTTAGAGTCCCTATCTCAGTAGAAATGAATGACTTAAATGTGGATGCTGAAACAGCCCAGTTCTCTCTCCTGTGCCTGGCCACCCTGTTACACTGTTTCTATCAGGGTTGAAAACTGTCCCAATGAGAAGAAGCACAGGGTAGCATATCTAAGTAATAGTCCCACCTCGGTCAATTAGGCAACCCTGGGCAAAAGAATTATGCTCCCAATTGGAAACTAAGGACAATTATTCTTTTATCAGTAAGAAAACCTTATTAAAAGCAAGTGCAAAACTATTTGGGAAAATGAAAAGTACTGAACACCCAAGGCATTATTATGATGAAATACCCAATATTTTCTGAATGCTTTATACCTATTAATATTTTATAAAATAGGAGTCCTGAAAAAAAATATGAAAAATGAAATATGTTGCCTTCTAATTGCAGTATTCAGATTCAATTAGACTTTTCCAACATTAGGAACACCACTTACACATAAACCTGCTCTGAATATATGCAATCAAGTGAAATGTCCCTTTATGTCATGGAGCTACTGGTTGTAATAAACTGTGTTCAAATGCCAATGCTTGTTTAGTTGTGAGAGGAGACTTCTATTTAAAACTTGATGTATGTAGGGACGAAAATTACTTAAAAATGCTTTTCTTCAAATCAATTGTGGAAAATAAAACAGTTTGGGCAATTATTATAACCAATGTGGGATTGTATATTTAGGTCGGGGCACTGAACATGTGCACATTTCCGAAGTGTAGAGTAAGGCTCAGAGTGTCTCGTAATTCATTAAATGTGTTTTTAATCTAGTCATCTGACTTCGAAGCAGGTATTAAACTTTTGTTTTTATCTGCCTCATTTTTGTCTTTTGTCTTCTACAATATGTGAGTAATTTTGTCTTCTTATATCTTTTTTTGTGATCCCTCTTAAATGCATTTAGTAGAGAGATATTAATAAATAAACAAATGGAACTAAAATACATTATGGGAATAAAAATTAACTGCAGTTAGAAGAAAATATTTATTACAGAAACTAGAATATAAGGGAGTTAAAATAGGTGAACAGATTTAAGTATACCAGCAAGCTGAATTCTAATAAACATATCAGTCAGTGTGTTCACAGAGACAAATAATTTCATGTAAAAATAGACTCTTAGTGACACAATTATTCCATAACAAATTTAACATTAGATTTCTTCCTGTTGAGAAATGAAGTATGTTAAATGGTAACATGAAGGAGAAATAGAAATGGGGCGCCAACTTTAGAAGTAAACTCTGTCCAAACCCTCTCCACATCTGAATCCCCCCTTGTTTCCTTCCCAACATCCTTTCCTACATAGTTCCCTCTCTTCATCCACTTCCACTGTCTATTCTATTTCCCCATCCGAGTGAGATTCGAGAAGGGCCTCCCTCAGGCCCTTCTTGTCACTTAGCTTCTTTGAGTCTGTGAATTGTAGTATCGTTAACCTATAATAAATGTCTAAAATCCACTTATAAGTGAGTATATACCATGTGTGTCTTTCTGGATTACCTCACTCAGGATGATCCTTTTTAGTTCCATCCATTTGCCTGCAAATTTCATGATTTCCTTGTTTGAATAGCTGAGTATTCCCTTGTGTAAATGCACCATGTTTTCCTTATCCATCCTCTGGTTGAGGGATATGTAGGTTGTTTCCAGTTTCTGGCTATTACGAATAAAGCTGCTATGAACATAGTTGAGCAAACCTCCTTGCAGTATTGTGGAACATCTTTTGGGTATATGCACAGAAGTATAGATGGGTCTTGATGTAAGGCTATTTCCAATTTTCTGATAAAGCTCCTGATTGATTTCCAAAGTGGTTGTACAAGTTTGCCCTCCCACCAGCAATGGAGGAGTGTTTCTTGGAAAGAAAAAGGAAACGAAGGGCAGGGGCATCTCTGAGACAAACTGGAGACCTGTGGACAGGGTAGGCTCCAGGGAGGGTATGGGGATGACTCTAGATGAACTTTCTAGCAGTGGGGAACATGAAGACTGAAGAGGTCACCTTCTAGCCAGGCAGGACTTATAGTGGTGGGAGGAGAACACCAACCCACATATAAAACCTTTGACTGAAAATTTACCCTACCTACAAGAAGGGCAGATATAATTATAGATCAGAGACTGAGGGAATGTCCTACCAATGCCTGGTCCATCCTGAGACCCACCCCATGGGAGAGAACCAACCCTGGACACCATTAATGATAGTCTCCTATATTTAGACAGGATCATATCATAACCATCATCTGCCCCATTCTGCAGCTGATCAAATCAGGTGCTGAGACTCACAGTCAAGCATTAGGCAGAGCTTGGGGAGTCCTAGGGGAGAGTGTGGGCAAAAGATAGAAGGCCTTGGAGGGTGAAGAACAGCGGAGGCTAAAGGGCTAAAAAATCTGCAGAGAAAAGAGAAATGATAGGTGACAAGCTAGAGACCTAAAATTTCCTCTGGGAGGATATGAGGGGGACTCTAGCTGAGACTCCTAGTAACAGGGGCCATGGGGATTGAAAAGGACTCCCTCTAATTAGACAGAACTCCTAGTGAATAGAGGAGAACATCAATCCATCCACAAAAACTTCTATCTAAAACATACCCTGCGTGAAGGGGCAAAGATAGAACAGATACAGCAGAGATTGAAGGAATGACCAACCAAAGAAGGGCCTAACCCTATGACCCAACTCACAGAAGAAAGCCAACCCTCATCATTATTAGTGGTACTCTGATATGTATACAGAGTTGTCCTCTGAGAGGCTCCACCCAGCCATGGTTTGAAACAGATACTGAGACTCACAGTCAAACATTGGGCTAGACATAGGAAGCCTAGTGGAAAAATGGGAAGTGGGGCAGGAGTATAAAAGTACCTAGAAGTGACAAGAACTACATGAGAAGGTCAACAGAGCCAACTAACCAGGGCCCAGAGGGGCCTATGGAGTCTGAAGCACCACCCAAGAACCATGCATGGATTGGACTTAGGTTCTCTGCATATATGTATCTGATGGACAGCTTAGGCTTTATGTGGGGCCACTAGCAAGGGGGGTAGGGGATATCACTGATGTGGACTATGTTGTCTGCTTTTTGATCACTTCCCCCTAATGGGACTGCCTTACCAGGCCACAGGGGAAGAAGACAAATGTAGTCCTCATGCAACTAGCTGAGCTGGGGTGGGTGGTTAGGGGGTTCCCCTATCATAAAGAATACGGGAGCAGGGACTCAGGAGTGAGGGTGCAACTGGGAGGAGAGGAGGGTGGGGCCTATGACTGAGATGTAAATTGAATGAATAAATAAATTAAAAAATTAAATAAAAGATAGAAGGACCCAGAGGGGACAAGAATGCCACAAGAAGACCAATAGAGTTAACTAACCTAGGCTTACAGGGGCTTACAGAGATGGAAGCACCAAGCAAAGAGCATTCATGGACTGGGCCTAGACTCCCTACATGTGTGTGTAACCAAAGGACAGCTTGATCTTCATGTGGGTTCCCTAGTAAGTTGAGCAGAGGGGGCTGTCCATGGACTCTATTGCCTGCTTTTGATCACTTCCCCCTAAAAGGGCTGCCTTGCTTGGCCTCAGTGGATGAAGATGAGCTCAGTCCTGATTCAGCTTGATGTGCTGGTGTGGGTTGGTGGTGGGGGAGCTCCCAGTTTTCTGAGAAGAAGTAGAGAAGAAAAAGGGGGAAGAAGGTGGGTAGGACTGGGAGGAGAGGAAGAAGGGCCTAAAATTGGGATGCAAATTGAATATATAAATTAAAAATACATGTAAAAATAAAAAAAGTAAATTTCTGGGCTCTTTTGGAAGGGAGCAGGAACTCAAAGAAGGTAATAAAGAAACCCCCACCCCCTTCTTACCTTCTGATTTTATCCAGTGAATAAATTCTGCTAGAAAACCTAATGCTAATAACTTTATTTTCAATTTCCTGGTGAGAAAGAAAATAACATGAAAGTCCATTGTTTATATGCATTTATTCCTGGAAGAGGCTTTAGTGAAAATTTTTTTTCTTTTCCTGGCCTTGGTAAAATAGGTTGCACCAAATCACATAATGATAAAATCCACTAAGAAACTATGGGAATACTGTGTCCTCTAAGGCATACTTTTGAAAACAAAAACAAAAACAAAAAACCCAACAATATTGTTAATTGACCACAGACAACATAGTTGGGGAATTTTATTTTCTTCAGTTATCACTCTTTTCTTGGGTGCTGACTTGCAGGTTGGGGAACATGGAAAGGACAGAATGGATATGTTTGTTGTGGACTTGCATCAGGGAGGCTCTGAGAAGACCCAGATGAAGAACAATGCTTCTGAGAAGGCAGCAGATTGATTTCCAGAGTGGTTGTACAAATCCACATTCCCACAACAGTGGAGGAGGATTCTTCTTTCTCCACATCCTCTCCAGCATGTATTGTCACTTGAGGTTTTGATTTTAGCCATTCTGATGGGTGTAAGGTGAAATCTCAGGGTTGTTTTGATTTGCAATTCCCTGATGAGTAAGGACTTTGAGCATTTCCTTAAGTGTTTCTCTGCCATTCAATATTCTTCTATTGAGAATTCTGTTTAGTTCTGTACCCCACTTTTTAATTATATTACTTGATTTGCTGCTTTTTAACTTCTTTAGTTTTTTATATATACTGGATATTAGCTCTCTGTCAGATATAGGGTTGGTGAAGATCCTTTTCCAATCTGTAGGCTGTCGTTTTGTTCTGATGACAATGTCCCTTGCTTTACAGAAGCTTTTCAGTTTCATGAGGTCCCATTTATTGATTGTTGATCTTGGAGTCTGTGCTGTAGTGCTATCTCAAGATCCAGCTGTAGAACTCCTAGGCATATATCCAAAATATGCCCAAGTATACAACAAGGACATTTGTTGAACCCTGTTCATAGCAGCTTTATTCATAATTACCAAAATCTGGAAACAACCCACATGAGCCTCAATTGAAGAATATATACAAAAATTGTGGTACATTTACACAATGAAATACTACTCAGCCATTAAAAACAAGGAAATCATGAAATTTGCAGGCAATTGGTGGGAACTAGAAAAGATCATCTTGAGTGAGGTAACCCAGAAGCAGAAAGACACACATGGTATACACTCACTTATAAGTGGATATTAGACATATAATATAGGATACTCATACTAAAATCTGTACACCCAAAAAAGCTAAGCAAGAAAGAGGATTCTGGGCAAGATGCTCAATCCTTGTTCAGAGGGCAAATGGGATAGACATGGAAGAGTGTGAAAACAAAGAACAAGACAGGAGCCTACCACAAAGGTCCTCTGAAAGACTCTACCCAGCAGGGTATTAAAGCAGATGCTGAGACTCATGGCCAAACTTTGGGCAGTGTCCAGGGAATCTTATGAAAGAAGAGGGAGATGGAAAGACCTGGAGATGACAGGAGCTTCACAAGGAGAGAAACAGAACCAGAAAATCTGGGCTCAGAGGTCTTCTCTGAGACTGATACTCCAACCAAGGACCATACATGGAGATAACCTAGAACCCCTGCACAGATGAAGCCCATGGCAGCTCACTCTCCAGGTGGGTTCCCTAGTAGTGGGAATAGAGACTGTCTCTGACATGAACTCAGTGGCTGGCTCTTTGGTCATCTCCCTTGAGGGGGGCAACCTTACTAGGACACAGAGGAAGACAATGTAGACAGTCTTGTTTAAACTTGAAAGGATAGGGTCAGATGGAAGAGGAGGAGGACCTCCCCTATCAGTGGACAGCAGAAGGAGCATGGGAGGAGAAGAGGGAGGTAGAGAAGGCTTGTAAGGGAATGAGGGAGGGGGCTATAGCTGAGACATAAAATGAATAAATTGTAATAAATAAAAAATTAAACATAAATAATTAATTTTTAAAAAAGAACAATGCTTTTCTACTGCATGTAGATCATCTATGCATTCACTTATAGTGGTCTTTCTCTCCTTTTTATCCTTTATTTTATAATAGTAGTTTCAGAATTTATTGTGTTCCTTCGGTGTAAGATTTCTCTGTTTATTTCTCTATTGTTCTTCTATTCCTCCTCCTTTTAAATTTTGAGATGTGTCTCATCTAGCCTAGCTGACCTCAAACTTGCTATAGACAATGCAGTCCTGGTGGTGAACACTTAACCCCTACGACTCCACATTCCAAATCCTGGGATTATATGCATGTACCACAGAGCTGATTTAAGTCATTAGCTTATTAATTTTTGAAATTAAAATATAATTACCTCCTTTTCACCTTTTTATTTTCTCCTTCCCGCAACTTCCATGTATCCACATCCCTGCCCTCAAATTTATGGCATCTGATCTTTTTAAGGCATCTCTCTCTCTCTCTCTCTCTCTCTCTCTCTCTATATATATATATATATATATATATATATATATATATATATATATATATATATATCACACATACACACTGTGTATGATTTTGGAGCTGACCACTTAGTATTGGATAACCATTGGTCAACCAACTGATAGACCCTAGGCTCTTCCCTGGGGAAGATTGTGTTTCTTCCACCTCAGCATTCCTCATTTACCTGTAGTTCTTTGTCTAGGATTAGAGCCCAATGAGAAGAGGAAAGGATTTTGGAACTAAGCATTTTTTTTAATACTAAAGAGGTAACTCAGTGCAGATTTGGGCTGAGTGAGGCAGGATTAATGATGGCTAATCTTGGTTGTCAACTTGACACCCCTGGAATCTCAGTTGAGGAGTTGCCTCCATTCTATCCACCTGAAGCATTTGTGTGGGGCGTTTACTTCATTATTAAATGATGTAGGAGGTCACTACCCATTGTGGACAGCATTATCTCCAAGCCAGTGGATCTGGGTGAGTCCAGAAGCAAGCCAGTAAATAGTATTCCTGTGACATTTCTGTTTCAAGCTCCTTCTTTGAGTTCCAGACTTGGCTACCATCAACGATGAATTATATTTTGGCAGCCAAATAAACCCTTTCTTCCCAAAGTTCATTTGGCTGGTGTTCTTTGAGATCACCATGAGAGTAATGAAGACAGTAGCTCCATGGTAGAGTGCTTGTCAACTGTGCATGAGTCCCGGGTTTTATCCCAGGACTGCACACACCTGCTGTTCCAGAGCTGGAAGGATGGAGGCAGAAAGCCCAGTAGCACAACGTCATCGTCCATTATCTCATTACCTAGGGGTCTGAGACCAGCCTGAACTACATTAGATCTTTTCATAAAAAGAAAAAAATAACAATAAAAGTTAAATGTCATTCTGGTTGATATTCAAATGTAAGTGAATATCTTTTTCCTGGCTTTCAAGAAGCCAAGATAAACAGAAAAAGTGAGTTGTAAACTGTGGAGAGGTATGGATGAGGCTGAAGCCTTCCTGTGGATGCAGGGTAGTTCAGAGACAACAAAGGCTAAGCTGGGCGAAGCACAAGAGCCTCCTCAGTCTTTCCTGTAGAGCTGGCTGTAAATAACCCAAAACAACCTTAGAAGTTGAAGCAATTGAGGAAAAGCTGTTATTTTTAACACAGAATTCCAGGAAAAAAACAAGGGCCAGATGTCGGGAAGAACTAGAATTAGATGAAAGGTCACTGATAATCTAGATTATTTTCTTTTCTGTGTTTCTACTCTTTTTTTTTCTCATTTATGTAAGCTGTTGTTATAGGTTTTTTTGTTTGTTTGTTTGTTTGTTTTAAATTTATTTTCCTGAAGACTGAATTTCGCTGCCAACAGCATTAATGCTAAGGAGAACATTGCCCTACTTAGCTTCCAGGTTGATGGTTCGTGACCAGCCACAGGGGCATTTTCTACCTAAATCTCTAAGGACTAGAGTATAATTACTCTAGACTGAAGTAGATACCTAATCTTATTCTAATCAGACAAAATATGTCATTGGCCTCTGTCTTTTTTTTTTTTTAACTTTTTTTAAACTTATTTTTGTTTTATGTGCATTGGTGTTCTGCCTGCCTGTGTGTCTGTGTGAGGATGTCAGATCCCCTGGAACTAGAGTTGTAGACAGTTGTGAGGGGCCATGTGGGTGCTGGGAATTGAACCTGGGTCTTCTGGAAGAGCAGCCAGTGTTCTTAACCGCTGATCCATCTATCCAGGCCCCTGGCCTCTGTCTTATAATGATTTGGTTAACTATAGTATAAGGATAGAAGAAAGGCAAAAATAAGTTTTTTTTTAAAAGGGTATTGTATTGTATTGTATGTGCATTTAAACTGAAATATAGAATGGCCTTTGGAACAGAGTTCAATCACTCAACAAATTCATACACAGTATTTGAAGAGGTCATTTCTTTTTTTTTAAAATAATTTATTGTTCCTAAACAAGAGTTGAATCTAAGTAACATACATGCCACAGCAAACTATGATTACCCATGTGTTTGTATGTATACATTCATATACACATATATTTTACTATTAATTTTTGTTACAAGTTTTAAGCTTTTGTTATAGATTTTATAAAAGTATTTTTTTCTTTTTTTAATTATTATTATTATTAATTACACTTTATTCATTTTGTATCCCCCCATAAGCCCCTCCCTCCTCCCCTCCCTGTCCCACCCTTTCTCCCCTTTCTGCATGCATGCCCCTCCCCAAGTCCACTGATAGGGGAGGTCTTCCTCTCCTTCTTTCTGATCTTAGACTATCAGCTCTCATCACAAGAGCCTGCATCGTCATCTTCTGTGGCCTGGTAAGGCTGCTCCCCCCTTAGGGGGAGGTGATCAAAGAGCAGTCCAATCAGATTATGTCAGAGGCAGTCCCTCTTCCCATTACTATGTAACTCTCTTAGACACTGAACTGCCATGGGCTACATCTGTGCAGGGGTTCTAGGTTATCTCTATGAATAGTCCTTGGTTGGAGTATGAGTCTCTGGGAAGTTCCCTGTGTTCAAATTTTCTTGTTCTATTGCTCTCTTTGTGGAGTTCCTGTCCTCTCCAGCTCTTGCTATTTCCCACTTCTTACATAAGATTCCAATCACTCTGCCCTACAGTTGACCATCAGGCTCAGCATCTGCTTTGACAGTCGGGAGGGTAGATTCTTTCAGAGGCCCTCTGTGGCAGGTTCCTAGGTTGTTTCCTGTTTTCTTCTGGCTTTCAGAGGCCCTCTGTAGCAGGTTCCGAGGTTGTTTCCAGTTTTCTTCTTCTTCTGATGTCCATCCTCTTTGCCTTTCAGGATGGGGATTGGTGTTTTAGTTAGAGTCCTCTCTTTTGATTAGTTTGTTTAGATGTACTGATTTTAGTGGGTTTATTCTATGTTGTATGTTTATATGAGTGAGTATATACCGTGTGTGTCTTTTTGCTTCTGGGACAACTCACTCAGGATGATCCTTTCCAGGTCCCACCATTTACCTGCAAATTTCATGATTTCCTTATTTTTCATTGCAGAGTAATACTCCATTGTATAGATGGACCACAATTTCTGCATCCATTTTTCAATTGAGGGGCATCTGGGCTGTTTCCAGCTTCTGGCTATTACAAATAAAGCTGCTACAAACATGGTTGAGCAAATGTCTTTTTGTGTACTTGAGCCTCTTTTGGATATATGCCTAGGAGTGGTATGGCTGGGTCTTGAGGAAGTGCTATTCCTAGTTGTCTGAGAAAATGCCAGATTGATTTCCAGAATGGTTGTACAAGTTTACATTCATACCATCAGTGGAGAAGTGTTCCCCTTTCAACACAACCTCTCCATTACGTGTTGTCACTTGAGTTTTTGATTGTGGCCATTCTGATGGGTGTAAAGTGAAATCTCAGGGTTGTTTTGATTTGCATTTCCCTAATGGCTAATGAGGTTGAGCATTTCTTTAAATACTTCTCTGCCATTTGATATTCCTCTACTGAGAGTACTCTGTTTAGCTCTGTTCCCAATTTTTGAAGTGGATTACTTGGTTTGCTGCTTTTCAGCTTCTTTAGTTCTTTATATATACTGGATATGAGTCCTCTGTCAGATAAAGGGTTGGTGAAGATTCTTTCCCAATCTGGAGGCAGTCACTTTGTTTTGATGACAGTGTCCTTTGTGTTACAGAAGCTTTTCAGTTTCATGAGGTCCCATTTATTGATTGGTGCTCTTACAGCCTGTGCTGTTGGTGTTCTGTTCAGAAAGTTCTCTCCTGTACCAATGAGTTCTAGGGTTTTCCCCATTTTTTTTTCTAGCCAATTTAATGTGTCTGGTTTTATGTTGAGGTCTTTGATCCCTTGGACTTCAGTTTTGTGCAGGGTGATAAGTCTGGATCTATTTTCATTTTTCTACATGTAGACATCCAGTTGGACCAGCACCATTTGTTGAAGATGCTATCTTTTTTCCATTGTATGGTTTTAGCATCAAAGATCAGGTGTCCATAAGTGTGTGGGTTTATTTCTGGGTCTTCTGTTCGGTTCCATTGATCCATCATTCTGTTTCTATGCCAGTACCATGAAGTTTTATAACTGTTGCTCTATAGTACAGCTTGAGATCAGGGATGGAGATACCTCCAGAAGATCTTTTATTGTAGAGGATTGTTTTAGCAATTCTCGGTTTCTTGTTATTCCATACGAAGTTGAGAATTTTTCTTTCCAGGTCTGTAAAGAATTGTGTTGGCAATTTGATGGGAATTGCATTAAATCTGTAGATTGCTTTTGGTAAGATGGCCATTTTTACTATGTTAATCCTGCCAAGCCATGAGCATGGGAGATCTTTCCATCTTCTCATATCTTCCTCTAATTCTTTCTTCAGAGACTTGAAATTTTTTTCATACAAGTCTTTGACTTATTTGGTTAGGGTTACACCAAGGTACTTTATGTCATTTGTGGCTATTGTGAAGGGTGTTGTTTCCCTAATTTCTTTCTCAGCCCTTTTGTCTTTTGTATACAGGAGTGTTACTGATTTTTTTTTTGAGTTAATTTTGTATCCGGCCACTTTGCTGAAGGTGTTTATCAGCTGTAGGAGTTCCCTGGTAGAGTTTTTGGGGTCACTCATGTATACTATCATATCATCTGCAAATAGTGATATTTTGACTTCTTCCTTTCCAATCTGTATCCCCTTGATCTCCTTCAACTGTCTTATTGCTCTAGCAAGGACTTCCAGCACTATGTTGAAGAGATATGGAGAGAGTGGGCAGCCTTGTCTTGTCCCTGATTTCAGTGGGATTGCTTTAAGTTTCTCTCCGTTCAGTTTGATGTTGGCTATAGGCTTGCTGCATATCGCCTTTACTATATTTAGATATGTGCCTTGTATCCCTGATCTCTCCAAGACTTTAAACATGAATGGATGTTGGATTTTGTCAAATGCTTTTTCAGCATCTAGGGAGATTATCATGTGTTTTTTTTTTCTTTCAGTTTGTTAATATGGTGGTTCACATTGATAGATTTCTGTATATTGAACCACCCCTGCATACCTGGGATGAAGCCTACTTGGTCATAGTGGGTAATATCTTTGATGTGTTCTTGGATTCGGTTTGCGAGTATTTTGTTAAGTATTTTTGCATCAATGTTCATAAGGGAGATTGGCCTGAAATTCTCTTTCTTTGTTGAGTCTTTGTGAGGTTTAGGTACCAAGGTGACTGTGGCTTCATAGAATGAGTTTGGTAATGTTCCTTCTGTTTCTATTTTGTGGAATAGTTTGAAGAGAATTGGTGTTAGCTCTTCTTTGAAAGTCTGGTAGAATTCTGTGCTGAAGCCATCTGTTCCTGGGCTATTTTTGGATGGGAGACTTTTGATGACTGCTTCTATTTCTTTGGGGGGATATAGGACTGTTTAATTGATTTACTTGGTCCTGATTCAGCTTTTGTAAGTCAAATCAATCAAGAAAATTGTCCATTTCATTTAGATTTTCAAATTTTGTGGCATATAGACTTTTGAAGTAAGTCCTAATGATTGTTTGGATTTCCTCAGTGTCTGTAGTTATGTCCCCCTTTTCATTTCTGATTTTGTTGATTTGAGTGGTGTCTCTCTGCCTTTTAGTTAGCTTGTCTAAGGGTTCGTCGATCTTGTTGATTTTCTCAAAGAACCAACTCTTGGTTTCATTGGTTCTTTGAATTGTTTCATTTGTTTCTAATTGATTTATTTCAGCCCTGAGTTTGATTATTTCCAGCCGTCTACTCCTTCTTGGTGTGTCTACTTCTTCTTTTTCTAGGGTTTTTAAGTGAGGCATTAAGTTGCTTGAATGAGCTGTCTCGAATTTCTTCTTGTAGGCACTTAGTGCTATGAATTTTCCTCTTAGCACTGCTTTCATTGTGTCCCACAAGTTTGGGTATGTTGTGTCTTCATTTTCATTGAGTTCTAGAAAGGCTTTAATTTCTTTCTTTATTTCTTCCCTGACCCAGCTGTCATTTAGTAACAAGTTGTTCAGTTTCCATGTGTGTGTAGGCTTTTTGCTATTTCTGTTATTGTTGAGGTCCAGCTTTATTCCATGGTGATCATTCAAGATACAGGGATTATTTCAATCTTCTTTTATCTGTTGAGGCTTGCTTTGTGACCAACTATATGATCTATTTTGGAGAAGGTTCCATGAGGTGCTGAGAAGAAGGTAAATTCTTTTGTGTTTGGGTGTAAAGTTCTGTAAATGTATGTTAGGTCCATTTGATTCATGTCCTCTCTTAGAGACATTGTTTCTTTTTTTAATTTCTGTTTTGTTGACCTGTCCTTTGTTGAGAGTGGTGTGTTGAAGTCTCCAACTATTAATGTGTGGGGATCTATATGTGGTTTAAATTTTATCAATGTTTCTTTAACAAATGTGGGTGCTCTTGTATTTGGGGCACAGATGTTCAGGATTGTGATGTCTTCCTGGTTGAATTTTACATTGAGGAGTATGAAGTGTCCTTCCCCATCTCTTTTTATTAATTTTGGTTGAAAGTCCATTTTATCAGATATTAGAATGGGTACTCCTGCTTGCTTCTTGGGTCCATTTGCTTGGAAAGTCGTCTTCCAACCTTTTACCCTCAGGTAATGTCTATCTTTGTGTCTTAGGTGTGTTTCTCATATGCAACAGATTGCTGGGTTTTGTTTATGTATCCAATCTGTTAATCTGTGTCTTTTTATTGGAGAGTTGAGTCCATTGATGTTGAGAGAGATTAATGACCAGTGGCTGTTAGATCCCTTGATTTTGATGTTGGCTGTGGTCATAAGGTTGTGTGCTTGGTTGCTTTTTGTTTTACTGTAGTAAGGTTAATTATTTCCTGTGTTTTCTTGAAAGAAGCTAATTTTTTTGGGTTGTTTTTTCCCTTCCAGTGTCTTCTGTAATGCTGGATTTGTGTGTAGGTATTGTTGAAATTTGTTTTTGTCATTGAATATCTTGTTTTCTCCCTCTATGAGGACTGAGAGCTTTGCAGGGTATAGTAGCCTGGGCTGACATCTGTGTTCTCTTAGGGTCTGCATGATATCTGTCCAGGCCCTTCTGGCATTCATAGTCTCTGTTGAAAAGTCAGGTGTGATTCTAATGGGTTTGCCATTATATGGCATTATTTGCCATTATATGCCATTATATGCCATTATATTGCCATTTTTCCCTTGCAGCTTTTAGTATTTTTTCTTTGTTCTGTATACTTACTGTTTTGATTATTATGTGGCGGGAGGATTTTCTTTTCTGGTCAAATTTGTTGGGTGTTCTGTAGGCTTCATGTATTCTTATTGGCTTCTCCTTTAACTTGGGGAAATTTTCTTCAATGATTTTGTTGAAGATATTTTCTGGGCCTTGGAGAAGGGAGTCTTCTTTTTCCTCTATACCTATTATTCTTAGGTTTTGTCTTTTCATATTGTCTTGGATTTCTTGGACGGTCTGTGTCAGGAATTTTTTGGATTTAACATTTTCTTTGACAGATACATCGATTTCTTCCATTGTATCTTCTACACCTGAGATTCTTTCTTCCATCTCTTGCAGTATGTTGGTTATGCTTTCCTCTGTAGTTCCTGTTTTCTTCCCTAGATTCTTCCTCTCCATTATTTCCTCCATTTGTGTTTTCTTTAATTTTTTCACTTCTAACTTCAGGTCTTGAGTTGTTTTGTTTACTTCCTTCACCTGTCTGATTGTACTTTCCTGTTTTTCTTTTAGTTCCTTCAACTCTGCTTCTTTTATTTCATTCAGTGCTTTAAGCATTTCCTTTCTAAAGGCCATAAACTGTTTGGCTGCAACTTCCTCTATTTCTTTACGGATGGCAATATTCTGTTTGAGTTTATCTTTCTCTATGTCTTTACATATCTTATTTTTTTCTTTTTTTATCATCTTCCTGAGCATAGTTGTTAGGTCATCTTCTTGGATTTCAGTTATGCTGGGGTGTCCAGGGCTACTTGCTCTTGGGTAACTGGGTTCTGGAGATGCCATATTGCTCTGTCTTTTGTTGCTTGAGCTTTTACGCTGGCCTCTACCCTTTGTGCTATCTTAGGTGTTTGGGGTTATTTTCTGGTGGTTCCTGGGGATCCTGTGGTGGAGAGAATCCCCTTTGGAGAAAGCTGATTTTTCCAGAAGGAAGTCTTCTCAGCTTTTTGGGTATAGTCCCTGGATGGCTGGCATTTTTTCAGGAGTTGCTGCTGCTCACCTCAGAGATAGAGACCTGAGTGGTAACTGTGGTCTTTGTTAGTCGAGAGGGTTCTCCTCTCACCCAGGGAAGTCCTGAAGACAGCTGCCCTGTTTCTGGGTTTCTTGCTGTAAATTTAATGATCAGCTGCTGTGACCCAGTTGGACATCTGGCGCGCAGCAACTGTTTGTGCCTGTGTCTGGAGCACAGCTGAGTGATGGCAGTTCGGCCCTGCCGGTCTGCGAGACTTTTTCCAGGGAAGGATTGGGTGATTCAAGTCAGTACAGTTTCCTTCCTTCCTTGTGGATTCTCTAGAGACAGGGACTCCCAGTCTCTTTTTTGCCCTGGGGTACACCACTCAGTCTCCTGAGTGGGTAATTTTTCTGAGACATTTTGGGGGTGGGGGTGTCAGCTGAGTGCTCTGAGATCAGACCAGCCATTTCCCTCCCTGTCGGTTTGCACCGGATAGTGAAACGCAGTCTCTGGTGCCCTGGTGCCCTGGTGCCCTGGTGCCCACAGTTCTTTCTGAGGTGGCGAATCAGTCGTGCAAGCAGGGCTCTGTGCAGGAGCCTGGGTCCCCGGCTCTGGCTCCAGGTTGGCTTCTGGGGCGCCCGCGGAACCTGAGTCTTTTCCAAGGGATGTCTGGGTGACCTAGGGTCGGTCCCAATCATTTCCTGTACCGTGGGGTTATCTCTTGACTGAAAATTCCAGTCTCTGATAGTGTGGTGCACATGGTTCAGTCTGGGACCGTGACCAGAGACACTCACGTGTGGTTCTGGGCTGGGGCTGGTGCTGGCGGCCACGCGTCTGGCGGGATCTCTTCTGAGGTTTAGCTGGGTGAGTTAAAAGCTGATTGAATCCCCCACCATGGGGTATCCTCTCACCTGGGAAACATAATCGTCTGTGTTTTATGACCATGAGTTCTGATTGCTGGTAACTGTGCCGATCCTGCTGTGCTGCTGGTCAGAATGAGAGTCCTCCCGACGCTGCCATCTTGCCCTGCCTCCGAAGAGGTCATTTCTTAACAGTGCATTCTTGCCCTTATTGTGGCTATGTTCTGGCAGAACTGCAAATGTGGAAAAGGATGCTCACTGCAATAACAGCTCAAGAAATATGGGGAGATGAGGCAGTGTCTTCAAACATCTTTAGCTTTGGGAGGCTCAGATATCACTTTCTTTAAGAGCAACTTATGATGTGGTTTATTATAAAACAGAACTTTAAATTGCTATTTTGTTTTGCCTAGTATGCTGAGTTCAAAGATAAGTAATATTTATTATTATACACTGGAATTTATTAAGCACCAAATATTTCTCCTAGTTAGAAATTCTTTGACACTATTTGTTTCCTGGTTTTCTTTTTACATTTTTTTATTATTATCATTTATTATAATTTATTCAATTTGTATCCTGGCTGTGTCCCCCTCCTTCATCTCCTCCCAACCCTACCCTTCTTCCCTCTTCTCCTTCTATGCCCCTCCCCTAGTCAACTGAGATAGGAGGTTCTCTTCCCATTCTATTTGACCCTAGCCTATCAGGTCTCATCAGGACTGGTTTCATTGTCTTCCTCTGTGACCTGGCAAGGCTGCACCCCTCACAGGGAGGTGATCAGAGAACCTGCCACTGAGTTTATGCCAGAGAAAGACCCTGAAGCCCATATAAGTGAGTAT
The DNA here is from genome assembly GCF_907164565.1 of Psammomys obesus. Taxonomy (NCBI): domain Eukaryota; kingdom Metazoa; phylum Chordata; class Mammalia; order Rodentia; family Muridae; genus Psammomys; species Psammomys obesus. The sequence goes on along the minus strand of NW_026596073.1, from coordinate 1,749,113 downwards.
ATACCATGTGTGTCTTTCTGTTTCTGGGTTACCTCACTCAGGATGATCCTTTCTAGTGCCCACCATTTGCCTGCAAATTTCATGATTTCCTTGTTTTCAATTGCTGAGTAGTATTTCATTGTATAAATGTACCATAATTTCTGTATCCATTCCTCCATTGAGGGACATCTGGATTGTTTCCAGATTCTAGCTATTATGAATAAAGCTGGTACAAACATGGATGAGCAAATGTCCTTGTTGTATAGTTGAGCATATTTTGGATATATGCCTAGGAGTGGAATAACTGCAGGCAAATAGTGGGAACTAGAAAAGATTATCTTGAATGATGTAACCCAGAAACAGGAAGACAAACATGGTATATGCTCACTCATAAGTGGATATTAGCCATATAATATAGGATAAACATACTAAAGTCTACACTCCTAAAGAAGCTAAACAACAAGGAAGACCCTAGGGAAGATGCTCAATCAACCCTCATTCTGAAGGACAAACATGATAGAAATCAGAAGGAGGAGAAGACAGGGAACAGGACAGGAGTCTACCACAGAGGGCCTCTGAAAGATTCTACTGTAAGAGGCATCAAAGCAGAAGCTGAGACTCATAGCCAAACTTTGAGCAGAATGCATGGAATTTTATGAAAGAAGGGGGAGATAGAAAGACCTGGAGGGGACAAAAGCTCCAAAAGAAGACCAACAGAGCCTCCCCAACCCAAAAAACAAAACAAAACAAACAAAAAAACCCCTGAGCCCTGGGGGGCCTGAAGTGAATGATACCCCAACCAAGGACAATGCATGGAGAGGATCTAAAATTCTGGCTTAGGTGTAGATCATAGACTCAGTCTCCAAATGGGGTCCCTAATAAGGGGAGCAGAGGCTTTCTCTGGCATGAACTCAGTGACAAGCTCTTTGATCCCCTCCCCCTGGGGGGTGCAGCTGTGCCAGTCCACAGAGGAAGACAATGCAACTAGTCCTGATGAGACATAATAGTTTAGGGTCAAATAGAAGGGGACTTCCTTCTCAGTGGACTAAGGGAGAGACGTAGGGGAAGAAAAGGGAAAGAGGGTGGGATTGGGAGAAGATGAGGGAGGGCACACAGCCATGATACAAATTGAATATAAAAAAAAATTTAAAAAAACCTTCAAGTGACAATATATGCTGGAGAGGATGTTGGGAAATGGGAACCCTCCTCCCTTGCTGGTGGGAATATAAAGTTGTACAACCACTTTGGAAATCATCTGATGCTTTCTTAGGAAATTAGCAGTAGTGGCTTTTTTTTCTTGAGCATGAGTGTTGAAGGAAAATTTATATCACCTAAGGAATCTCAGAACTGTGCTAGAAGGGAAGGCAATATCTATTCTAAGCATAAAACAAAACAAATAAAAAGAAAAAAATTGTTTCCCATATTTAAGACGAGAAAAAATTCCCTGTGAGTCTAGACAAAGGAGCAAAAACTGAGCAAACAGTGGAGAAAGAATGTTTATAGAATGTTCCCATTTCAAGTTTTTCACCTTCCACTGGATTATATGAACCTGGAGTAAATTATTATTATCATATCAGTACTGTGCAATATAATTATGGAGTGTACCAGAAATGTGATATATTAAACTTTAAATTTGCTAGTAGAAACATCAAAAGTAAAAAAGCAATCAAGGTAACAAATGATATATTTTGACCTAATACATATGCAAAATTCTAATTGTTTTTTTTAATTTTTTTAAATTTTTTGGTTGCATTTTATTAACTCTGTCTATATAAGCAAGTATATACCGTGTTTGTCTTTCTCCTGCTGGGATATTTCACTCAGATCATTTCTAGATGATCATTTCTAGATCCCACCGTTTGCCTGCAAATTTCATGATTTCCTCCTTTTTGATTGCTGAGTAGTATTCCATTGTGTAAAAATACCACAATTTCTGTATCCACTCCTCTGTTGAGGGACATCTGGGCTGTTTCCAGGTTCTGGGTATTACAAATAAAGCTGCTATAAACATGGTTGAGCAAATATCTCTGTTGTGTACTTGAGCAAATTTTGGGTATATACCTAGCAGTGGTATAGCTGGGTCTTCAGGAAGCACTATTCCTAATTGTCTGAGAAAGCGCCAGATAGACTTCCAAAGTGGTTGTACCAGTTTACATTCCCACCAGCAGTGGAGGAGGGTTCCCCTTTCTCCACAACCTCTCCAGCATGTGTTGTCACTTGAGTTTTTCATCTTGGCCATTCTGATGGGTGTAAGGTGAAATCTCAGGGTCGTTTTGATTTGCATTTCCCTATTGGCTAATGAGGTTGAGCATTTCTTTAAGTGTTTCTCTGCCATTTGATATTCCTCTGTTGAGAATTCTCTGTTTAGCTCCGTTCCCCATTTTTTAATGGGATTACTTGGTTTGCTGCTTTTCAGCTTCTTTAGTTCTTTGTATATACTGGATATTAGCCCTCTGTTAGATAAAGGGTTGGTGAAGATTCTTTCCCAATCTGTAGGCAGTCGTTTTGTTTTGATGATGGTGTCCTTTGCTTTACAGAAGCTTTTCAATTTCATGAGGTCCTATTTATTGATTTTTGCTCTTAGAGACTGTGCTGTTGGAGTTCTGTTCTCCAGAACAGAACTTCTGTTGGAAGTTGTCTCCTGTGCCAATGAGTTCTAGGCTGTTCCCTACTTTTTCTTCTAACAGATTTAGAGTACGTGGTTTTATGTTGAGGTCTTTGATCCACTTGGATTTTAGTTTTGTGCAGGGTGATAAATATAGATCTATTTTCATTTTTTCTACATGTAGACATCCAGTTGGACCAGCACCATTTGTTGAAGATGCTGTCTTTTTTCCATTGAATGGTTTTGGCTTCTTTGTCAAAAATCGAGTATTCATAGGTGTGTGGGTTTATTTCTGGGTCTTCTATTCGGTTCCATTTATCATCCTTTTTGTTCTTATGCCAATACCATGCAGTTTTTATTACTATTGTTCTGTAGTACAGCTTGAGATCGGGGATGGAGATACCTCCAGATGATCTGTTGTTGTACAGGATTGTTTTGGAGATTCTGGGTATTTTGTTTCTCCATATGAAGCTGAGAATCTTTTTTTCAAGGTCTGTAAAGAATTGAGTTGGTATTTTGATGGGAATTGCGTTGAATCTTTAGATTGCTTTTGGCAGGATGGCCATTTTCACAATGTTAATCCTACCAATCCATGAGCATGGGAGATCTTTCCATCTTCTGAGATCTTCTTCACTTTCTTTCTTCAGAGACCTGAAGTTTTTCTCAAACAGGTCTTTCACTTGCTTGGTTAGTGTCACCCCAAGATACTTTATGTTATTAGTGGCTATTGTGAAGGGTGTTGTTTCCCTAATTTCTTTCTCGGCTCTTTTGTCTTTGGTATACAGGAGGGCTTCTGATTTCTTTGAGTTTGATTTTGTATCCTGCCACTTTTCTGAAGGTGTTTATCAGCTGGAGGAGTTCTCTGGTTGAATTTTTGGGGTCGCTCATGTATACTATCATATCATCTGCGAATATGATATGACACTTTGACCTCTTCTTTTCTGATTTGTATCCCCTTGATCTCCTTTAGTTGTCTTATTGATCTGGCTAGGACTTCAAGTACTATGTTGAAGAGATATGGAGAAAGTGGGCAGCCTTGTCTTGTCCCTGATTTCAGTGGGATTGATTTAAGTTTCTTTCCATTGAGTTTGATGTTGGCTATAGGCTTACTGTATATTGCCTTTACTATGTTTAAGTGTTCGCCTTTTAACTCTGATCTCTCTAATACTTTAAACATGAATGGGTGTTGGACTTTGTCAAATGCTTTTTCGGCATCTAAGGAAATGATCATGTGGTTTTTCTCCTTCAGTTTGTTTATGTGGTGGATTACATTGATGGATTTCCGTATGTTGAACCACCCTTGCATGCCTGGGATGTAGCCTACTTGGTCATGGTGGATGATATCTTTGATGTGTTCTTGGATTCGGTTTGCAAGTACTTTATTGAGTATTTTTGCGTCAATGTTCATAAGAGAGATAGGTCTGAAGTTCTCTTTTTTTGTTGGGTGTTTGTGTGGTTTAGGTATCAGGGTGACTGTTGCTTCATAGAATGAGTTTGGTAATGTTCCTTCTGTTTCTATTTTGTGGAATAGTTTGAGGAGAATTGGTGTGAGCACTTCTTTGAAGGTCTGGTAGAATTCCGTGCTGAAACCATCTGGCCCAGGGCTTTTTTTGGAGGGGAGACTGTTAATGACTGCTTCAATTTCCTTGGGGGATATAGGGCTGTTCAGTCTTTCTACTTGATCTTGACTTAATGTTGGAAGATGGAATCTATCAAGAAAATTGTCCATTTTATTTAGATTTTCAAATTTTGTGGCATATAGGCTTTTGTAGTATGACCTAATGATTGTTTGAATTTCTTCATTGTCTGTAGTTATGTCCCCCTTTTCATTTCTGATTTTGCTGATTTGGATAGATTCTCTCTGTTTTTTAGTTAGTTTGGCTAAAGGTTTGTCTATCTTGTTGATTTTCTCAAAGAACCAGCTTTTGGTTTCATTGATTCTTTGAATAGTTTTGTTTGTTTCTAATTGATTGATTTCAGCCCTGAGTTTGATTATTTCCAGCCGTCTGCTCCTCTTGGGTGTATCTGCTTCTTTTTTTTTTCTAGGGTTACAATTAAGGTGCTTGTATGTGATGTTACGAATTTCTTCTTGAAGGCACTTAGTGCTATAAATTTTCCTCTGAGCACTGCTTTTAATGTGTCCCATAAATTTGGGTATGTTGTGCCTTCATTTTCATTGAATTCTAGGAAGTCTTTAATTTCTTTCTTTATTTCTTTTTTAACCCAGCTGTCATTGGGTAGCACGTTGTTCAGTTTCCATGTGCGTGTAGGCTGTTTGGTATTTCTGTTGTTGTTGAGGTCCAGCTTTAGTCCATGGTGGTCAGATAGAATACAAGGGATTATTTCAATCTTTTTGTATCTGTTGAGGCTTGCTTTATGACCAACTGTATGGTCTATTTTGGAGAAGGTTCCATGCAGTGCTGAAAAGAAGATATACTCTTTTGAGTTTGGATGAAAAGATCTGTAGACATCTATTAGGTCCATTTGACTTAGGGACTCTGTAAGTGCTTTTATTTCCCTATTTGTTTTTTGTCTAGTTGATCTGTCCCTTGGTGAGAGTGGAGTCTTGAAGTCTCCCACTATTAAGGTATTACGATCAATGTGTGATTTAAGCTTTAATATTGTTTCATGTATGAATGTAGGTGCTCTTGTATTTGGGGCATAGATATACAAAATTGTGATGTCCTCTGGGTGAATTTTTCCTTTGATGAGAATATAGTGGCCCTCCTTATCTTTTTTGATTAACTTGGGTTGAAAGTTTATTTTATTAGATATTAGGATGGCTATTCCAGCTTGTTTTCTGGAATCATTTGCTTGAAAAACATTTTTCCAGCCCTTTACTCTGAGGTAGTGTTTATCTTTGTTGCATAAGTGTGTTTCTTGGATGCAACAGAATGTTGGATCCTGTTTCAGCAACCATTCTGTTCGTCTGTATCTGTTTATTGGTGATTTGAGTCCGTTGATGTTGATAGATACTACAGACCAACAATTGTTACTTTTGAAGATGCATGTATAGACCTTATTGATCCAAAGAGGGCCTGTATTTTGGTTATTTTGCCCTCCACTCATTCTCCCACAGGAATTCTTATGCAGAGGGAGGACTGTATTTTTAATGGATATTTTTGGCACACAAACAAAATAAAACTAAAAACCTATATAGAAAAGGTTTCTGAATTGATCCTAAAAGCAAAAATGAGACTTCGTCAACTGGCTGGAATAGATCCAGCTGAAATTATGGTGCCCTTTACCAGTGCTGAGATTGTGTCATTATGGGCAGACAATGAATATTGGCAAAGAGCTTGTTGTGAATTTTTGGGAGAAATCAACAACAAATACCCAAAAAGCAAGTGACTTCAGTTTATAAAAAGAACCAATTGGATCCTCCCTCATATAATGAAAGGAACTCCAATTTCTGGAGCTCCCACATTTTATACAGATGCCAATAAATCGAAAAGGGCAGGTTATAAGTCAGAAAATCTGAGTAAAGTTTCATTGCTTGTATTCTTTTGTTTTTTTGTTGTGTAGTTATCTATTTCCTCTGTTTGCTTAGATGTAGTTGTTTTCTTTGGTTTGGAGTTTCCCTTCTAGTAACTTTTGTAGAGCTGGGTTACTATGTAGATACTGTTTAAATTCGGTTTTGTCATGGAATATTTTGAATTCTCCGTCTATGTTGATTGAAAGTTTTGCTGGGTATAGTAGTCTGGGTTGGAATCTGTGGTCCCTTAAGGACTGTATGATTTCTGTCCAGGCCCTTCTGGCTTTCATAGTTCTGTTGAGAAATCTGGTATGATTCTGATAGGTCTACCTTCATATGTTATTTGGCCTTTTTCCCTTGCTGCTTTTAGAATTTTTTCTTTGTTCTGTAGTTTCAGTGTTTTGACTATGATGTGATATGAAGAATTTCTTTTCTGGTCTAGTCTACTTGGTGTTCTGTAGGCCTCTTGTATGTTTATGGACATCTCTTTTTTTAAGTTGGGAAAATTTTCTTGAAAATATTTTCCGGACCTTTGAGCCTGATGTCTTCTTTCTCTTCTACTCTTATTATTCTTAGATTTTGTCTTTTCATGGTGTCCTTGATTTCTTGGATGTTTTGTGTTTGGAACTTTTCTGATTTTACTTTTTCTTTGAGAGACGTGTCAATTTCCGCAAGTGTATCTTCGGCTCCTGAGATTCTTTCTTCCATCTCTTGTATTCTGTTGGTGATGCTTATCTTTGTAGTTCCTGATCTTTTCTCTATGTTCTCCAGCTCCAGGTTTTTCTCTATTTGTGTTTTCTTTATTGATTCTAATTCTTTTTTCATGTCTTGCACCATTTCCTTCATCTGTTCGAATGTGGAGTCCTGCTTTTTAATGACAGCTTCTGTTTTTTTGTCTGTTTCCTCTCTATATAACACTAATTGTGTCTCTACTTCTCTGGCTGTATTTGCCTGTATTTCTATGAGAGCTTTGTTTATTTCTTCTTTATTTGCCTTCATTTGTGTGGACATTTCTTTGAGGGCTTTGTTCATTTCCTCTTTGTTTGCCTCAACTTTCATGGTTATTTCTCTAAGAGCTGTATTTATTTTCTCTTTGTCTCAATTTCTTTTGCTATTTCTCTGAGGGCTTTGTTCATTTCATCTTTATGGGCCTCTAATAGCTGGAGAAACATAGTTTTGAGGTCGTTTTCTTGTATATCTAGTGAGTTGAAGTGTCCATTGGTTTGTGGGTTTGCTGGTGAGGTCATTATGTCCTGATTTTTGTTGGGTGTGTTCTTTCGTCTGCCTCTAGCCATCTGGTTATTTATAACCCTCACTGTTCCTCGAGTTTGTAGTTCAGGCTATGATCGTCTGTTTCTGTTTTCTAGACTGTTTTTTCAGAAAGGTGAGAGAGGTTCACTGGTTTGGGATTGTGCGTTGTGGTTTCAGTTTTGCCTAAGTAAGGAATGTGATGCTGGCGCTATTAGCATGTGCTTTTAGCAGGCGCAGTGTGCATTCGAGGATTCTCTGACTGTTGCAGTGGCCTATAGGCCAAACTAGTATGCAGTTCTGTCTGGGATCCAGGGATTGTTTACCTGGATTACACTGGTGGACCCACAAGGCAGAAGCTTCAGTGCTGGGGTTGCTATCCTAAGAATCCCTATGATGCCCACACTAGGGGTGTGGGTGGCAGGGATCTGTCTGGTTGCTTTTGTGGAGAGGCCCTGGGTCTGGGGCAAACTCTCCCTAGAAGGCTCACTCACTCCCTTGCAGGACCAGTTGGAATGCACAGGGGTTCCCCTTGCTCTCTACTCTCTGATTTGGTCCTGCTGCGGAAAATGCGTGAGTAGGCTAACAGTCAGCTCTGTGACACTGTGGCCACAGGACTTGGTGTCCACCTGTCCTGTGTGCCACCTCTCTGTCCTTTCTCTCTCTGCCAGGAGGGGTTTTTTTGGCTGGTCCTGGGGTAGCATGGGAAAGAGTTGGGTTGAGTGTTCTCAATCCCAGATCCCGGGCCCAGATCTCTCTGCCAGAAGCAGCCTGGCGGTAGAGCCTATATTTGTTGATTCCGGGAGAGTACCAGTTAGGGTTGAGTGTCCTCAGATCTAGAGCTTGGGTTTCTCTGCTAGGGACCGCTGGGTGAGCTGGAGAGGGGGTGCTGTGTCCTGTCGCAGGCTGTCTCTCTGTCCTTCCCCTCTGACCTTCCCCTCTGCTAGGGCAAGTTTATGGTGGTGCTCTCAGGGGAGTGCCAGAAGGGGTTGGGACTTTTCAGTCCGGATCCTGAGCCGGGGTTTCTCTGCCAGGAATCGGGGGCCGCTGGTGATAGAACTTGCTGCTAGACCTTATTGCGCTGGACCCGGGAGAGTCTTAGGACGTGTTGAATGACCACAGTCCTAGATCTCTAGTTGAAGTTTGTTTGCTAGGAGCAGCTGGCAGCACTGGGGTCCGGGCACTGTGAAGCCACTGTGAGCCTCTTTATCCTTCCACTCCGCCGTGGCAGGGTTTGTTATGGTGGTGTTTGGGGGAGTGCCCAAAAGGATTGGGTTTTCTCTGCCCTGATCTCGGTTTTTTTTTTTTTTTTTTTTTTTTTTTCTTGGTGGGAGCTGCAGCTCTCACTGGGACTGAGGTACAGACAGTGTGGTCTGTGGCAGATTCTGCTGGTTGCCTCCTGCCTCCTCCGAAGAGGGAGTAGGGTTTTGGGTGCGGGGAAGTGCCTGGGGATCACCTCTCGGGGTGTCTCCTCCCGGAAGAGTCTGCCGTGACCTGATTCTAGAAAGACTCAGATCATGGTTAGTCTCTTTCTTCTTGGAAGTCTAGAAAACTCTGTTCTGGGTTGATCAGCCCCTTCACTCACCAATTTCCGCGTTGCGGGTCCTCTCCCCTTCAACTAAGCTGCGCACTAGCTGCCGCCATCTTCGAGGATCCGCAAAATTCTAATTGTTAACCAAGATAAAAATTATTGAGGTATTCTTCACTTTTTATATTAACAACTTCAAATATGGCTTCCATTTTGTACTAGAAACACATTTCACATTCACACCATGAACATTTGAGACACTCAATAAACAGGGGTGGGAAATGGCAGTCACCGACAGACTAGCCACAGAGAGTAACAGTTGTCATGTATTTTTCAAAATAAAGTGGAAATGTGTCAAAAATCACTCTTTGATGCCCGGCTCAAATCCCACATCTTTTTTGAAGCCTGTCTGATATTATCAATATGAAATGTTATGTTCTTGTACAAGTCACTCATAAAACTTTCTTTTAACCCTTACTGTGTTCCTTGGGCATGTCTTTTGTCACTATTGATGTTCAAACGCTACGCTCCTTGTGTTGTTTTCTTGTGGACACTTTAGCCTTTTTAGCAATAAAGTCACAGAGCTGTATACTGAATAAAGCAGTGGTCTATTTTTCTTCATAGCTTCTTCTTTTAGGTCCCCAGGTGAGAGCTACAAAAGGTCGTTTGATGTAATTTTGATATGCTAATCTTTGGACAGTTCGTGTGTAATTTTACAATATAGGTAGACTGTGTGGAAGAGTCACAAGCTAGGGATGCTCTACTTTGAATTCTGATTTATGCCCAGTGCAAACCCTAGAACTGTAACTAGTTACATATAACTAGTTATTCTCTGATCTTAGTTCCCCACCTGTAAAAGGGTTTTCTATAGTTTTGTTAAGAATATTTGATTCTACTGGGAAACCCTGGGGAGCCCCTACATGACAGGAGCCTACTACAGAGGGCCTCTGAAAGGCTCTACCCAACAGTGTATCGAAGCAGATGCTGAGACTAATAATCAAACTTTGGGCAGAGTGCAGGGAATCACATGAAAGAAGGGGGAGATAGTAAGACCTGGAGGGGACAGGTGCTCCACAAGGAGAGCAAAAGAAACAAAATATCTGGGTGAACATGGGTCTTTTCTGAGACTGATACTCCAACCAAGGACCATTCATGGATATTGCCTAGAACCCCTGCTCAGATGTAGCCTATGGCAGCTCAGTGTTCATGTAGCCTATGGCAGCTCAGTGTTCAAATGGGTTCCCTAGTAAGGGGAATAGGGACTATCTCTTTCACTTTGTATCTCTGCTGTATCTTCCCCCTCCCCCACCTACTTCCTCCCAGTCCCACCCACCCTCCTTCTTCTCCCTCTATGTCCCTCCCCTAGACCACTGATAGGGGAGGACCTCCTGCTCTTCTCTCTGACCTTAGCCTATCAGGTCTCATCAGGGCTCACTGCGTCATCTTCCTCTGTGGCCTGGCAAGGCTCTCCCCAACCCCCTGCCAAGGGAAGGTGAACAAAAAGCCAGCCACTGAGTTCATGTCAGAGACAGCCCCTGATCCTTTTACTAGGGTACCCACTTGGAAACTAAGCAGCCTGTGGGCTTCCTATGAGCAGGTTTAGGTCCTCTCTATGCATGGTCCTTGGTTGGAGTATCGGTCTCTGTAGGGCCCTCTGGGCCCTGTTTTTTTTTTTTTTTTTTTTTTTTTTTTTTTTTTTTTTTTTTTTTTGGTTCTGTTGCTCTCCTTGTTGAGTTCCTGTCCTCTCCAGGTCTTTTTATCTCCCCCTTCTTCCATAAGGTTTCTTGCACTCTGCCTAAAGTTTGGCTATGATTCTCAGAATGTCCTTTGATACCCTAATGGATAAACATCAGTAGTAGGAGAAGACAGGGAGGAGAACCGGAGCCTTCCACAGGGGCCTCTGAACCTCCCTTCTAAAAGTTGAGTATTATTTTAAACTTTCATGCCATTTATATCGAATGGGATTTTAATTTTCCACTTGCTTTTCAAATACAACCTGAACTATGGACTCGGAGACCTCTCCTGACTGATCTTTATTTAATTTTCCAGCTCGCTTAGTTACTATGTAGCAGCTGTTTATATTTCTTTGTTCCTCAAATATCTAACCACATCCCCCTTAAATGACAAGAACATTCACTTTGCTTGGACATTCCACATCCGGATTTGATTAACATTTTCCCTATCATTGCTCTCTCAGTTCAAATATAATTTTATCTTCCTCCATGGTTGTCAAATTTAAATAAAACCTCTCTTTCCAGTGCATCTGTGATTTGATTATCTTATTTGTTTATTTACATAGTCATTTTTCAGCAGGCACCAGTGGTAGAAGTAACTTCCCTTCAACCAGCAGCCTTTCTGTTTCGCCAAAACATCAGTCCTAAAACCACATTACCCTTTTAGAACGTGCTCAGTATTTGCTGGGTAACTAAACCACACATGCACAGTGATTTCCACATATGTTGGGGGGGGTTATTACAAAAAGCAGATATTAATTCTGAATGACATTATTAGAGAAGAGTTGAACTTGAGATGACCTTTTCCTAACCCATAGCTTCAAACTCATGGAAAAGAGGACAGGATATTCTATATTAGGAAGGTCATGAAGTCAGGAGTGAGCATTCTATTTGTCATTTGTAAGTGTCATCCAAGACAGAGACATCCTGAATAATAGATTGCTCATGAAAAACTCCATCCTTCCTACAATGATTCATTTCATTCTTGTATCCAGTGCTGGTATTCTGAGGCAAATAGTCAAGAATTTTTAATGTTGATTGTAAAGGATTCTCATTTCTTACTCTGTATATCTGTCCTCAAGTTTACATTTTAAGTCAAGTACCACATGGTATGATCTTTTCAGTTGTTACACTGAGGCCAATTAAAATTATTCATTGTTAGATGAAATACATGAGCACACGATGGTGTCTCACTATAAAACATATAGATAATATAAATATATATAATACAAAGTATAAAAACTATGTGTCTGTTATTAAGTAAAGACTGTTTTGGAAGCATATTGTTATTTGGAATTCATATTATTGTTATGATAACATTATGTTAGCAATGGTTATCTGAGCCATTTGCAATCATTGAGATTATCTGTTAAAGTTTAATGAATTGGGCAGCGATATCCCAGTGGCTCAGTGAAGTGCACTTGCATAATTGGGATCGTTTCCCTCTTCATATAAAATTTATCATCCCAGGTTTCCAAACACCCTTTGAGAGTTCAAGTCAGGCACAAATTATGTTTTCTTCAATTGCATCCTGATGGGTCCGCATTCTTTATATGCCTTTTTGGAGATGAGAACTTTGTATGTTTTAATTCCATTAAGAGGTTACATAGTTTTATGATAAGATGACATGAAATTCTTTTCCTTCTGCCTTTCATTAATGTGTTAATATGACACTGTGTCTCAACGTGGCACTTCATGAAGACAGTAACATCCATGGATAATTGTGTGCTACTTTCTACTTCTGTCCCTCCCATACCTCAGGTTCCTAGCATTCTACTCATTTCCCTCATCTTCCCACTCCAGACAAGCAAGGAATGTTGTTAGTGACACCTGTGAGTCAATTTGTACTGAACTGTGTCTAGATTTCGCAAGTTTCCCCTTTCAGTAAGAAAGTTCTCTTCCCAGAAGTTGGATCAGCACATCTGCCTAGAAAACTGTTTTTACTCATACCACACAGAAGCAAAGCAAATCAAGTCTACATAACTTATGAAATTAATATGATTGTTTTTATGTGGTGGAGTGAAGAAGAATGAAGACAGTGGTAATTAGCCTTCAGTAAATTTAAAAATAAAAATTTAAAAATAAAAATGGAAAAAATTAGAACTCTCAGATTACAGAACGGCAATATCTAAAGTCAATGGTGATCCTCAGAGTTCCCATGAGCACTTTAATGACCTGGCCTAGGTTATGTAAAACACAGAACAGCATGGAGTGTGTCATTTATCAGTCATTGACCCTCTTCACCGTATTTGTGGGGTGTTGGTATTCTAGCCGTGCATTTATGTGACTCTCTCTGTTGCTGGTTTTTACTATGATTATGAGAAATGGACCAGTTTTCAGTGACATGTGTTTAACAATGTCCATATGTGGCTCTCTCCTTAGGAACTTGCGTGAAGTATTTGGAGGACCTTGTGGGTCATCGTTCCCACTGTCATCTGCACTGACAACCCAGACTCAGCTCTGGCTTCACTGTTGTCATCTCTTATTACCTTTTCCTTATGGTATCATGTTCTACTCCTTTGTGCTGCTGGGGTTTCCTGGCAAGTCTTCTGAGGTTGGAACTGATAAGATAATTCAAGACCCACCCCTCTGGGTGCTAATTGAACTTGATAAAAATATGATACCTTGTTATAAGACTTTTTAGATTTTGTCTCATAAGCTTAAATGATGACCTTAAACTTGAAAGGGGAATGATAGATCAACCTATTTGGTGGTAAAGTCCTCCCTAAATGCTACCCTGTTCTAGATTTGAAGGAGGTGCCTCTATTTGTTAACTTCTGTGTGAAAGTTAGAAATGACAGCTACCATGTTGACTAAAACTTGAACATATTATCCTGGGTCTAAATTTTGGCTCTGCTGTTTACCTATTCACATGAGATTTGGGTAAACTTACCCAACTTTCTTTGCCATTTTACATGGAAATAATAGTTCCTTGAACTGTTTGTTGCAAGTGTAAACAAGTTCAAGGTACATCACAATCTTTGCATGAGTTCTTTTCATTTTGCATTTCTTAAGCTTCCTTACATTATCTAACACACATAAAAGTATATTATGTCCAAGATATAGTTTAACCACAGAAATATTTAAACATGATATCTGAAGCTTATCATATAGTTCTGCTTCATAGGAAATGTAAATGAAACTTGATAATCTCTCACTTTTTAATATGTTTTGATAGATCTGTGTGAACATTTGCTGCACTCTTGAGGGATGCCACACTTCCCACATTGCATATCTTCTTTGGAAGTGAGAATTTACCAAGGCCCTGGCAATGGTACTATACATTTCCATTTAAAAAAATGTTTTATTTGATCTCAAAGGTTGTATAAAAAGAAATTCTTAACATCTTTGAATTAGTTTTCTTATATGCACTGACTATATTTCTATCATCTCTCAACTTTAAAATTTCAAGCCAACAAATTCAAGGTTTACTGTGGGCTACATGGTTATATATGTAGCAATTAGTGACTTGTTACCATCAAAGTCTGGAAACGGACTAGACAAAATTCAGATGTGTCATAAAATGTCAAACCAACACACAATTTCAAAGAGTTAATGTGGAAATTAATAAAATAATTAATAATTATATATATATATATATAGTGGTTCTCAGGATTAGTTTAAATGAAATGCTTTAGTAAAATTAATTTTATTTTTTTTCATTACCTTTAAATACAGTTCATAGAAAATTAAGAATTCCTATGGAGCTCATATTGTAGGTTAATTGGTCAGAGTTACAGAATTCAGAGACATATTTCAGTCCCAGAAATTTGCTACAATGAAATAAACCTGGCTAGCTTTTAAGGATTTATATTTGATCACTTCATGTGCAAAGTCACTAAGGATTAAGTTCTGGTAAATTATCATCTAGGAAAAACTTTTGAGCATAGAATCCCTTTGGCTAGCCCCAAGCAAGTTAACATGGTGCTGTTTTTTGTTTTTGTTTTGTTTTTTTCTTAAAACTCCAGTAATTTTTTCTTTCGATATTTCGATTATCATTCATAAAATAATGAAATTGTAACAGTATCTTTGCTTTCTGTTTTGTTACATCTGGAATATTAAATTCCATGGACATTGACTCATAGGCTGACTTCGGCAAAGTCTTCTCAGGGAATCCAGTCTTCAAGCCATACTCCAGATACAGCTCTCTTCAGCTTGTCTTTGCTCAGGTTCCCACAGAACCGATTACTTAGCTACCCTTCCACTTTTTATAACTCTGCAATTCATATGTGATAGTCCAAAGCACTCTTTAAAACAATCAAAGTAGGTTAAGCTGTTGCTTTTCTGCTTAAAACTGTCTCCATTGCTTTAGGGGGAAACAATTGTATAATTTCTTATATGGCCTAATAACCATCTGACTTAATGTCAGAAACGCTCTGTATTTTCTTGGTTATTCCATCTTTCTTTGTCTAGCACATTTTTTCGACCATTTTTAGGAAGGTTTTGTCTTAATTGATGTAATTGGGCTCTTCCTACTATAGATGGTGCTATTTTCTGGGCATGTGGTCCTGGGCTCTGTAAGAAAACTAGCTAACCATTAAAAAGTGAGGGAGCAAATGAGCAAGTCAGCATGTGGCATTCCTCCGTGGTTTCTCTGACAGGACCTCACTGGCTGGTTCTTTGATCACCTCCCTCTGAAGGGGGAGCAGCCTTACCAGGCCACAGAGGAGGACAATGCAGCCAGTCCTGATGAGACCTGATAGGCTAGGGTCAGAGGGAAAGGGAGGAGGACCTCCTGTTTCTGTGGACTTGGAGAGGGACATGGGAGGGGAAGAAGGAGGAAGGATGGGATTGGGAGGGAATGAAAGAGGGGCTACAGCTGGGATACAAAGTGAATAAATTGTAATCAATAAAAACTAATTATTTAAAAATAATTTATTCCAGTGTTAAAGCTGACTTAAGAAAACATATACCTAAATTAATCAGAAATGTATTTATTTTGGTCACATTTCCCCCAGTTTTCTTCTGTGGAATACTACTAGTCAATCAGGTAGTCAACAATGAATTTTAAAATGACTTCAATGCTAAAATAGAAGATAAACTAAAAAAAAAAAATCAGGTAGATTAACCAATAAACGATATTTACTAAGGAATGTCCAAGTAACAAAAATAAATTCATATGCTAGTTTTCATAATTATATTTAAAAATTAAGTAGATATCACTGAAGATAAACTTTCTTAACATCCGTGCTTAAGTGTAACTTAGGAGTCATTATTTTCTAACAATTTGATTAATTAAAAAATACAACTGTAGGCTCTTTTTTCTTTTTGTGCAACATTTAAGAAAACATCTGCATTTGAACTTCTGTTTTTCAGTATCAGAACTGGAAAAACCCAAGAACTGTAAAGGCTTCACTTTGTCGACGAGACGGTGTTCTCTGCATCGGAGCCTGCTGTGAGGCGTGTAGTGGATTGTCTTATTCCTGGCTGTGGCTTCATTACTCACAGATCTTGGAGGTGGAGAGTATCATGTATAGTTTTCATGCCTTCACTTGATCAGACTAAATGTACTTATTTGGTCCTGGCAGGAAATTTCTGTATGAAACTCTTTAACTGATAATTTTTCCTTGAGTGGTTTTTAAAAGGCTAAGATGCAGACAAAAACCATCGGTGTCAAATTAATGAATGTAAGTTTGAGCTTATTTGGGTTTTATCTGAGCCACCTCTCTCTCTTTCTCTCCTTCTCTGTGTCTTCTCTCTCTCTCTCTCTGTGTGCGTGTGCGTGTGTGTGTGTGTGTGTGTGTGTGTGTCTGTGTATGCACTGAACCTACAGCCATCCATCCAAGAGTTCATGAATAGTTTAACAAAGAGAGGGCCGAGCTATTGAGTAATCCTGGCTCATTAATTGTGTACTTGCCAGGAGGATCTGGCTTTAAATCATTAATGCAGGCGACGTTTCTCTTTAGAGCCATCAATGTAATTCTACTGCCTGAAAAATGTAAAAATGATGGATTTTCTTTTCTTTTTTCTTTTCCTTTTCATTGGAACTTCAGAGACACAGGTATTTTATATGTTCTCTTAAGAAAGAAGGGGCTAAGTCAGAGGCTGTAGATGTTTTGAACATGTTAGTGTTTCCTTGTTGACACAGGGCTGGCATAGGTAGAAATATTGATTTAGGGTTTGATAACACAGGATATTTTATAAGTTTTCATTTTATTTTAAGTTAGGAAACAGTTATGTAACAAATTCATATTTTATAGTGGTATGAAACTTTGTTTTTGCTATTTTGAACAGTACAGTTGTGTAAAAAGTGTTAACTTTTTAAATAATGATATATTTATTATTTCAATTTGCTTTTCAGAAATAACATGGTATTTATTTTCGGCATTCTAGGTTGATGTTTCCAATACTGTTTATGACACGGGGTATGATATAACGCTTCCTTCAATTTCTGCTACAACTTTTAGCTCGCCAGTGAGTAGAACAGTGACAACAAATGTGACCAGTAAGTGCATGTTTTAACTTACTATTAAGTTCATTTAGTCATTTTAACTGTTGAATAGAAATAGTAACCCTGGCAGCCATTTTCATTATGTGTGTGAAATCAGTATAGAGTAATCAAAGTGAGATGGAATAGCAAGAAAAATGTTCAGAATTTGCCTTCTGAGGACAATCTTGCTTTCTTTATTTTCAAAGAGAAAACGTAATTATCTTTGTTTGTGAAGTGGATCAGAGAGACTGTTAATGGTGACATTCAAATTGTTAGAACCAAGAAAACAAACTCACTATTCTCATTAAGAAAAGATTATTCAGTTTGTAAGGCTGTTTCTTGTTTTCTTAGTTCTTACAGGTATGCCTTGTATTAACAAAGCTTTTCAAAAACAGCTTGGCATCAAAGTGTATTTGCATGTAGTGCTTAGTAGCATTCTATTTTCTACAAAAGAATGTGGTGTTACCTCAAAGAATTTATTTCTTAGTCATATATATATGTATATATATGACTATATATTTATGATATATATATACATGTATATATCAAAGTCTAGGAAGATTAAATTTACACTGTTTTCTGGGAACTTCAAAAATTTATGTTTACAAATGTCTCTTTTTTATTTTGGTGGAAAGAGAGTGATTGTCTTGTGATTTAATAACATGCATTTAAAAAAAAAATAGAACCGGGGCCTCCAGTCTTCTTAGCCGGGGAGAGAGTTGGATCTGCTGGGATTCTTCTGTCGTGGAATACTCCACATAACCCGAATGGAAGGATCATATCTTACGTTATTAAATACAAGGAAGTGTGCCCGTGGATGCAGACAGCATACACCCGAGCGAGAGCAAAGCCGGATAGTTTGGAGGTTCTTCTCACTAACCTTAATCCTGGAACAACATATGAGATTAAGGTAAATATTTCGTGAGTGTGTACTTGGTGTTAGCACAGTAAATCCATGGGAAAAGTGGAAGAGTTTTTGCCCACCAAGCAAGTCTGCTAGCTGGAAGCACTGGGTGACCGGAGTGACAAGTTGTTCAAGATTCAAACGCATATGTAAAACCTGGTGAAGTACTGTGATCTTTCTTCATCTCTATGTATATACATGTTTACATATATAATTATTTTTAAAACGCTTCAGCTAAATTTCTGCTATCAAAAGCAAATTGCTTAAAGTAAGTGCTTTAGGTTTCAAAGTGAAAATGCTACATGCAATTTGTTAATAAATTTAAATGTTTTGCTGTGAAAGGATGGAGCTCAGAGACTCATGCATACTAGGCAAATCCTCAACCACTGATCCAAACCCCAGACTAAAAGACTGTTCTTTTTAATCAGACTTAAACTTCGGGCTTATTTTTTTCTAACTCTGTTGAACATGGGTGTACAATACTTAACTTTTAGATAATAGATTGAAATCCTTTGAAGAAACCGTTTTACCAAAAGTAATGAGTTCAATTCTGTTTCACTCAAAAAATACTTACTGCGCTCTCACTCTCTTTGGTGTTTGTAAAAGTGTGTGATACTTTATAATGTTAACTGTTTGTGATTTAATGTTGTATTTGAGTATTAAATAAAGATGGACTTACAGATGTTAGAGTAAATAGGAATACTTGTAATAGGAGGGAGCCATAACGTTTGCAGATGAGAAAGCAAAGAAAGCTATTTCCAACTTACCATGCACAGCTTTTCTTGTTAGGAAATGTTTGTTTGCTGTGCTGCTTGGGGATGTGCATGCCATCATGCAATTGGCCACGTGTTGAGGTCAATGCACGATTTGTGGTAGTTGATTCCTTCCTTCTATCTCATGGATTCCAGAGCTCTGATTCAGGTTTTCAGACATGGTGCAAGTACCCTTACCTTCTGAGCCATCTTGTCATCCCCAACATCCATGTTTTTCTTTTAGTCTTGAAGAATGGGGAGCATTCAGAAGAAAATTGTAAGAGCTGAGTGTGTGGCCTTACTAACTGTGGTGGCCTTTCTTAATGATAAAACAGTACAAAAGAGATTGTGTTGGAAAGGATTTGACACCTGAGAACTGCAAAAATACATTTTCTATAACATGCACATATTTAGGTTAACTGGTATTGCAAAATTTACTCCTGCGTGTAGGAAATGAACACTAAATTTAATGAGATGTAAGAAATTATTTTTGAGAGAAAGTCAATTTGCCCAGACTAGTTCTGCTTAGATCTATTTTTATGAGTTTGCCTTTTATTTCTCTGAATTCTCTTATTTCAGGATGGTTAAGAAGCCTCTAGTCTATGTTTCATCTCACACTTCATAAATCACTGTTGTGACATTTGCTTTCTTCAAATAAATGTTAGCCATTGATGAATTCCAAAGGGAATTTGGCATGGTCCATTTGATATCTCCAGTATAAGTAACACCTACGGGGGAAGCCTGTTATGTGGTCTATGTATATTATTTCAGTTCGTCTTGGAAAAACCCCGTGACATAGGTAAATTATTATTCCCAGTTAAATATGAGAAGAACGTGTACCTTAGAAGACTTAAGCAAATTATCTAAAGTTTCCCATCTGGCAAGTGGAAGAACAACCACAGCAAGATTGTGGGTTTCCACTCACGGCATTTTGTAAAAGCTTAGGGGATTTAATGTCCTTTACGGTGTCTTCTCTGCCTACTGCTCTGCCCCCACTAAGTCACACAAATAGAGGAGTTTTGTGTCTGTCAGGTCCTGACTTTGTACTCTATGTTGTTCATAGAGCCTACTCAGTTTTTGCTTACACTTTTTCCGAGTCCTCCGTTGCCCGATTACAGAGTGTGAACCTTAAGATCTGATGCCGTATGCATAATCACACCTATGTACAGTACATAAAGCAGATGAAGACGGAGCTTGGAATATGTATTTCAACTGAATTCATGTTGTACCATTATTTCCAGTATAAGCCTGACCAAGCATTCTGACTTCTCTCACCCCAGTTGTTGTTGTTGTTTTTTTTAATCTAAATGATGTTGGCCAGACTAGTTCCTAGTTTGATGATATGAACACGCCCTGCACGTTGCTTTCTAGTTAAGGGATATAAGGATTACAAGAAGATCCTTTTAGAACATACTTTGCAGGAAAGTGAAAGTTGTATTATTTAAGATTCTGTGTGTTAAAACTCTGATCTGTTTCAGGTTGCTGCTGAAAACAGTGCCGGCATTGGAGTGTTTAGTGACCCATTTCTTTTCCAAACTGCAGAAAGTGGTAATTTTCCTAAGTCACTAATTCTAAATTAATCTAATCATGAGCTTTGTCTATTTAAAAATTGGAATGTAATGAATATATGACACAAAATGTATAAAATGATTGAAAATGGCCTTTAAATTCCTTTTAGTTTATTTGGAACAGTAAAAGTATTCTGAAAAAACATTTTCTTTTAAAAAATTTATTTATTTATTTATTTATTTTATTAATTACAGTTTATTTACTTTGTATCCCATCTGTAGCCTCCTCCCTCGTCCTGTCCCAATCCCACCCTTCCTTCCTCATTTACTCCCATGCTCCTCCCCAAGTCCACTGATAGGGGAGGTCCTCCTCCCTTTCCCTCTGACTGTAGCTTATCAGTTCTCATCAGGACTGGGTGCATTGTCCTCTTCTGAGACCTGGTAAGGCTGCTCCTCCCTTGGGGGTGGGGAGGTCAAAGAGCCAGCCACTGAGTTCCTGTCGGAGACAGTCCCTATTCCCTTTAATAGGCAACCCACTTGGAGACTGGGCTGCCATAGGCTACACTTGTGCAAGGGTTCTAAACTATCTCCATGCATGGTCTTTTTAATCATCACAAATATTTAGCATCACTTGAGAGCAGAACATTTGAAAGCACAAGAAAAATAGAATAAAAAAGATTTATTACCATGTCGGACAAGTTCTATTTTAATTTAATTTATTTATTTTAAGTAAAGTTCTTTCTCTGCATCCTAGGCTAGCCTTGAAATCAGTATTCCATCCAGGCTTACTTTAGACTGAGGATCTTCCTCAGGGGGGTCCTGGCTCCTGAGCTTACAAGTAGGTGCCACCATGGCCAATTTATATAACCCCTTCATGAATATTTTGGTACATTGGTGGCTCATCTTTTTACTTTCCATGCATTCCTGTGACTATATAGTGATATAATAGGCTTTTTGCATATAAGCTTAGATCTTTTTTCCTAATAGCACCGGTGATAGAAGCATTTTGTGACTTTAGACATGAAAATACAGACTTCAGTGATTAACATATAATCCTGTAACACTCAGCCATTATCAAACCAGTTTACACATTTCCCTTCTTCCTGTGGCTAAGAGGAAGCCTGACGTCATCTTTAGTAATGTAATGTCTAAATCTATCAGCAACTCCTGCCAGCACTTTTATAAAATTTATCCAGGGTCTTAATACATACTGCAAATCTTGATGTTCAAACCATTTTCATTTCTTCCTCAGATGACCAAAATACCTTAGAATCCAATTAGAATCAAGTAAATTTACAGAAAAACAGTTAATTAGTTAATAGTATCTCCAACTAACAAATATTTACCACAGAATCTTATACTCTAATGAAATAAGATAATAAGATAAACGAATATGTGAGTTAATAAGCCAGGGAAATTATATGGCTATATAATATTTTCTATGATTTTCAATTATGAATGATACACACACACACACACACACTCACTCACACACACACACCTATGTGTCAAATTGCCCCAGTTGCTGAGTGTAATTTGGCATGGGTCCTGATATCTAAAAAGGATACAACATTCAAAATAGGAAAAAAAAATGTGAGCTGAGTATGGTGGTCCCAGGCATTGGGGAGGAAGAGACAGGCAGATCTCTGTGAGCTCTAGGTCGGCCTGGTCTACAAAGCAAGTCCAGGACAGCAAAGGCTACAAAGGAAAAAAAAAATATGTCGCTAATTCAGCAGTCAAGTTACTGGCTTAAGATATGTTAAATTCTACAGAATGCACTGGATATGCAATAATTAAACGAGGAGAAATTTGTTTATTATGAAAAAGTAGTCTTGAGAGAAGAATGTACATATTAATCAGTGATACTGAGCTGACAGAGTATTATTCTGTCCAACATTACAATCCCATCATTTAATTCTCTAGGGAGCTTTTCTTTTTTTTAAGTAAAGGTAAAACTTATTTCAGATATTCAAAGGAAAATTTATACCTTGATTCTTAAATAGGAATGTAGCAAAAACAAACAAACAAACAAACAAACAAACAAAAAACTCCAGGAAAAAACAACCAACAAAACAGAAAAACAAACTCAAAACCAAAAACTGTGGAAGCCTATGTCCATACAGGTGAAAAGTCTTGATAGGTTGGACTTTTGGTACTTTATAGAAAACCTGAAGTTGGATCAAGATTTGTGGAGTCTCCCTACACTGGTGCATGTAATTTGGAAGTAGAGTATTTAAACAGAGAAAGGTACCTCTCTAAAAAGAGAACCAGGATTAGTCTTTGAACATGATGGAACCTGACAAGAAAGGAAAATACTCTGGAAATATTTCATTGAAGCAAAATAATGTTGAAACAGGTTAACACAAACATCTTTCTTCAGGGAAGGTTGTTTAGCAGATTTAACATATTGTTATTTGATTACTGTTTGTGACTTACTGTGGTATAACAAGGATGTGCTTACCTTTATAAATTCTATTGATTTGATCATTTCTTTACAACATTTTTTCTTTCTTTCTTTCTTTTTTTTTTTTTTTTTTTTTTTTTTTTTTTTTTTAGACAGGGTCTCTCCTTGTAGCCCTGGCTGTCCTGGACTTCCCTCTGTAGACCTGGCTAGCCTCAAACTCAGAGACCTGCCTGCCTCTGCCTCCTGAGCACTGGGATTAAAAGCATGTGCTACCTCCCAACACCCTCATCCTCCTTTTTACAATTCTTTTAAGGCCTAGCTAGAAATGTGTATATTTGTATGCAATCTGTCATTGGTATATAAATATATTTTTTTTGTTGAAGAGTTGTGTGAAGTCTTTATTGTCTTTAATATAGTTTATTTAACTAAAACCATGTTTTCAAAAGTTGAAAGAAAAATACCTTTAACTATGTAAAACTCAATAGAATCAGAAAACTATCTTGTGTATCCTTAAAATTTGATCATGACTTGTAATTAATTTTATAACCTAGGAAATACGTTCAGGGTCAAAACTATTCTCTGCACCCTCCTTGTGGTTGAAAGGTATTTCTGCTTTTTTTTTTTTTTTAACTTTTATTAGTTACACTTTATTCACTTTGTATCCCCGTATAAACCTTCCTTCCTCCCCACCTAATCCCACCTTCCCTCCCCCTTCTTCACCCATGCCCCTCCCCAAGTCCACTGATAGGGGAGGCATTCTGAGTGAGCTGTCCCAGAAGCAGAAAGACACACATGATATATACTCACTCATATAGACATATAGTATAAACCTACTAAAATCTGTACATCTAAAGAAACTAATCACGAGAGAGTACCCTGACTAAAATGCTCTATCCCCATCCCGAAAGGCAAAGAGGATGGACATCAGAAGAAGAAAACAGGAAACAAGTTAGGAACCTGCCACAGAGGGCCTCTGAAAGGCTCTGCCCTGCAGACTATCAAAGCAGATGCTGAGACTTATGGAGAGGACAGGAGCTCCACAAGGAGAATAACAAAACCAGAAAATTTGAACACAGGGGTCTTTCCAGAGACTCATACTCCAACCAAGTACCAGGCATGGAGATAACCTAGAACCCCTGCACAGATGTAGCCCATGGCAGTTCAGTGTCCAAGTGGGTTACATAGTAATGGGAAGAGGGACTGCCTGTGACATAAACTGATTGGCCTGTTCTTTGATCACCTTCCCCTGAGGGGGGAACAGCCTTACCAGGCCACAGAAGATGACAATGCAGCCACTCCTGATAAGATCTGATAGACTAAGATCAGAAAGAAGGAGAGGGTGACCTCCCCTATCAGTGGACTTGGGGAGGGGCAATTGTGAAGAAGGGAGAAGTAAGGTGGCATTAGGAGGGGAGGAGGGTGGGTTGTGGGGGGGATACAAAGTGAATAAAGTAAAATTAATAAAAGTTTAAAAAAGGATAAATAAAAATAAAAACAAACAAACAGAAGGCAGTTTAGAAGCACTAAATTATTTTTAGTAGTTTTGTACACAATTTCTTTACACTCTGATGCAACAGTTTTCCCTGAAACTAAACATGCAGATTATCATTATAGATAATCATTTATAGTAAGAAATTTGGGGAAAGTTGATTTTGAGGATGTATAAAACGCAAAATAAAAGACTCATATATTTGTATATCTATCCTCTTGATGTTAGGCACTAGATATTTATAAATTTTCAGAGAGGAATTTTGTGTATTTTGGCTACTAGTTTGAATTCATCAAAATTTCCAAAGTCTGAAGTACTTATATAATTCCAAAATATTTGAGGAAGTAAATTTTAGCCAATATTTGTTTGTATATTTAAAAAAAAAACTACTGACTGAAAAAGTTTCCATGTGTATTTGAAATGCTTCATTGAATGAATGGATGTGTTGAACCAGTAATTCTGAAATATGTACATATGGTTCAAATCCATTTGGTGAAAAAATTAAGGCAAAACAAATAAAAATGTATATTTAGGTTGAAGCTTGGTTTTATTCAAGGTATTACATATTTAATTTTGTATTATGTGGGAAGTTAATATCCCTAAAGAATGTAAATAGCACTTTAGGTTTTACAACAGTTTCCCTGTTCCTCCAACCCCAGCTCCAGGAAAAGTGGTCAATCTCACAGTAGAAGCTCTCAACTATTCTGCAGTAAACTTGATTTGGTATTTACCTCGGCAGCCAAATGGCAAAATCACCAGCTTCAAGATCAGTGTCAAACACGCCAGAAGTGGCGTAGTAGTGAAAGATGTGTCCATTAAAGTAGAAGACATTTTGTCTGGGAAATTGCCTGAGTGTAATGTGAGTACATTGCAATACATCTCACACGCCAAAACTGCCATCAAGTTCACCTCTCCAAATTTTCATACTTTATAATCTTGGGCCATCGTGTTATGCTATGTGGAACTGTATTTCAGGGGTGTGATGAAAAATGGGAAGAGACCATCGATAAGGCAGAGTTCAAAAGACTTCATAAATGGGGGCAGCATTAGGTCCAGCAGCGGAGGAAGGACATAGGGCGATCTATGTGGTGGGCTGGGAGTTCCAGTTGTGGGAACACTTTATGAGTCCCTGATATGTGAAAGTATCATTCCTCTACTGGGGTAGAGGCTGTAAGTCCTTATGTAACAGGAGGATGTACCTCCTGGAAGTATTGTCATTCTTGTCATTGATGTGAAATCCTTAGAAGTACTATGGTAGGCCTTCAACCGCCCTTCCCAGATTATTGTTGTAATTTTATTTTACAATGGCACTACTTAATGAGAAACAGCCAAGCAAAGCTATTTGTTTAGTAAAGTCTCAAAAATCTTCTGTTTCAAATTATTCACTTTGAACACACACACATATATATATGCACGCACACTTTAATACCTGGAAAGGTAACTTTTGCTGTTGTTTTGTTTTATTTGAGTAATATGTCTAAAAATGGTAGAAATAATTAGGAACATAAATTGAAATTATTTTATGCCCTTTCTCTATTGGGTTAAAATAAATTTTAGAAATTCTTACTGATGTTTTAGCTGTTGTTTTGTTTTCATTTTATGCTACTCTAAATTCTATGTAGGATTTCAAGATTAAAGTACAATGAATAAAACAGATATATTCCGTCCTAATATTATAGATATTAGAGACTACAATTGAAATCTAGCATATTCTTCTGAAACTCAATTTGCTAAATTTCTCACACATTTGAGAAGTGACATCAGGAAGAAAGAAATATAAACAATAATGTTATAAAGAAAAAAAATGGGTCATGTTCTTTATGTCTACTTAGAAATACTGTGAGTATTCCCACTGCGGTTTCCTTCCCTCCCTAGGAGAACAGTGAGTCTTTTCTGTGGAGTACCACCAGCCCCTCTCCTACCCTTGGTAGAGTCACACCTCCACTTCGCGCTACACATTCATCTAGCACATTGGCACGAAGTAAGATCAGCTCTGTGTGGAAAGAACCCATCAGTTTCGTGGTGACTCACTTGAGACCCTATACAACATATCTCTTCGAAGTTTCAGCTGTCACAACCGAAGCAGGGTATATTGACAGTACCATTGTTAGGACACCGGAATCAGGTACAATTTGATTTTGGTAGAAAAAGAGAAAATGGTGTAGTAGATTATAGAATAATTTTTCATTCTGTCTATACTTCTTTTTTGCTGTCAACCTTACTTTCCTTCAAGTAATTCTTTCTCCCACAATAGATAATAGGCATCCACTGGCAATAGCTTCAGTGCTAAACTAAACATCTAAAATGGGGGGAAAAAACCTTGAGGGAATTCTTCTGTTAGTATGAATGGCATTTATTAATCCATGACCTCTGCAACTCTTTCTTCCAATGAGTCTTAGTTATCTATAGACTTTTTCATTGGCATTGTTATTACCAGATGTATGAGATTACTACCCGAAACAGCAGAGCTAATGCTGATCAGCATTTTAGTGTCACATGATAGCAGCAGCTAAATATGTAACTACTTATATCTTCACGCACAGAATTTTTCTTGCTTGAAAAATAGGGTCCTTGATACAACCTTCTGATTGTTGGGGCTGTACAATTGAATAAGTACATTAGACATTATTATCACTATTAATTTTTAAGCAGTCATATTTCTAAGTATAATTTATACATGTGTTTAGGTGGATATTTATAAAGTACCATAGGATATTAGTATAGATATTATGAACATAATATGACCTGACATTTTGGCATGCATGCATAGTAATACAATATCTGATATGTATATTGTAACATAGTAACAGCACCAGATATGACTGATAATTTTTGAGGATGCTGGAAGTTATTGGTAAGGTAATCTCACTAAAGAATATTATCTTTTTGTCCTAAGACATATGTCAGGTCTTACTATTTTCCTTCATACATTGGTTTGAAATTATTATTTTCTTGATTTAAATAACTTTGTGTGAATCATTGTTAATACTTCCTTTGTAGCCCATACAAAACATAAATAATTTCATGGCAGTCATTTAAAATAAAACTTATTGAACAAGAATTTTGAGTAAATATTCAGGGTTGTCCATTTCAACAAAGCAAAAATAATATATGCAAACACATTTAATATGTTCCAAATTTTAAATGTCATTGTTAGTTTTTGTCTTCCCATTATTATCTTTAAATATCCTATTTGCACATTATTCATCTCTTCTTAGAGCAAAGACAAATACTGATGTAAAAAAGTAAAGCTCACTGGACCTAATTTTGAGGCTTATTTCTTGACCTCTCCACCTGTGTGCTCATTATATATTTATTTCTCAAGCCAAATAGCCACATTGGTTGAATAAATATATGATATTATAATATATAATATTATAATATATAATACTATATGTATTATATGTGGCCATATGTAAGTAATATGCATATAGTGACATTAGGACAATATGACATTGGCAAAGATTATATTACAGTAATGTCAAGAATAGAGCACATTGTACCATCATATACAGTGCCAAGTACATTTAGAAAACTGTGAATAGAGGTTAATCTGATCATTTTATATGTCATATTCAAATCGTTCAGTTCTAGACTATTCTATTTTTCCATGATGAAATATTTTTATGATAAAATACTTTGTTTTAGTGTCTTTTTTTTATACTTCATAGTGCACTATTTGATTTTAACATGGTATCTCTTTATCTTAACATGTATTATATATTTATTTTCTCTATAATGATTTCAGTGCCTGAAGGACCACCACAAAACTGTATAACAGGCAATGTCACTGGAAAAGCCTTTTCAATATCATGGGACCCACCAACTATTGTAACAGGGAAGTTTAGTTACAGAGTTGAATTATATGGACCATCAGGTAAGATTTAGTCAATTTTACCTTTTAGAATGAAACCTACGAAATATACAGATAACTTTTAACTGTAAAAAGAAACAAATTTTTGAAATTGAGATAGAAAACAGAAAATTCATAAGGAAATCAAGTCCTTTAAATCTTCTGTTTAAAACCACAAATTAGTATAGAAATGTTAAAGTGTTGTTTCTATTTTAAAAACATTAAGTTTAGACTATGATGAATCAGGTTTCCATGTAGAAGAAGCTGCCCATTCATAATCACCATCTTATGAGGAATATCTGTACTCTGTGCAATGCTATTATGAACCTAAATCTGCTGTGAAAATGTTTCTCTAAATTATATTGGTAGCCTTAAATGTTAACAAATTCTCCATCTTATAAACAAGCAGGACTTAAGAATCGGATTGTCTAGGTTGTTTCCAGATTCTGGCTGCTATGAACAAATAAAGCTGCTATGAACATAGTTGAGCAACTGTCCTTATTGAATGGTGGGTTATCTTTTGGGCATATTCCTCACTGGAGGAATGGATACAGAAATTATGGTACATTTATACAATGGTACATTTAGTACTCAGCTATTAAAAACAAGGAAGCCATTAAATTTGTAGCCAAATGGTGGGAACTAGAAAAGATCATCCTGAGTGAGGTGACCCAGAAACATAATGACATATATGCCGTAAACTCACTCGTAAGTAGTTATTAGACTTATAATATAGGATAAACATACTAAAATCTATACACCTAAAGAAGCTAACCAACAAGGAAGACCCTAGGGAAGATGCTCAATCCTCATTCAGAAGGACAAACACAATAGACATTGGCAGCAGGAGAAGACAGGGAACAGGACAGGAAACTACCCCAGACAGCCTCTGAAATACTCTACTGATAGAGGTATCAAAACAGAGGCTGAGACTCAAGCTAAACTTTTGGCAGAATGCATCGAATTTTATGAAAGAGGGGGAAGACCTGGAGGGGACAGGAGTTCCAAAAGGAGACCAACAGAACCAAAAAAATAAAAATAAAAAAATAAAAAAAAATACCCCAGCTAAGGACAATACATGAGAAGGACCTAAAACCCTGGCTGAGATGTAGCGCATAGACTCAGTCTTCAAGTGTGTTC
Organism: Psammomys obesus; assembly: GCF_907164565.1. NCBI lineage: Eukaryota > Metazoa > Chordata > Mammalia > Rodentia > Muridae > Psammomys > Psammomys obesus. The sequence continues at coordinate 1,720,065 of NW_026596073.1, read as the reverse complement.
CCTAGTAAAGCTAGCAGGGGCTGTCTCTGGCATGAATTCAGTGACAGGCTATCTGATCACCTCTCTCCAGAGGGTACAGTCTTTCCAGGCCACGGAGGAAGACAATGCCACCAGTTTTGATTGAGACCTGATAGACTAGGGTCAAGTAGAAGGGGAGGAGGACCTCCCCTATGAGTAGACTAGGGGAGGGGCATAGGGCGAGAAGAGAGAAGGAGGAGGCCACATCCAGGATACAAATTGAATAAATTGTAATAAATGAGGATAATTAAAAAAAAAAAAGAAGCCTCCTTTCAGAGGTAAGCAGAGTACTTCTGATTTCTACAGGTAAATAAAATCATAAAATTTTTTACCGAATATAAGATCCCATAGTTCCTGTGAAAGTTTAGTTCAAACAATGATCAAATAACTCAAGTTCCCATATTGTTGTTTATTTTAAAGCACTACATAACTTAAAGTTCCAAATTCTTTTCTTGTGAAATGTCTATGGTAGGCTTCAGGTGAATAGACTCATTTTAAAGTAACTTTTGCTTGTAAAGATCAGAAATACGTGATGTTCCTAAAAGTAAAAGATGGTTCATCCTCTATACCTGGCCCCAGGGCAAACACACACACACACACACACACACACACACACACACACACACACACACACACACACACACA